>NC_134815.1:12210808-12220808 GCF_046742065.1 Oratosquilla oratoria | reverse complement strand
TGTCTCAACGCTGCTCTGGATATGGGATGTATTTATACAATTCTTTACACATAATGGAGTATTGAAACCTTGAAGAAGGCCAACCTTTATGTGACTTGGTAGAGGATGTAAGGGGAGGTACCGATGAAATATGCGCCCGCTTGGCTTGAGGAGGGCGTCTAGGCTGCACGTGAAGTGGAAACAAATAACATTCTGATGTAAACGTCAGAAATCACGTATAAACCAAATATAATCGCAGTTAATGGGCTCACTGGTCTTGTGATTCTTTAACACATACATTAGAAGTGTTGCAAAAATATTTTAGACTACAGTGATGTAGTCTAAAAATGTTTTGATGTATCAGTTTCTTTTTCCATGAAAGGGTGGGTGTGGCCAACTGAGAACATTTCTTTATAACTCGCAGGACTAAAATTCACTTTTTTTCGGTCTCCTCAATCCACTCTTTTGAGGCGTCTTTAACAATACGCGTGGAACATTATTTCAACATTCTTATTCCTCTAGCACAGAAGCATGAGGAAAAGAAAAAGGAGCCACAGGGAAAGGCAAAATATATGAAGGACAGCAGAAACAATGTTAGTTTAGCATTCCTCCATGAGCACAAAGCAATGCTACAAGTCCATAAGTATATACAGGTACAGTATCAGTACAGGTACTGTGTAAAGTCGGGGATTTACGTAGATTTTCGAAGTTGCCAGGATGATTTTATTAAAGATTTCGAAGTTGCCAGGGTGATTTTATTAAAGTCAATGGTGTAGCTGTTAGATTCAGTTTAATATTTGATCATCATTTTGGGCAAGAATTGTTATCTGTTTTAGGGGATTTATCAGGTTGTGGATATGGTAAAGAAATTCAAGTAAGAGGATTATTGAGGGATGGTTAAGCTCCTCCCCCCCTCCCCCGACGACTTTAGGCGCACGTTTGGCATCCATGCACGGGTTTGGCAGGATGTGGACTTTGTATAGAACCTTGGGGACTTAAGCACCCCCCCCCCCCCATCCTTAGACGGTATTCCGCGCGCATTTGTGGCAAGCGGTACAGTACTATTGAGTAATGGCAAGAAAAGAGCCTACGCGCATTATGGGAATAAGTATGACCCGGCACAACAATGCCACAGGGCAGGCAAATCTTCAACGAAGAGGCAGATGTTTAGCCAGTCGTAAGGAATAAGTGTAAAAATAATCGTAGTGTACAGGATTGGATCATTGGAAGTGTGATAGTATAGCTCGTCTCTGTCTACACTTGGGAAACTTTGCCATTAATTCGTATTGTTTCCTTTTCACTTTTGTTCCACAGAGTAACACACCGATGCAGAAAACTTCCTACCATTATCTTCTAAATATTCGTGCTGTGTCATTGTAACATTCTTTTGTCCCTATTAACTGATCCTCACATGTTTCCACACCTTGCACGATTCTGAAGACGTCACTCGTTTCTCTTCATTTTTCCAATATCGGCAATCTTGGTTTATCTAATCGGTTCTCGTGTGTTTTGTCAGCCAAGAGTGATTCGTTTTAGTTATTTACCATAATATTATTTTTTTTTTCTGAGACCACACACTCATCTCGTGCCCTCTCCCATCCCAGCTCATCTCGTGCCCTCTCCCATCCCAGTTGGACAGACATTCCTTAGCATAAAGTTTGTTAAGCTGTTCAAATTGTACCAAATTTTATGAAGGACATGCCAGATTTATGGCAAACATCAGAATGCAAACAACTATATTCAAGAAAAAAATAAATGGAATAAAAAGTCACTGAAAAAAAGACTAACCTTCTAATCTAACCTTTCCTAGCCAAAATTATGATTTTTTTTCATTCATGACAGCCACATGACTTTATAATCTGACATGATCTTTGATGTTCTAATTTCTTGTATATCCAGTCCATTTCAACTGAAAAAGTTTTTGAATTTTATTAATTCATGCTTCTTGCTGTTTGCAGGGAAAATTGATGTCAATTGACATGGAGCATCAAGTGTTTGAATCATTATGCTTGGACCCAGAATTGCGAGGCTATTCTTATGAGGATGCCTTGCTGGTTGACTTGGCCAGGTCTTCAGACTTTGAAGAAATGGTTATCAAACTGACAACTAAATGCAACTCGATTCTAACACAGTTTCGAAGCCTGAAGATGAAGATGTCAAACTTCTCTGTATGCTGTGCATCAGTTTGCAGGAACCCTCGGGAACCTGTAACAGTTATGACACGTCGGACGACAAAGCAGCAAGAAATAGATACTCACCCACTGAACATACCAGTAGAGCCTCCTAAGAAAACTTTTTTCTCCAAGCCTGAGGTGTCTGAGATATCTCGTTCTTCCAGACGAAGGTTGGAAGCTCTTGAACATCTGTGGGAGTCATATAAAGACTTGAACTACTCTGGGATGGTTGCTATTGCTGTTATTAGTGACATGATTGTCCCACAGAGTGTGCCCAAGAGGAATCATGCTGTCAATGTCTTCACTAAAGTCCTCCTTGAGCACATCCACACATACTTCATGTTTCAGGATTTCCACAGAGACTTCAAGTCTGTTCCTAAAGGTCTGGAAGAACTTCAGAAGCAGCAGATGAATCTGCCAATACACCGCAAGAACAAAGATGATTATGAGTATGTACTCTACCTTGTTTACAAACTCAAGAAACCTCGAGTGAAAAATACCCACAGATTTAGTGAAGTAGAGAAGCTTGAAATGTCATGGGGGTAAGTGTATTGAGAATTATTTGGAGTTGTTGTTGTTGTTTCTTTTTTTTTTCTTCTTCTTCTTCTTCTTCTTCTTTTTTCTTCTTCTTGAGCCTAACACCATGTCATTGTTTTGCAGGCCATTTCTTGTACCCCTCAGCAGTAAGCGGCGTCATGAATCTGGTGACAGCAGTGCTAGCACCAGTAGCAGCATAGCCAGCAGTAGCAGTAGTAGCTGCTGTTTCCACAGCCCAGCTACTCGAAGCAGTTGCCAAGCTACTAGTGGTTGTCTAAATGATTTTGATGATGTTCGTACAAGTAGACGCAAAAGACTAAGATCAGACAGTGAAGTGGGTACTACACGCAGGTAATTATCTTGTCTTACAATATTGAAATACTTTAAGGGGTTTCATTGAGTATGAAATAGTTTTCTAATTTTCCAAAATTCATACTATGCTCTTGTTTTTGTACAGTAAGTCCTTGTTATGTGGTATGTATGCGTTCCTGAAAACCTTACCGCAAATTGAAATTACCGTATACCGAACCCATTATAACATGTAATAATAGGATATGGCAGATGTACCTTCTCCCTGCTCTTTCCTCTTCAAAACACGAGCGGATACCGTATTTGTGAATTTTTCTTACCGTAAATAGAATCGAGGGTAGTAATTACCAAATACCGTAACTGTGAATTTACCGGATAAAGAATTACCATATAAGGAGGACTCGCTGTAATTGGAAATATTCTGGTCTCACATTTGCTTAGTTTTGAGTTTAAATCCAGCACTCCTCTCCAACTCCCACCATTGGCTGGTACCTGCCCTGCAGTGCCACTCTACAGCATCTTGTCATGTACCTACATGGCTGATCACCATTGTCATGTTCATTATGGAATACTATACTATATTTGCAGTAATACTCAACCATAGGCTCATGAATGTAGAGTACATACATAGCATATGACTTCACAGACCTGGAGGAATGCAGTTTGGGGGGTGGCTGACAAACCTTTACAGTTTTTTTTTTACTGTTAACAGCATTTCTATTCCCCTACCTGCTGTGAATAGTGGGGTACACCTGTACTTACCTTTGGTAATTGTAAACAAGAATATAACGTATCTTAGCAACATCTTGTTCTCCTGTGTTTCTAGTATGATAGCAGGAAATGCACAGTGAACATCAATATAGATACAGTGCTTAAATGCAAATAGGCAAGACAGTATTTATGATTTTAATATCTTTTATTTATTCACAGTGGAGGTGGAGGTAGATTGTAGATGGAGAGAAGTTAATAAATGCCTTGGGGGATTACAAAGTGTGTGAAAAATAGACATTTGGGGATGGATGCTACAAGGATATTTTATGAAGGGGTGATTGTGCCAACAGCACTGTATGGGGTAGAAATGCAGAATATAAGAGAGGGAGAGTTTAAATGTGTTTGAGATGAAATGTCTTAAAAGTATGGTAGGAGTTACAAGGCTGGATAAAGTGAGAAACAAGGAGGAGATCAGGGGTTGAAAAGGAGTTGGGAGATGGTGTTGATGAAAGAGTATTGGAATGATTTGGGCATATGGAAAGAATGAATGAAGAAATATTAATAAAAGAAGTGGGGAAAGCAGAGGTGGATGAAATGAACAGGAGGGGGTGACCGAGGACGAGATGGATGGATTGGGTAAAAGGGGCATTGAGAAAGAGGAGGAAGTTTTTTGAGGAAGGAAGGGAGAAGACAGAAGATAGAGGTGAGTGGAGTATAGTAGTGTAAAGATGATGCTGTGATGCATGGAAAGGAGTGGGTGGGGGTTAGGGAGTGGTTATGTGTGAATGATATTCTGATGCAGCCCAAAAGGATTTCTCCATGTCTTCTTTTTTTCTGCAAGAGGGGATGGAGATGGGGGTCGCTGATTAAATGAAGTGGCCTTGCTGTGGATGTGCTGTGTCTTGCTGCATTGCTTCTGACCCAGGGCAGTGGGCAAGATGCAGAGATGACCTGTCATCAAGGAGGAGCCAAGAAAAGAGGGAGGGGGGTGAATGGGAGTGGAGTGGAAGGGGATAGGAGTGGAATTATGCTTTGATTTTGGCAAGCTCCCTTGTACGGGGAAAAATCCCTTGGTGTATGTATGCTTTGACTTGGCCACCTTGCTTTTAAAGAGGTAAAAGCCTTTTGTTCTATGTATGTATGTGCGTATTATCATGAAAAACAAGGATTTAGAATCGTGGGCATCAGACCTATGGCATCATAGGGTTACTATATTCATACATACATATACCAAGGCTTTTTCCCCCTTACAAGGGAGGTAGCCAAAAAGGAAAAGGCATAAAATCATTCCCACCCATTCCATCCCTGAATACACTCCACACCCTTCCACCCTCCCTCTCATCTTAGCACCTCCTGGATGACGGGTCATCCCTGCACCTTGTCCACTGCTCTGGGTCAGAAGCAGTGTCACAAGACACAGCACATCCACAGCAAGGCCGCTTCATTAAATCGGCGACCCCCCCCTCTCTGTCCCCCCATGCATAAAAGGAGAAGACGGGGAGAAATCCCTTCGGGCTGCGTCAAATTTTGCTCACATATACAGTACTACCTCACCTCCCATCCCCCCACCCATTCCACCTCATGCATCACAACATCATCCATATACAACCATTCTCCATTCACCCTTGTTGTCTGTCCTCTCCCGTCCTTCCTCAACAGACATTCCCCTCTTCCCCAAAGCCCCCTTCACCCCATCCATCCACCTCATCCTAGGACGTCCCTTCATGTTCACTCCCTCCACATCTGCCTTCCATACCTTTTACTAGTCTTTCTTCACTCATTCTTTCCATGTGTCCAAACCATCCTCATACTCTTTCATCAACCCTATCTCCCAACTCCCTTTCCACCCCTGTTCTCCTCCTCACCTCCTCATTTCTCACTCTATCTAGCCTAGTAACCCCCATCATACTTCTCAGATACCTCATCTCAAACACATTCAAACTCCTCTCTTCCATGTTTCTGCCCCATACAGTGCTGTTGGCACAAGCACTCCTTCATACAGTCTCCTCTTAGCATCCATTCCCAAATGTCTATTCCTCATTACACTTTTTAATCCACCAAGGCATTTACTCGCTTCTCTCAATCTACATTCTACCTCCACCTTCACTCCACCTTTTCCTGCTACATTTGCACCCAAGTATCTAAAACTATCCACTTCCTCCAGTCGCTCTCCCTTAATGCTCACTTCCATTCTACTGCCACTTTCACCCCTCGTACATCTCATCACCTTACTTTTACCCACATTTATCTTTAGCTTTCTTCTATCACATACTCTCCCAAACTCTGTCACCAACTTCCTCAATCCCTCCTCCGATCCTGCCACAAGTGCAGTGTCGTCCGCAAACAACAGCTGGCTCACCCCCCACCTCTCTCCACCTTCCCCAACCATCTCCGATCCCCGACCCACCACCCTCGCATCTACCTCTCGCACCACCCCATCCATGTATAAGTTGAACAGCCAGTGTCTAATATATAGTAAGTTAGAACTTTAAATATCAGATGTTGGAGAATACATCTCACATGTTATTGTTTTTACTGAGTAGGTGGAGTAAACCTGGTTCTCTTTTTCTTTTCAGATCAGTCATCTCTCCAAGAACCCCATCCCCCTCTCGCTCCCCGACTTTTGCTTCCCCATCTTCCTCCCCTTCCACATGTATGTTTTCCCCAACCCAAACCGTAAGAACCTCCACAGCAACTGCTCCCCGAGACCAAATCCGAACAAGGTCAAGGTCAAGGTCAAGCATTTCGTAAGGTTTAGAATGATGCAGCTTATATTTTGTTTTATGCTCGTGATGTTAAATTCTCCAAAATTATTTAAATCTTTCTTTTTATTTTTTGTTTTATAGTTTTTGGCTTTGCTTTTGCTATTTACTATCTATGAGTAGTTGTTCTAAGGTTTATGTAGTTTTATATTCCAACCATTTCTTGCTCGAGATTGGTTTATCTGTGCTGATTCACCTATGCTGAGTTCAAACCACTGTATGAGATAGGGATTTTTATCTTATATCCTATGATTTAATTTTCATGTTTTAACAAAAATAGTTTGATGATACTGTGTAGGTAATTCTGTTCATCAGTTAATTTTCACAGTTTTGTAAATTAATTTTTACTTTCAGTATTAAGTGAATGTGTAATATTTATTTTCAGTCTTGATTTTGCAATAGCTTTGACTTGTTTACTCATGTTGAGAACCAAGCGCAGGCTATTGGATTCATACATTGGTAAGTAAATTGGGTTAGGAGAACTTGAAACTTTACAATTTAAGAGTAATTATATATATATATATATATTGTGGGTCATTTGTTTAGCTCAAATACTTCCAAAGATAATTATAATTTTTAACAGTGACATTTGTACAGGAAAATATAGCCTTTGGCCTTGACCTCAGAATCCACCTTGCCTGATGAAATGCTTGTGGAAAATTGACCCCCTTTTAGGAAAAATAATTTGAAATAAGGGACCAACAGTGGGAGCCTGAATGTGGTGATCATCTGAAACAAACATAAAGAAAATCATCCAGTAGTGTGTCCATAAATCCCATCGTCATCCTCACCTGTCTGGAGGTGCAGCCTGGGGTGTTGCCACAAGTTCTCAAAACTAGGTCTAGAATCTCTGTTAACTCTTATTTTTCTTCCACTTTTTCAAAATTGACATTCAGTAACTGCTCCCTCCACTTCCTCCTACAAACCTGACACACAAACTTTTCTACACTTATACAACACAGAAGGTCCAGCTGTGGAGCTACGTTTCCAGTCCATGAAATTTGTAGAAGAAAATATATAGCATTATTGCATGGAAGGAAAATTGTAATTAGTATGTGCATTATCTTAAAAAACCTGTGATGATGGGAAGAAAAATGAAGGGGGGAGCCATGGAAGCCTCATCTATAGTTGTCCCACATAATCCATATGGGTCACCGTTGCATGAAATGGACTTTAGGATTATCTATAGGATTTAAATATCTATGTATTTATTAATACACATATATTTGTGTGTGATGAGTTTACATTTTGACTCTGCCACCCATTTATTAGGGGAAATAATGAACTTCCCAGTAAGTTCTCTCTTAAAACAAAGCAGAATTTAATTGATTTGATTAAAAAAGAGATTTGTCAAATTTAGTGAAGGAATGACTACAGAGGCACTATGGTCATATTGCTGGCTTATTGAATACCTGTCATACTTTAAGATCATCTCAGGAAGACATCTATAATTGAGTGACACCATGGGGGTTCGAGTACAGGCTATGTATGCATAAGATATATTATGTCTCCTTATAGATAGTAGAGATTGATAAGCTGCATGTTTGGTAGATGGTCTGGGAAAATCTGTCCAAATTTGAAGGAGTAAGATGAGTTACATAATCACAGAGTTGGCATGTGTTTCATATGTCTGATGATTGATGACACAGTTTCCCTTGTCGGATACAATATTGGTATATCTGAACTGCATTGATTCTGAAATAGGGAGACATTGTTAAGTGTTCCATTCTGTACTTGTTTCTTGATACACAACAGGGTGCCTGGCCATTTAGTAACACAAGAAAGCACGATATATATATATATTATATATATACATATACATACATATATATATATATATATATATATATATATATATATATATATTAGTATATTTTGGCAGTAAATTTATTTGTAGACATGTCTTGTTAAAGACCAATGCTAATTCAGTTTCAACTATCTTCTTAGTTGTTTTTTCCATTCTTCTTATATGTTTCTTATAGTCAAGGGGTAGATTAAACACGAGTCTACCGAGATCCATGGTATATTGACACTAATTATATAAATACAATCGCAAGCTTTCGGTTGTTACATACAACCATCTTCAGGCAGATAAAATGACAGGAAAAGGTCCATGTCAATTATGCTAAGGAGTTACAAAATGACAAGGCTCCTTAGCATAATTGACATGGACCTTTTCCTGGGGGGGGGGGGTTGTGTCCCCCCCACCCTCTTTAAATCCCTGGAAAATATTCTCATCACTTTCTACTGTATTGCTCTTATCTATACTTCTAATCTTTACATTTTTATTAGACATTTCATCGTCGTCGGGGGGCCTTTTGTTTACCTTTCGCCTGTCTGCCTGGGCCAAGTCTACTCCTTCCTCATTTCCTTCCATTTCCCTCAGTAATCCCTCCCCTTTTCCTCTTTCTCTACTTTCCTACTATTCCACGAGCAATTTCCCCCCACCCTGTAAATACAATAGGCACTTCTCTTTGCGTTGGGATCCACAAAACTTCAATTTTCTTCAGAACGTCTTCTAAGCCGTCCATTCGTTGAAGTGTGTGTGTGTGTGTTTGATATTGTTAGTTGTTCGGTCACATGCATTGTACATTGGACTTTTCCATGGCATGTTAGCAGAACATAGATGTATGAGAGTGACCTTTAATTGTGATGAATTGTGATAGGTTTTCAATTGTGAGGAAATACCCTTTTTATATGTTACATTGTGTAGAAGTGAAGTTGTGTAGACTTGTGGATCTGCTGCAAGACCATTGCCCTCTCCCCTGTGGGGATGATACAGCCTCTGCAAATCACCAGTGGCTCACTAGCTTTGTAAGGTTGTATACATGGTGCAAAATACACTTGGAAGTGTCAGGTATACTAGGTTGATTGTGGCTATGAAAGGAGTCTGAAACCAGTATTATCAGCTGAGTCATACTGGGTAAGTGCCAACATTGAAGGGCAAGATAAGTATACTACACCTTTGACATTTGCTGTTGCAGAGGGGCAAAATTAGTGTACTACACCTTTTATAGTTGCTGTTGCATAGAAGTGATGAGATGGGATAAAAATATGACATTTCTCAAGCACTTCCTGGGGATTGAGTCCACATTTGATGCAGGAATGTTACCTATTTCTTTGAAAGGGCTTCCTACTTGTGCACAGTTAGTTTCTACTGTAGCCAAAAGATTTTTAATCCAGATGATATTGTTAGTCCTTAACCATCCCTGTCATTGGAAGTTATAGGGATACAAAAACTAGTATGTTGTGACCTACTCCTGTATCAGTGTGCTTATGTAACAAACTCCATTATACTCATCGGATTTTTGTTATTTTTTATCAAGTCTTTGTAGACTTTACATATTCTGCCCCTTCAGCATTGCATTTCATACTACATTGCTAAACATTTTATGTAGTAGTTGTTGAACTACTGGTGTTTTCTAGTTCTTTAAGTCTAGATTCTTTTTTTGCGTGTGTGTGCGTTTGTGTCTTGTTCAATGAATAAGTGACCATATGCTGTAACAACAACCATAATGCCACCTTTGT
>NC_134815.1:12185808-12205808 GCF_046742065.1 Oratosquilla oratoria | reverse complement strand
TCTTGGTTTACCATATGATGACATGAGTCAGGAATTACACACTTTTGTTTAATTGTTTAAACATAGTTGAAACCAGTAGTCACAGGGCTCCCTCTTCAGTATATATACATCACTCTCACTCTTACTCTTTCTTGTCTCCCTCTTGCTCACTCTTTCTCTTTTCTCTCTCTTTCTTCTATCTCTCTTCTAGCTCTCTTTTCTATCTCTCTTCTCTCTCTCTCTCTCTCTCTCTCTCTCTCTCTCTCTCTCTCTCTCTCTCTCTCTCTCTCTCTCTCTCTCTCTCTCTCTCTCTCTCTCTCTGTCTTGCATGGTCTCAAAACATGTATAATCATGTTAATTATTTCCAGTAGGCCCAAAATCTAAGAGATAAGACATACCAAAAGTGATAGGTCTTCACTGTTGTGTGGGACACTAATGGAATATTCATAGAAGTCTGATAATAGAATAATCATGTTTTCAGGTGAAATTACATGCTGCATAAGGGAAAAATTAGTTAAAAGGGGAATTTGATACTGAGTAAATAGGATTCCTGAATATTCATAGTAATTTTTAGTGGTATCTAACATGTGAATGATAGCCCCAACTGTTAGTAGTCTTTATTGTTTAGGTTGAAAGTATGATGCTCTTGTGTGAATTTGAAATAGTTCCAAGCATGATACATATAGTTGTTAGTGGACTTTGGGTTAGGGCATCGCTACTTGCGACGAAGGTTGAGGGGATGGCGGATCAAATCCTGCCACTGGTGAAGTTGAACCAAGGGCATGGATCATTAAATTCCATGCTACAAAGTCTTCTGTAAGGGGCACCATTCTAGCCTTCTGATGGGAAGAGTTTGTGACGTTATACCATATCATCATATCAATATGTAGTACCTACTTTTGTGATGATGATGGTGATTGCACAGTGTACTAATCAGAAGCTTTTGTTTGTGACTGAGCAGGTTAGGGTGTTGTTACTTGCAACGAAGGTCGAGGGGTGGCAGTTCGAAACATGCCACCGGCAGAGTTGAATCAAGGGCATGGTTCATTAAATTCTATGCTGCAAAGTCCTCTGTAAAGGGGCACTGTCCTAGCCCCCTAATAGGAGGGAGTTTGTGACATTAAACCATATCATCATGATATTCCTTGAAGTCCAAAGTTGTCTTCATACTTCTCAAAGGCCATGATTATAATTTTGTAGTCATGAAATAGTTGCTGTGAAGTTTTATTTATATTTTCAAAAAGGTGGTCCGAAAGTAGTTTTCTTATCACAGAATCTTCAGAATTTTTGCCTTTTAGCTTCTCAGCTAATAACATACGGTGCTTGTTTTCATTTGTATTTACCTTAAGAGTTGCTGGGGTTAATATTATTGACTGTTACCTTCTGTAACTGCAATGATCAGAAACACACAGTCCCACAGCAACCAGCAACAGACTTTAGGTTCCCCCACTAATCTCTCTGTGAAGAAATTTTGGATTGCTGCCTGTGTTGTTTTAGTGTGGGTCTGCTCTCTTATCACCAGCTAAACAAAAAATGGAAGATGGACACATTATTGATGTAAAAGATTGCTGGAAATTGCTAAAATTTATAAAGATTTTTGGGCCTGATCCATAGACCAACCACCTCCAGGATTGCATTTTTTAGGTGGAAGTGTTGTTGATTGGTTTTGAAGAAGAGTGGTGGGAAGATGATATTCTTCAGTGTCTTTACAGGACCACCGTAAATACCCATTGTTGGTTCCCCTCTTGGGATTGGGTACTGCATAGAACAGGAGGCAGAGTTATGCATTATTTATGTTCATCTTTTGGACTAGAGCTGCCAAACATGTGATACAGTTTCATAGCAGATAATGGTTTGCACTGTTATGCATGTTCAGTAGAACAAAGCCTCTTGGACTACATGAATTTAGGTGGATTTACTTTGTTTATCTGGACTTTAAGAAAATTTCTTTAACCTGTCCAACAAGAGATTGCTCTATAAAATAGGAGCATTATTACTCAGAATGTAGAGGATTGATGAATGGAGTCCCATAGGAATTGATGCCTGCAGGTAATTTTATAGACACATTTGGAACAAAGATTAGTCATGTACTGTATATTAATTTGTTTATGGAAAGATCCACCAAAAATGAATGGTTATGTTAGCTATTGACATAAACAAGGTATTTGATAAAGTTCCCAGATGCATACAATCAAAAAAGATCATACAGATACAATAATGGCAAGAAATAGCCAACCAACTTCTCAAGCAGCTAGACAGTACAGAGTAACCCAAAATGTAAAAACAATTCTAGCACAAAAAATCACAATCAATTTTCCATCACCAGAGTCAGAACCAGTGCACACATCTCTGCATGTAACCTGACAATAACCCAGCATAGAAACTTAAAAAGCAAAACAAAACAGCTAAGAACACCCAAGCTTACTTAAACAAAATAGAGCAATGGTTCAGAAACAATAGAATGGAGGCTCACCCAAGAAATCATCAGTAACATTGCCCACTCATGACAACTATGAATCAAAGAAGCACAACAGTGAAATTAAATAGCTAAATCCTTCCATTGGAAAAGAATTAAAAAATTCTTAGCCACACCTTTGAAACTTTTAACCTTGAGCCAACACATCAAATATCTAACAATGAGAGACAACAAAGAAATAAACCTACTAAAATCAATTGCAAACATGGCTTTGGACAACACAAGGCAACTAATTACTGTCTACAGTTCATAAGAACCAAACTTGATTGTGGTTTAGCATGGTTCCCAACGATCAGGAAAATAAACATGAACACTTCACAAACTAAGCAAAATAAAGCATCAAGAGTAATAACAAGATGTACCAAAACCACACAATAGAACATCTGCACACGAAAACCAAAATCCTTCACATGGTTCTATACAAGAGCCCTCAACCTCACTTAACTATCTTATATCTTACAATTACTTTCAGCCGAATGTCATGAAAAAAAAAAAAAGCAGTTTACTACTCAAACATATAGATCAACTTACCACCCATACTGCACAATATATCCATACAAAAGCACATTCACTCCTGGATCACTAAACAAGCCCTTCAAGACAGACCACCAAACTCAATACTTCACCAACACCCCATCAGAGATCAGCTCCACAGAAAAATCCTTCCCAAGAGAAGTAGGAAGCATCCTAGTACACTTTTATTCTGGACACCTTCCAACCCTAACACTACTAACACAGAATAGACTCAGAATTAAACTGCCCAAGATGCAACCAGAACACACTGAGCACCTCATCCTACACTGCCTCACACTAACAATTCCTAGACAACAACACTCAATTTCTACCCTGAGTGACCTATGGACCTGCCCAGTTGCTATTGCTAATTACCTGGGAGCCATGGGTCTACTCCAAGCAGATTAATTGGTCTTGTTTATGGATAAAACAAAATAGTTGTTGAGCGAGTTGTTTTGTGTTGGTGAAACTCGAGCATAAATTGATTTACTGATAGGAAGAAAAAGCAAAATCTGCCTTGTTTAAGTATAAGACACTGATGATTCAGACCTAGTTTAGAATATGACATTATCATGCATATGTAAAAAGAAAATTGAATATTGGAAAAGGATGCTCACTTGCTGAGCAGTGTAGAGCTTTGTGACTTAAGTACTATATTTGGAGTGAAGGCAGTTTAAGGCTGCCTATTGACAACGCAAGTTCATAGTTAGGTACTGTATTGAATTCCCAGCTTCATAAAGTCTTCTGTGAGGGGAAATCATCCTATCTCTCCCTGAGAGGGGAATTTCCATGACATTGAATCAAATTTATTAGAAATATTGGAAAAGGAGCATAGGGCTTGCTGAGACTACTAAGTCATATATGCATAGAAGTGAGACTGGAATTAAAAATGGTAGAGGGGAAGAAGAGATAAGATCACACAAATCAATTCATTAATGGCAAATAATTCATACACAAGGAGGGCAACTTTCAGCTTTTAGAAGGAAAAACAACAGGGCACAAAGTAATTTGAAGGAAGTGAACAGAAAACGGGTGTCATAGAATCATCACCCCGGAACCTACCTTCAAAACTTGTTAACTCCACCTCTATCTGGAGTTGTAGCCCCAAGGAGCTGACATTCAATCTCCAGAGTTGGCCGAAGATCACTCTTGATCAACTTTACCTGTATTTCTTCCAACTTTCACATAAAGAGAACTGACAACCAGCAACTGCTCTCCCACAACTGTTAGCTGGTAGCATAGAAACTTCTCCACACTAATACAACCTAGACAACAGTCCAAAGAATCTTCCAAGAAAGATCCGTGGAAATATCCAAGGACACAACTTGGGGCTGCAGGTTTTCAGTCAGTGAAACTCAAGACCACTATTATTTTATTATTATAAAATGTGTATACATGTTCTTGACATATATTGATTTTATTTATGTATGTGTATGCATATATATATATATATATATATATATATATATATATTATATATATACACACATACATATCCATATGCATATATACACATGTACATGTATATGCACAAACATTAAACATAGAGACACCTTCATCGAACAATTTCCTATTTACACAGGAGTTTACACAAATAACTTGATCCATTACTCCCTAACAAAGGGCCGTGGTATACGTATCATGCAGAATTAAGAAATATCTTGTTTCTGAAGTGTTTATTGGGCTGGTGTATTTCTGATGCAAGAAGGCTAAACCTGTACATGAGAAGTCATATAATGTTTTATCCATATATATATATATATATACACAGTTCTAGCAGAACTGGAGCTTAAGAAACCATGTCACCATATTATATACTTTAGTAGAGTTCACATGATTATGAGTATTGTTTGCAAATTATGTCTGGTATGATATTAATCATACCTGTATTCTCAGCATAGGGGTTTACAGGCTTCAGCAGTGTCCTGTAGTTTCTCTTAATTTCAACTCAACCTGTGATTTCTAACCTTCCACTTGCATCTTTTTCTAGACTCGCACAGATTCCAGCATTCCCTGTTTTCATCTTCATCCTCCTTAACATCCCTACCCATTTCATTGGTTCATTCTGCTCATGATCCACCTCATTACATCAACCATTATCAACACTGAAGTTACAGTGTTGCACCCTTGCTCTTTATCTTGCATGACCGACTTTCACCAGACTTACAAATGCATAACCCTTCATCTTCTTCCTCTCCTACATTTTACATAAAATTCCAACCAGGTGTACACACTCCTTCCCTTTACCAACAACATTTGCCACATTTAAGCATTTTATCAGAATAAGTAATACTACAACTATTTATTTGCACATCACAGTGTATGCACATAGGATGTGCATATATATATATATATATATATATATATATATATATATATATATATTATATATATATATATATATATATATATAGTGTTGCTCATTACATGACAAAATTCACAAAAGTAGCAAATTTTGTTTGTGAAATCTCTTTGAAGTTTTTGTGGCAATCACGAGGATGTCTCATCATGTCTCCTCCCTTTCTACAGTTATCGTTGAGGGCCTGACACAGTGCCGCCCCTCCTCAGGCCCAGGCCCCAAGAATTTTCCCAACTTACTCCTCACTTTCAGTGGCCTTGATGAAGGATGATATATTGGATTGGAGAGAAGTGATGAGTGGGGTCTCACAGGAATACAAAAAATAACAACTGAAATGATCCCTAACCTGGTGAAAAAAAATGAAGAGAAGACTAGATAAGCTGAATTTCCCACACTAGAAGAGACAAGAGAAAGATTGCTATTTTTAGAATCATGAAAGGTATGGAAAAAATTGAGACAGTGAATAGGAGATGAGATGAATATGAAAACAGAATGTTTGAAGAACATATAGATTTTTTCTTTTCTTTTTTTTGCTAAGTTACATTAATTTATGGAATAAAGTAAGAAATACTTCAGCTGAACACCATTAATGAATTTTAAAGAAAGTTTGATGATTGGATAAATTGAGACAAGACCCCACAACCATAGCGCCAATCCAATTGGATAAATCGAAGACGAACCTAGATTGCTCCACAGGTTTATTGGTAAATTGAGACACAGGGAAGGACTGCCCAATCTAAAAGTAGAATGAAATATCTATGAATATATATTAATGCAAGCTGAAATAGTTAACAAGTTTCCAGTTAGTATTCACCAATGAAAGTTATTTTGTAGAATAGAATGGAAAGATTAGAAATATTGTGTTAATGGATAAAGTGGAAGTACATAAACTACTAGAGACCTTAGATGCAAGGGCCTCAGGGCCTAGCAGGATTTTTCATTGGATACTTAAGGAATAGAGAGAAAAAATGGTAGTCAAGATTCAGAGCTTATTGCATATTTGTTAGAAGGGATAGTGCCTTAGGATTGAAAGAGGGCTGTTATAGTACCATTTCATAATGGAAATAGGAAGAATCCCTGAACTATAGACAGTGTCCTTAATCAGCCTGAGAAATGTGTTAGAGAATTATGAAAGACAGATGAAACGTCTTCCTATACAATCAATTTGGATCCAGCAATGGAAGGTCACATTCTCGAATTAAAGTTGTATGCAAAGGAAATCAGTGTATTACAATAAAGGGTTGGGTTGATTACATGTACCTAGATCTGGAGAAAACATTTGACAAGGTGCTACCACACAGGTAAGTGATATGGAAATTAGAACAAATTGGAAGACTTAATCAAAGTCTCTAGAATGGCTGAGAGATTTCCCAAAAGTGTTGAAAAAAAATTAGTGCAAAAGGGCATATTGGAAATGATAAAGGTCATCAGTGAATTATTCAGTGAAAAGAGAAAGTTACAAAATATGTATTATATATATATATATATATATATATATATATATATATATATATATATATATACATTTATATATATATATATATATATAAAAAAATATAGATATATATATATATATATAGATATATATATATATATATATACACACATACACACATACACCCCCCCACACAAATGAGTTTCAAGTGGGGCTTGAGTAGTTGGGTGTTATCCAATGGGAGATAAGAGTCTTGTGCTCCCAATATAGGAAAAAATAGAAAAGGAATGATATAATTGCTCTACACAATAACATTTTGATAGTAGAAGTCAAACTGAAAAAGTGATGAACTCGCATAAAAGGAAGACAAATCAAGAATAAAATATCAAATTGAAATGTCCCTAGTACCCAGTGGGACTCACTGCACACATGCACATGGAGCTCATCAGGTAAGAAGAAAACAAGAATTTATGAGTGTAGAGGCATCAGACAAGCAAAACAAGAATATATACTAATATACTTGTATATCATGCACACACGTACACAGTTGCATTCAGGTGTACATAAACATTTACATTTGGAAGGGAAGATAACACAAATGCATGAACTTATGTACACTCAAACATGTGATTTTACAGTTAGTCACAAACATCTGAAAAGAAAAGGAAATTGCACACAAACTCCTGTAAACATAACCAAGAGAACACAGAAGATAACACAGAAGGTGAAAGGTGAAAAAAAGGAATCATTCAGTGAATTTGTAGATACATACATACATATACCAAGGCTTTTTCCCCCATACAAGGGAGGTAGCCAAAAATGAATTTATAGATGAAGAAATCAAAAGCAGCTATGGGCCCAGAGCATTTATTGAGTTAAGAAAATGGAAAGTATAAATTGAACTACAAAGAAAAAGATATTACAAAATCAGTTTATTTATATTACAATCTTTATATGGTGAAGGTCTCTCTCTCTCTCTCTCTCTCTCTCTCTCTCTCTCTCTCTCTCTCTCTCTCTCTCTCTCTCTCTCTCTCTCCCTCTCTCTCTGCTATTTCTTCTTTTTCATGTTCTATTTCTTCTTTTCATTCTTCTTTTACTCTTTCTCCTCATTGTTCTATTTCATCTCTCTTCTCCTCTTTTCTCTTCTCTCATTCTTCTCTATTCTTTCTTCTCTGCACTTTTCTCTCACTGCATCACTCTCTTACTCTCTCATTCATTCCCTCACTCTGTCTCTCACTCCCTCACACACTTTCTCTCCCTCCGTCCTTCCCTTCTCTCCCTCTTCCCTCTTCCCTCTCTCTCTCCCTCTCCTCTCTCCCTCTCTTCTCTCCTTCTCTCTCTCTCTCTCTCTCATCATCATGTTGATGGAGTTCTGCAGTATTGCACTAGTGTCCCTAAACCTGATGTGTTGTTCTTCATGTTCATACTTCATCTTTCATATATATTTGCCTATACCCAGGAGTTGGATCACACTATGCACATTGGATCAATGTCTCAACAACCACTCTGCTAATCCCATGGACTACCTTGCTTTGGTAACCCCCCCCCCCACCCTCAAGACAGTTAGTGCTTTTCTTTTTATGTAAATAACCTGGGTCTAGAAGAATGCATCCTTTCTCCTCTCATGACTTGGTACATACTCTCAGTTTCTCAAATGTTATCCTTTGTTCTTTTGGCTGTTCTGTGCAGGTGTTTTTGCTTGATAGAGAAAGAGATTTTTGATAGAATGCTAGTCTTATTTGCATGGTATAATTCCAAATATTGTCAAAATACCATGAGTATGATTTTTGGTAAAATTCAGTCACAAATGTACAAATATTTGTAAGGAAGTGAGATAGGTTGAACAGATGTTGAACATAGGGACAAGAATGCTTGACACAGAAAAAAAAAAAAAAAGAGAGAGAGAGATGAAATGTATGTTGTGCCAGATATGAAGTGGTTGGTGTAGGCATCATTGTAGGGTATGGGGAGGACAGTATGTGTGCATTTATTGAGTTTCACCCTAAGGATTTATACATGTGTTTGTGTGTGTGTATTTTACCTAGTGTATATGTATGTGCATGTATATATATATATTATATAATATATATATGTATATATATATATATATATATATATATTATTACTTTTTTTTTTTTTTTTTTTTTTTTTTTTTTTTTTTTTTTTTTTTTTTAATTCTTTTGTGTATGTATGTACAGTGCATGTGTGTGTGACTAATGATGGGTACCTGATTGTGGTGGTCCAATGAAACAAGATATTGGAGAGAACAATCACTCCACTAATCTTCAGATCCTCTCAAAACCACCACCTCCATCTGGAGGTGCAGCACCAGCAGGCAGGCACTCAGTTTCCAGATCAGGCTCAAGATTTCTGTCACTATTGACTATTTTTTCTTCACATTTTCACACAAAGAGAGCTGCAAACTACCAATCACTTCCTTTCTCCTTCTGACATAAAAAGTAGCTAGTCCACCATTTTTGAGAGTTCTGTAGGAGTGCCTGAGGATTGTTGCCTGCTACTGTAGTATTGAGAGTGAGGATTTTGAATCAGTAAAACTTAGGCAATAGTTGTTATTACATGTTTGGGTATGACTGCATGGGCATATTTACCTAGTTGTATTTTACGGGAAGGGGAGCTATGCTCGTGGTGTCCCGTCTTCATATCTCATTTTATCTAAACTATTTTTAAATTCATGTATTGTTTTTGCACACACCACTTTCTCATCTAACTTGTTCCAACTGTCTATTACTCTGTGAGGAAAGCTGTTCTTTTTCAGATCTCTTCTATAGCTGTCTTTCTTGATTTTCTTTCCGTGTCCTCTTGTATTTCTGTCATCCCATTTTATCAGATTCTCTCTATCAATAATTTCTATGCCTTTCATGATTCTGTAAATAGCTATCAAATCTCCTCTCTTCTTTGCTCTAGTGTCTGTAGTTCAAGTTTTCCTAGTCTCTCTTCATATGATAGTTTTGAGTGTTGGTGCCAATTTTGTAATTGCTCTTTGTATTCTTTCAAGTTTTTTTTTACTTGGTGACCACATCTTTGCTGTATATTCCAATCTTGGTCTTATCAGAGTGATTAGAATTTTCTTCACCATTTCTTCATCCAGTTATGTAAATGCCACTGATTATTCTTATTAAATTATAGGTTTCTCCAAAAATCTTATTTATATGTTTCTCAGGTGACATATTATTCATAACAATGACTCCCAGGTACTTCTCATTTTCTACTTTTTTTATTCCTTCTCCCAATTTATATGATCCTGTTATTCTGTTTTTGCTTTTTCCAAATTCCATTATACTACACTTTTTAGTGTTGAACTCCATCTCCCACTTCCTACTCCATTCCCATACTTTATTTAGATCACTCTGTAGTGACTCACAATCTTCTTCCGTGTTCAAATTTTTTAATAGTTTTGCATCATCTGCAAAGAAGCTCATATAACTTTCAATTTCTTCATCCATATCATTAATATATATAGCAAACATTATTGGGGCCAGAACTGTTCCTTGTGGAACACCGCTTATTACGTCATCCCATTTTGAGTGTTTGTCTCTTATCACTACTCTCATTTTTCTTTCTTGCAAAAAGTCTTCCATCCATTTAAGCAGTTTGCCCTGTATTCCTCCTTCAGTTTCTAATTTCTTAAGCAACTTCTTATGTGGTACTTTGTCAAAAACTTTTTTTAGGTCTAGAAATGCACAATCAGCCCATCCATCTCTCTCTTGTATTATATTCATTAGCCTTGAATAGAAACATATTAAATTGGTGACGCATGATCGTCCTTGTCTGAATCCAAATTGCCTTGGATTTAGCACGTGGTTTTTTTTCTAAATATTTTACCCATTTACTTTTGATAATTCTTTCACAAATTTTTGCTATTGTACTTGTTAGAGAGACTGGTCTATAGTTGGTAGGGTCTTCTTTATTTCCTCCTTTATATATAGGTACTATATTTGCTTTTTTCCAATCTTCTGGAACTTTTCCTTTTTTCAAGGAACTGTTTATTATGCTATGTATTTTGTCTGCCAGTTCATTTCTGCATTCTTTCAAAATCCAGTTTGCTATTTCATCTGGTCCATGCAATTTTCTAACATCAAGATTACTCAAGTGTTTCATTATTTCATTCTATGTTACTATTTCTTTCATAGGGGGGACTTTCTCCTTCCATTCAATCTCTTCAGGTTGTATATTCTCCCTTGTAAACACTGTTCATAATTTCTGCCATTTCAATTTCCTCTGTGTATTCAACTCCTCCTTGTCTTAATTTCTTGAAATCTTGTTTGTTTTTCAGTTTGTTTACAAATCTGTAGAATAGTTTTGGTTGATCTTTACATTTTTCTATGATATCTTTTTCATATTTTCTCTTTTCCTCTCTGCACGCTTGTACATATTCATTTCTATAACAAGTATATATTTTCAATTTTTCAGGTCTTTTGTCTTCAATTTGGTCCAAGCTTTGTCTCTTTTGTCTTTTAACTCCCTACAACTTTTGTTGTACCAGCACTTTACATATTCTTTTTCTTGTTTTTGTCTTGGGACATACTTTTCCACTCCTTTTTTTTTTTTTTATAATTTTTTTTCAAAATATTCCATTTCTCTTCTACTGTTGTATCTTCTTTGTGTATTCTTTCCCAGTTTTCATTTTGAAAGAATTCTCTTATTTTATCAAAATTGTTTTTTCATACATCAATCTTCCTTTTCTATATTGTTAATTTCTTTTCATGTATTTTTTCTCATTTAGTTCTAGTTCGATCAATATGTTGTCACTTTTACTTATTGGTGCCTGGTATTCTATCTTTTCCACTATTTCAGGTTCTGATGTGATTATTAGGTCTAGTCTCGATGGTTCTTCATTTCTATACCTAGTGTTCTCCTGAATCCATTTTGTCATTGTGTGGTCAATAATCATCTCAAGTAGAACATTTCCCCATGAGTCTTCTCCACCCTTTACAGTCATTTCTTCCCAGCAGATTTCTTTGCAATTAAAGTCGCCCATCATAACTATTCTTCCTCCATCTTCCATTATCTTGTTTAATGTTATCCTTGTGTCTTCTAACATACTTTTATGTTCATTCTCTTCCCACGAGGCTGTTTTTGGGGGCACATAGTTTATTACAAAATTTCTGCTCTTCTTATCTCTGTCTTCTACTTCTATCATAATCATCTCTACTCTATTCTTTCCATATGTGACACTCCTTACATTTATATCCTTCTTAGTCAGGAACATAACTCCATCCCCTTGTTTTATCTCTCTGTTTCTAATCCAATAATTATATGCATTGTGTCATATGCTGTTGGGTGGTAGTGGACCTTTTAATTTTGTCTCTACAATTCCCATTATGTCCGGTTCTTTTTCCTTCAGATACTCGTTCAGTTCATTCAGTCCTGTTATTAATCCATCTATATTTGTGTAGGACACTCTTAACTTTCTATTATTTCCATTGTATTCTCTGTTTCTTTTTTGTTTCTGTTATGGTCCATTTCCTCAAGTTCATACTCACTACTCTCCAGTAGAATTCTTCTTTTTCTGACTCCGTTCTGGTCTCGTTTTTTTTCTTTAGCTTCTTTCCTTTTCATTTTTTCTTCCTGTCTTTCCTCCTTATTCATTTCTCTTTTTATCCATACCTTTTTATATTGTTCACTTGCTGCTAGCTTCCCTGTTTTTGCTAAGATAACCTCTGCTGTTGTTTGTGACCTGAATTTAATCTTAATTGGTCTGGTCTTATCTGTACTATATTTTCCGAGCCTAAACATCTCTTCAATTTGTTTCATTATTTCAGGTTCATCTTCCTGAACTAATTCTAGTAAACTGCTTACTTTTTCTTTTTCCTCACTGATTCTTGAAGTTCTATCTAGGTTATGTTTCTCTTCCATTCCCAATATAATTATACATTTCTTCTTATCTGCTAAGTCTCTTACTATATTCTCCTTCTGTCTCATCACTTTGATAACTGAGTCTTCAGTTTGTTCTTTAATTTGCTGTTTAATTGTGTCAGTAAATGCAACTTTACTGTTTTCCTGGATTTTTTTTCCAACCCTGTGCTTCTTTTGCTATGGCCTCTTTATTGTCTTTATTATTCCTCTTTAATTCTTCATTCTCCTCTTTTACTTCTTTTAACTGTCTTTTTAATTCTTCTATTTCATTAGTTCAATTTTTGTTCGCCTTCTCTAGTTCTTCCAACTTTTCAACTCTCTACGCAATGTTGGTTACGTTACCGAACCTGTCTTCCCAATGTTCGATCATCTTATCAAGTTTCTCCTCTAGTTTTGTCAATTGGGGGAGGTTGGTATCCCCACCACCCTCATTAAATCCCTGGAAATTGTTATCCTCACCTTCCATTGTGCTGCTCTTATCTATATTTCTAATCTTTACATTTTTGTTAATCCCATCACCAGAATCATCGGTCCTCCGTTTGTTTACAAGACGTCTGGCCTCTTGGACCAAGTCTTCCCCTTCCTCATTTCCTTCCATTTCCCTCAGTAATCCCTCCCCTTCTCCTTTTTCCTCACTTTCCCATGACACCACGAGTTATCCCCTTCCCTGTAAATACAATAGGTACTTCCTTTGCGTTAAGGTCCACGAAAGTTTCACTTTTTCTTCAGAACTCTAATCCTCGCCGTCCATCCGACAAAAGTGTGTGTGTGTGTGTGTGTAAATATGCATATATATGTACACATATACACTCACACACACATGATTCGATGGTGCATTTGTTAGAGTTCCCAACTGCCACTATGGTGGTCTGAGTTTCGAATTCCGCCCAGGGCTGAAGTAATTTCTATCGCTGCACCGTGGGTTGTTACTCCAACTCTTGTAGGTGGGGAGTTGGGGGTGTGTGTATGTGTAAGGTCACAGCATTACCCATAGATCGGTTATAAATGAGCTCTGAGCTCTTTTCCGGGAGGGAAATAGCTGTTGATCACTAGCCCAACAAGTGACCCAAGACCATGGTGAATCACACGCACTCACTGTCAACTTTGAAAGATTGAAGAGAAAGTGGTGATATGATTAAAGTATTCAGATCACTAAAGTGGATAGATTGCATTGACAGAAGAAATCCCCAGATTAACCACTTCCATACGGTGCCGCCTACGTAGGCGGCATGAGGAGCAAGTGGGTACTCGCTGATGCCGAAGTCGCCATCTTGATTATATTTATTGTAGTCGTACCTACGTAATTTTCATTCTCTCTAAACTGGCTTCATCAGTTTTCTATGGTTATCAAAATACACGGGTGAAAGAGAACGGACAATTGAGCACTGACTTTATTTTTTATAATGCGATTATTATGATGCAACATCGCACGTCGGGCAGCTAATGCTGCCAGACGTGCGATGTGCCCCGGAGGGAAGAGGTTAAAGATGGGAGGGCTTTAAGAGATCATGGGAGCAAATTAAAAAAGACCACAATTGTATGGAATGTAAAGAAATACAGTTTTCCATATAGATACATAAATACTTGAAATAAAGTGATATAGCTCAAGCTCAAACATTACACGAGTTCAAATCTGAATATAATGGTAAATCAAGGATATAGATTAAGATAGAACTATACATGTATTTGAGGCTAGGTAAGATAAATAATTAGAGAATAAGACACAGGACCCAATTAGTGTTGCTTCTTTTCCAGTATAATACAATAGGTATACACACACACTTATATTTATGCTGTATTGTCTCACATATTTCCTATTATGATATTGTCAATCATCATGAGCTTATTTTTTGGTTGTATATATATATATATATATATATATATATATATATATATATATATATATATATATATATATATATATATATATATATATTAAACTAATAACCTCCTATTGGAAAATAAGATAAGTAATAGAAGATTCTGTATATTTTATATTTCGACCACTCTCTGGGGTCCTTTTTTAGCAGATAGATACAATAGGTCCAGTAGATGTGAGACAATCATCAGATGTACTGAACTTGCCTTCTATTGTTCATGTGATTTCACATAGAATGTTATGAATACCACTTATAATGAATACCACTTATATGAATATTTTTTGCCCAAATATTTTTTTAGATAAGAAATTTATGAAAAAAGAGTAAAGATGAAAGTGGAGACAGAAGGTGCTCTTGCAAACCCAAGTCTGTTGATGGACTAAGTAAAAAGAAGGTATCATTCGTGAAAAATTGAGATTTTCAACTTTATGTGAAATTGCTGTTCTATACTTTCATAAATAAAATTGGTCAGTGTAGGATAATTTGTAAACACCTCCACAAGGGCATGCATGCAGAAAGAAAAAGTAATACAATGGTAAGCTTTCATAATTTTTGGGAAACATGAACACTACTGGGTGCAATTGTTGTACATATTTTCCCTCCTATATTAACTAGTATATATGTATTAACTAGTTCCACAAGGTATAGTTTTAGACCTAATTTTAAATAAGAATGCATGTCATATGCCAGGAAATGTGATAAGATGTTAAAAACTGAAAAAGTAAGAAGATAAAACTTACAAAAATTAAGACATATTACCACAAAAGTCATGAAACCAATCCCATTCATAATAAGGGGGCACTTTATATTTAATACCCAATATTGTCTAGAGTTGGTAAATGGAAATATTTTCTCAGGTTACCAATTTCACATAGTTCAACAAGAAGGTATATATATATATATATATATATATATATATATATATATATATATATATATATATATATATATATATATATATATATATATAGGCTATTTCTGACATATATTGTGAAGACTACTTTTATAGAGTATGGTGTGTTCACTATGCACATACCCCCTCCTTTCATTCTTCTTCTATCACCCTACTTTCCCTAGTCTCTCCAGTGCCAGTTTACCTCTCCACTTCCTCTCTTGCTCGTATCTCGGGGTTTAGGTTCCAAGTCAGACAACTACCTCAACCATGGAGTGAAACTGCATGTCCTCCAGCTTACATATTGTATAAGCCACCCTTTTAGTACAGCATTTTGTATGTATGCTCAAAACATCCACTTTCACACTAAACACATAAGTGCAGAAGTCTGAATCCTGTAACTAGTGCTAGTGTATTTTGTCACTGCAGAGCAAAGTCTATTTTATGTATAAGATATATAGCTGGAGGGGCTAGAGTATTTAAACATTTTAGATTTCTTTTATCTTTTTACTGTATATCATCCTGTAGACCCTTTGATTCTGTATATATGTTTGTGTGAGTGTATAGTACACACATTGTTTTTGCCCATATCTGCCAACAGTACTGAGTACTTTGCACTTTTTCAATATGTCTTCCATCAAGTGTCAAGAAATTGACAACATGAAACTGAAATCTTTCCCTCACCGCTAGCAGTCAGGAAATATATACAGTCGAACCTCGAAAGCCTGGACTAATTGGGGGGAAGGGTGGACCGGTCATGCCACAAGTCCGGTCATCGAAAATATCGCCCTAACACCCGTAGATTTTCGTAGCGGTATACGTATAGGTAATGTATGATATGGCATAGAAACACATAAGAATAATACTCTAACACTGTAATAATGCTATAATACTAATAATTCTGTAATAACTGTAATACAGGCATGTAAATGTACTGTATATACAGTGTACTGTACTGTATTTTTTATTACATACACTGTAAATATCGGAAGGTATGCACGCGGGACAGTGGTGGCAGCCAGGGTTGCCGTGTAGAATGGGAGTGTTGCCATACCGGGGCATACATTTTTCTTGGGCGTGTGCAGACTTTCATAGCAAGATATACTTGTCAAACTTTGACAAAATGTTGGTTCTGGTTTTTTTATTCTTGAATGTATATAAGGCCCCCATGCCCTAACATATTCAGTAAGATATAATTTTTTTTTTATTATTATCGCTAAAAGCTGAAACTTTATCGTAGAATTTTTTCTACACGGTAAAAACGTATCTTTTGGGGTATAATATTTTATAAGTAACACAATTACCAATAGAAGTCATATTTTGATGTACCATTTATTATTTGATAACTAGTTCTATGATTTTAAACAAAAGTTTGAGTTTTTGAATGTTTTTAACAGCCTGCTGATATGTAGAAAAAAATTTCATGTCCTTGTGCAGTGGCCACATGCCGCTATTTTACTACGTTTTGGTACAAAATTCTACGAAACTGCAGCTCTGGTGGCGGCTTGACTGGGCCGGGTTTGAGTACACGTGTACAGCCGTCGCTGCCACCTACCAGACAAATAGGGAACTTTGCTTGAAAAGTCGGCCCTTGGTTCATTTCGACCGGTCATACGAGGGTCCGGGCATTCGGAGTCCGGGCTTTCGAGGTTCGACTGTATAGTAATAGCATTCAGTAGCAATTAGACATTGTGGTTCCCCACCTTTTTATTGACCAAACAGTTCTTTGTAGCTTAGCTTTATGTTGAGGAGCCTTACAAGTTAGAGTATGAAAGTAGGGGATTGTCACATTTATTTTTATTTATAAATCCAGAAAATGGTCAGCAAATCGACATGAATGAACGTAAGTGATGGCTGGTTAGCTGAGCTCAAGGCTGTGGTAGTGGGAAAGTATTCTTGCATGAAAATGCGTGTGAAAGGCCCATCAAGTTGCCTTAACATATACTGAGCATTGTCAAGTTCATTCCCAACCTTACTGCACAAGAGCTTAATGAGCAGAATCAAAGCCATGGGTGGTGTAGATGAACAAGTGATTAAGAAAAGTACATAGGGGCAGTAGAAAGTGATAAGCAAATCAATGTGAATGAATGTACATAACGGAGCTCATGGTTGTGTGGGTGGGAAAGTATCCTTGCATGAAAATGGGTGTGAGAGACCCATCAAGTTGCCTTATTATATAAGCTTTGTCAAAATGACAGCTGGAGTTTATTCCCAACCTTACTGCACAACAGCTTAAGGAGCAGAATCCAAAGCCATGGGTGGTGTAGATGAACAAACAATTGAGAAAATACCCAAGAGCAGTAGAAATTGATAAGTAAATCGGTGTGAGCAAATGTATGCAATGGCTGGTAGCTGATCTCGAGGCTGTGTTGGTGGGAAAGTATCCTCACATGAAAATGGATGTGAGAGGCCCATCAAGTTGCCATAACATATACTGAGCATTGTCGAATGACAGCTGGAATTCATCCCTAACCTTACTGCACAAGAGCTTAATGAGCAAAATCCAAAGCCTTGGGTGGTGTGGATGAGCAAACGATTGAGAACAAAGTTCATGCTAAATTTAGCAATTACCACCACCCACATTGATTGAATGGAATATAATGAATGGCCTTTGGAAACATGTATTAGTGTGTTGTGGTTTGATGAAACCTTCACTGTAAATGACAAGGAGAGAAGTGGGTGTAGATAGAAAAGGAAATACTTAGATTTGACAATCAAAAGAAATATAAAATCCACTGCACTTCTTAATTGTAATTGAACCATATTGTCTACTCTTCCATGAGTGTGGCTGGTGAGGGAACATTTCCAGTTAATCTATTTGTCTCACTTGGGTACACATTGGATAAATGCATATTGGATGCCCCTGGCAGCTCGAGACAACACAAAATTCACAGACTCTATTTACCTAATTGTTGTATACAGGAAAAAGAGCAACACTTGTTATGTCCTGTCTCTATTTTTATCATACGTAGCCTCATGTATATACATGTGTATAAAAGTGCTTTGAAGTTGGGCAATGTTATTGGGATGTGTAAACACCATATTGTGAACCAAGCATCTTAGTGCTCCTTTTTATTGCAAATGGAAGCCATGGCCCAATACAGTAAACAAACCATTGATATAGGCATTTATTATGATTGTTAATGCACATATTATAGGTTATACAGCACTTTGCTGTTATTATCCTGGCATCACATTCAATGTGTTTAAAAAAAAAAAAAAAAAAACTTCTGCTATCTTGTTCTCAGATTGGAATTTATTCACAGTAATGTTTCCAAAAGAAATTGAAATTTAAATAATACCATTGCACTCAAAAGACCCTCGAACTGGGAAATTGAATGATACTGGTATGATGTAATATTTTTCTTCGTTAATCCGAAAATTTTACATTAAAATAATGATTACAAATTACAATGGAGTACATACACAAACCAGCGACCAAGCAGATTATTTTGACTACTTTATACCAGCAGCTTAGTTGGATGAAAAGGCATGAAGCATATTGCATGTAGGAAACTTGCATTCATTATGTCTGTTTAAGTCTGATATGCCCTGGTCTTTGATCAGAATATCCAAACACTCTACAGGAAAGTACTTTCCTGAAGAGGGCTATAGCTATTAGCCGAAATATAAAAGTTATACATTTTTCTAAGTTTCTTTTTATTCCAACTGTGGGTTCTTTGTGATTATTATTTACAAATATGCTACAAAATTTTGTCTATGTGATATATATATATATATATATATATATATATATATATATATATATATATATATTATATATATATATATATATATATATAATATAACATGTAATATAGATGTATATACATACATACTCCCACTTACGTCAACCTGTCAGAATCTCATTATATATATGTGTGTGTATATATATGTGTATATATATATATATATATATATATATATATATATATATATATATATATATATTTGTGTGTGTGTGTGTGTACACATATGCATAATAATCACAAAGAACCCACAGTCGAAATAAAAGAAAAATTAGAAGAATGTATAACTTCTATATTTTGGCTAATAGCTATAGCCCTCTACAGGAAAGTACTTTCCTGAAGAGGGCTATAGCTATTAGCCGAAATATAAAAGTTATACATTTTTCTAAGTTTCTTTTTATTCCAACTGTGGGTTCTTTGTGATTATTATTTACAAATATGCTACAAAATACAGAGCCTGAAATAGTGCATAAAGTCCAGTATGAGACACCAATTGGAAAGAGTGACCATGTACTCATCGAAACTATACTAAAGGAAGAAATAGACATAGAGAGGAACGAAAAGCATAGGAAAGGAAGACTGAGGTACAACAAAACAGACTTTACAAAACTAAAGACATTCTTCCGGAATGCAAACTGGGAAATATTTTACAGGGAAGAAACAGCAGTGGAAGAGAAATGGAATATATTGATGGAAAACTACAATGAAGGGGTAAACAGGCATGTACCAAGACAAAAGCGAGAGAGAGAGTACATTAAATGTTGGTTCAACAAAAGATGCAGTGAGGCAAAAGACAGAAGGGACAAAGCTTGGAAAAAGTGGAGAAAAGACAAAAAACAA
>NC_134815.1:12128308-12180808 GCF_046742065.1 Oratosquilla oratoria | reverse complement strand
AATAGAAAAGGAAATATATAAGTATTTAAATATAAATCTGCCATATATGAATTAAATATCTTTTACCTTCATGAAATTAATGTAAACATATCGCTTAGAATAAGAATTCAATTAAAAATAATCACATTCGAATCGGTTCTGACAAATTGTTTTAGACACGTTGTGTTTTAGACAAATTCGTCGAATACCATGTTCTCTAATACCTTTTGTCATGACGTGTTCATATTTTTGGTGTGGCCAGTATCAGGTGATTTTATTCGGCTCGGATGAACAAGAGGAGGTTTTAATTGACGGAGTCCGGTTCGTCCACAGCCCGCCCCTCAGCTGAATGAAGTCGTCTGGTATTAGCTAGAATAAATGAAAACCCAGATCGCCAGTTTAAAAACCGACAAGAAATATTTTTTATTATTTGTGTATCCCAGAACAGCAGAGTTTCCCCTAGCTTATAGAAAACAAAACAAGATGCATATGAAAAACTGAAACTGACATGAAACGTATGTCAGTAAACAAACATCTTAAATTTCGGTTTCGGCACTATGATGCTGCAAGGACATGCGCTGTTGAACTATTATTTATCGGCGGTGATGTACGCTCAAATTTCCAGTACCAAATGGAACGTTGTCTGTATGAATATGTGTAGATAGCAGGAGCTTCAACATCATCCTCTTCAGCCATACTCATTTACTTTTCCCAAAAGTCCTATACTGCAGCTTAAATAAGTGATTTCGTTCAGCACAATAAAGTTATATTTACAAAGTTACAAGTGTCTGACATACTTAATGAAAAGAAATAGAACTTCCAAATTTATAGAAATATAAAGAATTAAACATAAATCCCTGACAATTTGAGCAAAACATTAGTACTGGTGCCTTGATTTTATTTTTTTCGGTTTAAATGAGTCCTCATGGGCCATATTCTCATTCGTATATAAATGCATATAACATTTTCTATGCAGTTCACAATTAGGTAATTTACTTTACTTTTTTCATTTGTAAATACAGGTACTCCCAGCATGGCTCCGAGAACACAAATCAAAAGGGGGGGGTGTGTGTTTCTAGATATTAGAAGTCTCTCCCTTCGTTAAGGCATTGATGTCACAATTTAAAAAATTGTGACACTCCCCTTATATTTTGAAAAAAATATCTGTGAAAGCAAAGGATTGCATTGCTTTGATATGTCGAAAGCAAATGTTTAAATCAATATCACCAGCAACCTTTAGTTTGTTTGAAATATTGTGTAAATACAGTGGTCGGGGAATATTACGTCCAGAAACGATATGCAGTTAGAATTAAAATATTTTAGATTTGATATTAGAATATTCGCTCAGGCCACATTCTTGGATCTAGTTTCCATAACACATTGCAAAAATAAATAAAATGACTGGATTCCCCTTTTCCACATTAAAATTGTTGCATTATTTCATTATACTAGTAAGTACATCGAGGTCCTTCGCACGAGCCGCGCTCCCGGATTGGGAAAGCTTTTACTGATACTTTAAGCTGTTACTGCCGTTACCGTTAAACAAGGAATGAACCAACGCTCGTGACGTTCTGTCTCTTATCCTAATCAAGATCTAAGAATATGTATATTTAGACCTTGATCCTAATATGATCGTATCTACGTAAGCTTTCACCCGGGAGTGTACCTGTCGACCAGTACGCGGTGAATTACATAAACGAGACATACAGTATTATAGACCTACTGAGATGTTACTACGACATAGGACGCGGTCCAGCATCTGGCACAAGCCTTTAACTCTCGTTTTCCATTCCATATAGCCCTGCTCTTTTTGCTTTCTCATGTTCTTTCACGTTATCTATAAATGTGCGCGTCCTGGCGGTCGTAAGGCAGTGATGGAAGTTGCATGGGGGCGAGGGTGATACGTGGGGATCATACCATAAGATTACACCTACTTCTATTTTGATATGACCAATCTTTTACTAATGTCGTCTTAGTATTATCTATATTACGATTTTCGAGCGTAACTCCTGTATGCTTACCTCACAAAACCCGTTTCTGTCATTGGGGAAAGTTCAATGTAGGACGCAAATGATTCAAATTAATTGCGATGCGGCCAAGAAATGGAACGCAGTTGTCAGATTCAGGAAGAGGCTTGACCATCCTCGACTCGAGCAACAAACCACAATTTTTCCACAAGTAAAGGCAACTTTTCACTGCGTCTAACGATCTAAGCAAGACTGCGACAGCTCATCACAGCTTATCTTGGAATTATCTCAAACCATTCGATGTGTTTTCTATAGACAGGGTTTTGTTTACATCGAGAGAATACGCGTTAATCCATGTAGTGAAGAAATCTCTTGCATCGATTGGTTACATCGCGAAGGCATTTACACCGCTCACACACCGGTGCTGAAGACTTATTTTCGCAAAATATACAGTACTGTTACTTCAACGTGTTGCGCAGTTAGCTGCACAAATAGGAAAACTTGGGAAAAGAAAGAATTGCCATTTTTTAAGACGCCGAAAAGACCAACGCCGCTAGAGAATGTAGACCAGATATGAAATGCATTCATCTGTGGGGAATTTTTTATTTCAGGTTTGTTTGCCATTAATATGAACGTACTCTTAATCAACCATGACACATAGCTGATATTGCGTCTGTAATAAGTCAGTTTACTAAATAATAGTGGTTACGTGGCCTAAAGTGAAACTTTAACCGTTGTCCCTCTTCATCTATACCATTAGATTATTATATCTATACATAACCTATTTCGACGAATAATTGAAAAAGTACAAGAAGCTTTATCAACTTGTGAGTTGCTTTTTTGCCTTTCAATGATCAACCCCTCTCATTGTTACGTCTAAGGTCTTAGCTAATTTCTTAATTTTAAGAACTAAATTTTTATTCATTGACAGGAAACAGACCTAACAATCCTGAGAATCCAAACTGGATACCTTTAGTATCTGAACATACCACGGCAAAAGAAATAGCCGAAACTGAGAGAAAAATAGAAGAAAAGGCTAAATATGAAACGCTCAAAAGAAAAAGAGTGAAGTTGCAGGCTTTTGCTCGGGTGTTCCGCAGTTGTACCGCTGCTTTTGCCGCTTTTAGCAAAAGCTAAACAAAAGCCTGCGACTTCTCTCTTTTTCTTTTGAGCACTGTCAGTTGCGTGCCATAATTGATTCAGAGTAGGTTCATATCAATGGTAAACAAACTTCAAATGTTCCCCTCAGATGAAAGCATTTGATATCTGATCTATATTCTCGAGCGGCGCTGATCCTTTCGGCACTTTTGAAATGGCATTTCTTTCTTTTTCCCAGTTTTCCTATTCGTGTAGCCAACTTCACAACACGTTCGGGGGCATATTTGAAGTGACAGTACCGTATATTTTGCGAAAATAAGTTTTCAACATTGGTATGTGAGCTGTATAAATGCCTTCGCGAAGTAAAGGTGCAATCACGCCAGAGGTCCTTAAAACTCCAGTAAGCGGTCGCCACCCCGTCCTAAATCTTCTACGATCTCGCTACGTCAATTTTGGGCGGAATAAAAACTGGTCAACGTCTATGTTGTCCTAGCAGTCCACACTTGCAGGACGCAGTGAGGATGGGCTTTGGTGTGACTGCCGTATAAGCAATTTATGTAAATAAAACATTTCTTGATAACGTGGATGAACGCGCATCCTTTCGATGTAAATAAAGGGGAACCCGTGTATTCTAATGTTTATTCCAACGGTTTCCAACCATTTCATTCAGCTTAGGGAACTTTTCACATAAAGGAGTTGAACATCATTAAAAATTCTGAACTTTAAAACTGTGTTTGCATTTTATTTTTAACAGGGCCTAAATATTTTTAATTTGTTTCTCTGTAGACCATATTGAATATGAGAATAATTTACCATTTTGTCTTAGAAAACAAAGACCTGCTATTCTGGAAAATTCTTGTCATGGAGTGTAACTAAAACAACGATTCCCATATTCTTGTCTTTTTTTTTTCTCGTTGACGGGTTCAACTAAAATCTAGTTGAACCCGCCAGCCCTAAACCTGAACGATATTACGTCATTCTCATTGGTCACATTGTTGGACGTGTGCGCTGTGTTTTGTTTGTGCGCCACGTCTCCGGTTGTATGCTCGACAACTTCGTTGCTGTACCGGAAAGGTAAGGAACTGACGCCTTAGAAATTAAAATAATCCCATCGAGGTCAATAGATTCTGTGGACGTTGTCCCACAGGACTGGTTCGTTGGTACACGAACACTTTCTACACAGCTTTCATCTTATTTTTGAAAGTCTTTAGAATAGAAATTAAATAGTCTCCTTTTTCTATTACCTTTCTCACCACCGATAGGTTAGATGCAATGACTACAAATTTGAGGTTTACTTGGTGTAAAGTTTTTGTTTACCCCTCTCATTCTTTATTTATTTATATTGAATAGAATCCACATTGTTCTTCTTCCGTCCACTAATACCGACAGTCCGGTGGATTGGGTAAAAAAAATAATGTTTTAACATTTGTCAACCGTTTTGGAAACATGTTTCATAGTATTTGAATTAAGAATATGGTCTATCTATCTACCTATGTACCAAGAGCTTTCCCCCCCCTTATACGGGAGATCAGAGGCACGTACCTATTTCCACCCATTTCACTCCCCTCCACCACCCTTTCTACCCCTCCCATCTCAGCTCCTCATGTATGACGGGTCATCCCTGCATCCGCCAACTGTCCTGGGTGAGACGCAATGCAATGCAGTACTTGGTGGCCATAAATAAATGTATACAGGGGAACACAGCAGTTAGTCTGCAAAATCTAGTCTTAGATTTAATCAGGAGTTATGTTCAAGTAATTAAGATGATAGAAATTATACGTGATCTTGCAGAGTTGATTCTAGACAAATAGCCACATGATGTAAGCCACTTTGCCCGTTGCAGCGGAATTTAGTGCTGATACCCAAAATGGTAATGATGATATGATATTAATAACAATAATGATAATAGTAATCTATCTGTATACCAAGAGCTTTTCCCTCTTTATAAGGGAGGTAGCTAAGTCAGAGGCACGTACCTATTTCCACCCATTTCAATCCCCTCCATCTCCCTTTCCACCCCTCCCATCTCAGCTACTCATAGGTTAAACGCAAAGCAGCAAGACATAACACATCCGCAGCAAGGCCGGTTCAGTTAATGATAGTAATGATAATATATAGTAATAACAACGACAACAACAACAATAATAATAACAATAATATACAAAGAGTTTTCTCCCACCTTACATAAGGTGTGACCGAATCAAAGAATACTCAAGGTATGGAACAACTTCTCTACCATGCTAAAACTACCTGCTCTGGATTTGTTCTCTTTACGGGGAAGGTTATTAAGAGCAGATACTATTGAATGTCGGAAAATAATGCTTAGCCTCTCATCCTTTGAGCCAGAAGACTATTTCCACACTCAAGTGATACGAGAACCAGAGTGCATCGATACAAGATAGGTCTTTTTCGCAACTCCAAATAATGTCAGAAACGCTTTTACTCTGAAAGAATCTTCAAGATCTAGAACTTTTTTCCTTCATCAATCGCAGAGCTGGACGACATTGACACTTTCAAAGCAACACCGAAGTCTGCTCTAGTCCCTTTGTTAAACGAGTATTATTATTAAGATTAAGATTAAACTACTTACAGTGCACTTTCCAGATATGTTTAATAATTGTCTACCTAATTTACTGTTCTAGGCGCAGTGGTAGTATTGACCCCTCTAGTCTCCCCGTGTCCCCTAGTCTCCACCTATTGCCTGATTCACGGGGAAAGGTCATCTAAGTGATACCAAGATCGAGAGAATACAAGGTCTGCTCGCGCGCATGTTGTGACGTCATCTGAAGGGGAGCCCACAGAGAAAATGGTGAAAACGTAAGTGAAAATGTTAGGTAAAAGAGAAAACGTACAGGCACCACAGAGTTTCTGGGAGACTTATCTATTTCATGTTCTGCAACCGTTAAAATGGGGGTTTCATTTTGGGAAAATGTTCTTGTGGTTTATCTTTGACATATTTAATAAAGAAACAGACGATGCAGTTAAAACTGGTGATTGACGTAAACGCCATCTAGTGAGAGAGCCGCACAGTAAAATGTATGTGGACGATGCGGCTCTCCGTGAGCTTTCCCGTCTTTCCTATATAGTCTTTGGGCCAAGCACTTCTAGTGACGTCAATGCGCAAACGACCTAAATACTGGATAGCTGTTGAGTAGACCTTGTATTCTCTCGATCTTGGGTGATACATCATTTTACGTGGATGAAGAATCATCCCTGACACTAGCACGTTGTTCAAGTCAAAGGCAATACAATGAGACAGCGGGGTTTAACTTATGGGATTCAAAGCAGGAATGATTAAATATTTGAAAAGTACTATACTTCAACCTGTACTCAGACCGGAAGAAGTGGCCATTAGGATAAGCCCTAGTTTCATTCAGAGTGGGGAGGTTCTCCGGTCAGATTAAGAAAAGTCAACCTCGTACTTGGATATCAACTCCTTGATGAACAATGTCTCGGGTGTGGGTAGACAACAGGTGTCATGATATGTGACCTGTGATCTCCTCGAGGTCCTAAGTGATGCTGACTCCATGTTCTTGTGTCATATGGTTTCCTAGGGCTCCTACATAACGATGACACCATTCATACGGTTGGCTTATTTCGTCATTATCATGTGTATGTTGTAGGTAGAGGGGGCAGCAGAGTTTCCCTTTATTTTTCCCTTTTATTATTATTGTCACTGCTATTATTATTATTACTATTATTGCTATTATTATCATCATTATTATTGTTGCTATTACTATTACTAGCAGGACCCGTGGAAATTCCACGGGATTTACGAAGGAGTCTTCAAAATCTCCCGAAGGAGTCTTCAGTCTCCAAAAGGAGTCGTCAAAGTCTCCCGACGTTGTCGTCAAATTCTCCCGTCGTCTCTCTCTCTCTTTCTCGTTAGGTCAATCATAAAGGCAAAAACATTTTTGAATCGTTTATGTCATGTCACATAGGACCCGCGGAAATTCCACGGTTATTCAACTTTGAGGTATTACGAAGGAGTCTTCAAAATCTCCCGAAGGAGTCTTCAGTCTCCAAAAGGAGTCGTCAAAGTCTCCCGACGTTGTCGTCAAATTCTCCCGTCGTCTCTCTCTCTCTCTTTCTCGTTAAGTCAATCATAAAGGTAATAAAAAAATTTGAATCGTTTATGTCATGTCACATATGACCCGCGGAAATTCCACGGTTATTCAACTTTGAAGTATTACATAGGAGTCTTCAAAATCTCCCGAAGGAGTCTTCAGTCTCCAAAAGGAGTCGTCAAAGTCTCCCGACGTTGTCGTCCAATTCTCCCGTCGTCTCTCTCTCTAATTCTCTTTCTCGTTAGGTCAATCATAAAGGCAATAATTTTTTTTGAATTGTTTATGTCATGTCACAATAAACATTTATATACGTTTGATTATCTTCATGTAACCTATGATTAAACTTGTATAGACGTTTCAATACTGTTTATTCATTCATTTATTTATGTATCTACTTATTTTCGTGAGGTTCTGTCAGGAGATCAGAAAGCAACGCGACATGACGTCACACGTTAAGCTTTGAAGAAATGCCTTTTTAATATTTCATTTATCGAAAGAATGTGATAAATAGGTGAATGAAATCGTCTGTCTTTAGCCAGAATAAAACTACTTCGATTTCTTTGTACCATGACTTCGTGTCGGACGCGCTGAAGCGACGTGACGTCACCGCTCTCGGCCAATAAGTCGTCTCCGTTGCCGTGACGTCACCACTGTCGCTTAGCTGGCAGCCAATCAGTCGTCTCCTTTTTGCCGTGACGTCACCGCTCTCGGCCAATAAGTCGTCTCCGTGATCGTGACGTCACCACTCTCGCTTCGCTCGCAGCCAATCAGTCGTCAGTAATTTTGGAAGGCTTCGTTGCCGTGACGTCACCGCGTGATACACATAGATATATAGTTACAAGCGTATTAGTATATAGACTAGCAGGACCCGCGGAAATTCCACGGGATTTACAAAAATACAAATTGAATAAGAAGTTTATTGAAAAATATAAATACTCTGTACGTGCATTATACATTTAAACTTAATTGCATCTACAATTCTTCAGCTGGGCACAAGAATCACATTGATAATTTCTTTGCATACTATATTTTTGTAATAGTTTTATCACCTTTCCTTCCTTGTGACGTCACATCTGAAGACCAGCCAATCAGAGGACCAGCCTATCAGAAGAAGATATGACGTCACGACTGAAGATCAGCCAATCAGAAGAAGAGATATGACGTCACGACTGATGACGTAAGCGTAACGGACGCACCGGGCTGCGTGACACACATAGATAGATATATAGTTTAAAGGTTTTACATAATACAGTAAATAAAAAAAATCCTTAAATGTTAAGAGAGAACCTCTCTGTATACGATATTTCTTGTAAATGTAATTCCTTTTGTGTGGTCATGCGTGGAATCATTAAGATGTTGGACTTTACGAGTAACTCTCACATTGTTCATTGATCTTGCTCTTGAGAATGCTACATAGAGCTGGCCGTGAGTGAAGCACGGCTTTGGTAATTATATGCCAACTCTATCAAATGTTTAACCTTGAGCTATATTTATTGTCATCAAGCATGAGAGGCGAACTGGGAATTGAGTGCGGTGCAGTACAAAAGATATATTGGCATCGCTAGGGATCAGCTTTATCCTTGGGATAAGTATTCTATTTGGGGCGTGAGAGCCGCTGATTAATTATTGATGCTTCGATATTGTGCTCGTGAAGCTGAATAACCTCCAGTCGAGTGCCATTACACAGTCCCTGCGTTATGGACAGGTTTCTTAGTAGCATGATTATTGCTCCAACTTTTAAGTTCAGTCTATGAGGTGGCATGCCAGATGGAGTGAGAGAATTAATGAACTCCATTGGATAATTTTGTGCTTCATCATTATCGCAAGACACAGAATTGGTGCTGAGGTAAGTTTTATTCTTTGATGGCAATATACGCAAAACTTCCTCATTGACTGCTAAACACTCAGAATTCTTTGGACATAAGATTACTCTTTCTTTCATCTCCTCAGATGTACAATTGTCAAACACCTCTGCTATCAAAGAGCCATTACATATGCATGTTTCAGGAATGTTGATAACATCTGGAGCCACTCCATCTAGAGAACTCTGGATTGATCCATTGCCCATTTGCAGAAACCATCTTGAAAAAGGCTCTTCATTTGCATTTGCTCTCATGTTGTGTTTGAGGCTCATGTGATGGAAGCTGTGCCATAAGTCTGAGCGTTTGAGGCACACGTCAAGCACAGCAGCAGGAGGGGCTCTAGAAACAACTGGAAGTACTTGTCTGAAGTCGCCTCCCAATAAGATTACCTTACCACCAAATGCAGTCGGGGTGTTCATTATATCTCTCAAGCATTTATCGATGGCTTTCAGAGCATAGCATGGGATCATAGAAGCTTCATCAATAATGAAGACTGACTTGCTTCAGGAAGTTTCCTTGCTCAGAGTTAGGTGGTACATTACAGACACTTGTTTCGCTTAGGGGAACTGGAAGCTTGAATATGCTGTGCAAAGTTTTGCCACCTCTCAACAATGTTGCAGCAATACCAGTCCATGCAGATGTGTTCGTCTTGATGTTGTTAGCATTAAGGTACTCATATAGCTTGTTGAATAGATAGTTTTTCCTGAGCCGCCGGGTGCATCGACATAAAACGATATATTTTCTGTTTGCTCTCCTCGTTCAACAGAGCGGGCACTTGCAACTACAGCATTGAATATCTGTCTCTGTTCAATATTCAGAGAACTCACATCTATATCATTGTTTCCCACATCTTCTTCATGTCCAAGATAATCTCCAACTGGTTCTGGCAGACCAAACATGTTGCAATTCATGTCATGTTCCACGAATTTTCAGCAGTTATGTTATCATGTCTCAGCAGCAGATCTTCTATCATAAAATGTTTATTCTCATTCCATAAATACAGGGAATTCACAGGCTGGTTGAAGACGCACATCATGGCAAACATGGTTAGTAGCTGCCGTGGCATCTGCCTCTGTCAAAGCTTCATGCAATGCATTGTCATTTTCAACCAGGCGCAGTCTGACACATGCCTCTTTAAAGGTGGTCATTATTTGACCATCGACTGTCTTCAATTCGCTTAAATGAAGTCGCTCCGGGGACATGCAGGAGCAACATCCTTAAATAAAAATTTTCTTCATTTCGAGGACATACAGAATACATTCTGGTTACAATATTGTTTAATCTAACACGCCGTGTCCAGTTTGTTGTTTGTTGAAAACATAATGCTCAGGCACAGAGCAATACAAAAAAATTCTTGCATTTTCATCTGTTTGATTGAGTTTGAACCAAGCTGTCAATTGTGTGTCGCGTTCTTCTGCCTTTGCTGCCGCCTGCCTTTGATTTCCTTCTCTATAGTTAATTTTCTGCTCGTCAGGCAAATGCACAGCCAAACGATACACCGTGTGAGATTGATCATGCATTTTGTACTCAGACAATCTCCAAAACGCTTCTGGTGGAGACACATATCTACATGACAAATACTGTTTAACTTGATTGTGTTCATTTCTTTTATTTGCTTCATTATTATCTACATTATTTCTGATTTCTATGTTTACGCAGCCGTGGCCTTTATATATATATTTAAACAGGTATTTTACGCTTTTCACTGAAGAACACACTTCAACATTGACATGGGCGCGGTATTTTCTCAGTAGATATTTATTATAAGGAACAGCAAATCTGTTGTCAACAACATGAGTGCCCACTTGTACCTTTTCTCCATTGTTTCTCCGTCTGTACACTGGATATCCGGATACATTTGTCATGGTTTCCTGTTGGAAATCTTTTGGAAAGTCTTTCTCACACTGTCGATCAACCATGTACATAGAATTAGGATTTGATGTCCCACATGGACCATGGGTCATCAATGTTCTCATGCATTCTCTCAACTCTGGATCTTCTGATGAAGAAATTTCAGCACAAACGATATCATCAATTTGTTCTCTTGTTCTTAGTTTGTCTTCCTCTCGCAGTATTAGCAATAGATGGCAATGTGAAATTCGATGACATGGATATGAGTAACTGGAACACTAAAGATATGTCTATCCTTGATATCAATCAAAAGTTCCTTTAGGTGCATGTTATAAACTCGTGCAACTAAATCTGGCCTATTAACTGCTGTTTCATATGACCCAAGGTTTTCTGTGATTTCTCGACACTTAGGTTTACAAGTGCATGTCAAGAAAATATCTGGTTTTCCAAATTTGCAGACGATCGCCATGGCATCTTGATAGGCTTGTTGCATGTTTCTGGGACTTCCTTTAAATGTGGAGGGCAAAATGACTGGAACACTTGGCTCTTGATGTTCATTCCGTCTATCTAGGTGATCCATAAGACCAGAATACAGTGACACTCGCAATTGTGCTTGGTTATTTTGAATGAATTTCAGACGGCATCCCTCCACCTGCACATAGGCGTCAACAGTGTATTGTTGCAGTAATTTTCCAGCTCGATGCAAGGCACTAAAGCCATCTCTGATTGCCAGACGGTATGAGTAAAACTCTTGCATGGTGACTTTATTGCGAACATGATTTTGACGCTGTTAAGAACATAAGAACATAAGAATAAAGGAGACTGCAAGAGACCATAAGGCCTACACTAGGCAGCTCCGTATCCATCACCACCTATCATCCCCATCCATAAAGTTGTATAATCGTTTTTTAAAACAACTGATAGTTTCAGCGCTTACTATATGGTTACTAAATTTATTCCATTCATCGATCACCCTATTAGTAAACCAATTCTTGCCTATTTCCTTCTTAAATCTAAATTTGTCCAGTTTATACCCATTACTGCGAGTCTTGCCCTGTTGTTTTATTATGATGACCTTGTTTGCATCACCCTTGTTATAACCTATGATCCACTTGAACACTTCTATTAGATCACCCCGCACTCTGCATCTTTCCAGAGAGTGTAAGTTTAGGTGCCTAAGCCTTCCTTCGTAAGACAAATTTCTGAGTCCATGTATCATTTTGGTCATTCTTCTCTACTGATTCTAGTGAATTTATGTCCATTCTGTAGGACGGAGACTAAAACTGTACCTTATAATCAAGGATGGGTCTAACTATCGCTAGATAGAGTTTAATAATTACCTCTGCACTTCTATTCGTTACGTCCTAGGATTGAAACCTAATGGACTGTTAGCTTTATTTCTGGCGCTAATGCACTGCTTCCTGGTTTTAAGGTCTGGACTCACTAGAACCCCCAAGTCCCTCTCGCACTTAAATTTGTCTAAAAACGTGTTATCTAAGCTGTATCTATTTTCGGGGTTGTGTAGCCCTACGTTTAACACGCTACATTTAGAGATATTGAAGTTCATTTGCCATTTCACCGACCATGTTAACAATTTATTAAGATCATCCTGCAGAATCTCTTCGTCGTCTCCTGACCTAATTAGGCGTCCTATTTTAGTGTCGTCCGCAAACTTACTAACATCACTATTTATCCCATCGTCTAAGTCGTTTATGTACATAATGAATAACAAGGGACCCAAAACCGAGCCCTGGGGGGACCCCGCTAGTAACATTGCCCCACCTAGATTTTATTCTATTTATGGTGACCCGCTGTTTTCTGTTACTAATCCAAGCTCTAATTCATTCTAACACTTTTCCTCCTATGCCATGGGCTTTGATTTTATTTAGTAGTCTCTGGTGTGGCACCTTGTCGAACGCTTTGCTAAAGTCAAGGTAAATAACATCGTAATTATCATTGTTATCTGACGCCTTATATACTTTAGTGTAAAAGGATAGAAGATTAGTCACATATGACTTACCCTTGGAGAAACCATGCTGTGAATCACGAATTCTATTATGTCCTTCGATGTGTTCTCTGAGTCTATTTACTATTATTGATTCAAGCATTTTTCCTATAACCGATGTCAAACTGATTGGCCTGTAGTTGCATATAGACGATCTATCTCCCTTCTTAAAAACAGGAACAACGTTTGCCTGCCTCCAAACAGTTGGCACAAAACCAGTGTCTACCGATTTATTAAATATTTCAGTTAACTGGTCGCAGATTTCAAATTTACACTCCTTAAGCATTCTTGGAAAAATTTCGTCTGGACCCGGAGATTTTGTAGCTGTAAGTCTTTCAATGTGCTTGACTACTTCTTCTTTACTAATGCTGATATTAGATAGACTACTTTCTTCATCCCCTCTGAAAATCGGATCGCAGTCGGGTACTTTATCTAACCTCTCATTAGTAAACACCGATAGAAAATAATTGTTAAACTCCTCACTCATTTTTTCCTTCGATTCTATCATGACATTTTCATCGTTTTTAATTGGTCCTATTCTTTCTTTATTTTTTGTTCTATAGAGGTGAAAGAAATCCTTCGGGTTGGATTTTGCTTGACTGGCAACCTTGATTTCATAATTACGTTTCGCTGTATGTGTATTCCTTTTAACCAGCTTTGCCATTTCGTTATATCTTGATCTAAGGTGTGATTCCCCGTTTTTCATTTTACGTAAAGTCCTCTTTTCATTCCGATCTCATGTTTCAATCTGACCGCCATCCATTTGGGAGTATTACTATTTTTCCATATTGACTTTAGGGGGATAAATGTGTTTTGTGCATTAATAATTAGATCAGTTAGATTGCTATACATTTTTTCCAAATCGCTGACCTGACTGTTGAGCCCTCGCCCCCAAATGACCTGACCCAAGGTATGCATATTACCCACATGAGCCATATTTATATGCCATCCAGGTTCTCCATTTGGAAAGAGAACAGGGTAAACCATGGGATCAAGATGACAAGAGATGTAAGCAATCCTCTTCCTCTATTGACCTATGGGATAAACAACAATATCACGATACATTGGAGGCGCGCCATCATCACCAACGAATATGGCTGCTATTTCATTGCCTGTTGGATTAATGTATTTTCGTCTGTCAGGTCCAGGGATGAACTGCATGGTTACTTGTCTTGGCGGCATGTTTTCATTAGCAGCTCTCTCTTGTTCATGTTGTTGAATAGCCATTATATTATGGTATGCTGCTGCGTAAGGATTATTATTCATTGAGTCATTTATCTTTTGGAAAATGGATACAAGGCAATTAGCATTTTCGTGAGCATTTGCTCTAGTTTGTATGGCTTCATTGGTTTCTATGATGTAGAGCTGGCCTATCTTCTCTCTTCAAGGTCATTTGGATAGAGGTTGCTTGCGTAGTGGTAAGTTTGACCTTGTAAACGGAAACAATACGGCCCTGGCTCATATTATTCCTTCGCTGTTGCATTCGTAGTCTGTTTCTATCATGGATTGCTTGCCTTTCGTCTTCTCGGAAGCGCTGTCGTCTGCTTCTCTGTCGCTCTCTTGCGGCTTCTCTTTGCTGTCTTCGTCTCTCCTCCATTGTTCTGAATGGGCTAAAACTGTTGAATCGGCTTTTACTTCAATGGAAAAGACGTAGAGTAACACTGGCGTCAATTTCAACCTTACTTTATACTGTGGATTCCAAAGGGGCTCCATCGAAGAAATCTTGAAGAAGTGGAAGTTTATGGTAAAGCTGTATCTGTGATACCACAATGTTCTGTTTTTATAACGTGATCTTGCAATTTTTTGATAATTTTATGATCAAATTTCATAGGAATACTTTACCATAAATGAACATTCGAGATGTTTTGATCAGATATTCAGAAAGCTATGATAAATTTTTCATTTAAGCATGGGGTATTCATAATACACGTAATGCTCGCTATTTTTAGGCAGGAAACATGGTAAGAATATGTTCTAGATGTTTAGATCCATATACTCTGATTTTTTAACATATACTTCCACTGTTACCGTTAAAAATAATTGTAAACTCTCATGGAGTCTTCAAAATCTCCCGCAGGAGTCATCAAAGTCTCCCGAGGGAGTCTTCAAAGTCTCCCGAGGAGTTTTCAAAGTCTCCCGGAGGGGTCTTCAAAGTCTCCCGAAGGAGTCTTCAAAGTCTCCCAAGGGAGTCTTCAAAGTCTCCCAAGGGAGTCTTCAAAGTCTCCCAAGGGAGTCTTCAAAGTCTCCCAAGGGAGTCTTCAAAGTCTTCCAAAGGAGTCCTCAAAGTCTCCCAAATGAGTCTTCAAAGTCTCCTGAAGGAGTCTTCAAAGTCTCCCGAAGGAGTCTTCAAAGTCTTTCGAAGGAGTCTTCAAAGTCTATAAACTTTTATAGACGTTTGATATATATATACACACACATATATAAACATATATACATACAAACTGTATAATTCATCTTGTAACCTATGAATAAATCTTGTACTTTTCATATAAAAAGTAACAATAATAATATATTCGTATACGCACATTCGTACGCAATCAACACACTTAATTGAGCTGTTAATTTATTTATATTAAGGAATCTGAATGATGGCGTCACATAATAGGGAGGAGCTTAGTGACGTCACGACTGAGGACCAACCAATCAGAAGAAGAGACATTACGACACGACTGAAGATCAGCCAATCAGAAAAAGAGTTATTACGTCACGACTGCTGACGTAAGCGTAACGGACGCACCGGGCTGCGTGACACACATAGATCGTTACATAATAGGGAGGAGCTTAGTGACGTCACGACTGAGGACCAACCAATCAGAAGAAGAGACATTGCGTCACGACTGAAGATCAGCCAATCAGAAGAAGAGTTATTACATCACGACTGCTGACGTAAGCGTAACGGACGCACCGGGCTGCGTGACACACATAGACAAATAGTTACAGGCATATTGATATATAGATTATTATTATTATTATTATTATTATTATTATTATTATTATTATTATTATTATTATTATTATTATTATTATTATTATTATTATTATTATTATTATTATTATTATTATTATTATTATTATTATTATTATTATTATTATTATTATTATTATTATTATTATTATTACTATTATTATTATTATTATTATTATTATTATTATTATTATACTATTATTATTATTATCATTATTATTATTATTATTATTATTATTATTATTATTATTATTATTATTAATTATTATTATTATTATTATTATTATTATTATTATTATTATTATTATTATTATTATTATTATTATTATTATTATTATTATTATTATTATTATTATTATTCTCATATAACAGTTACGAGAACAAGAACAATAACAATAACGAGAACAACAATAAGAATAATAATAACAACAAAAACGACTAAAACAATAATAGCGATATCAACAATGGCAATATCAACAAAAACAATATTAACAATAACAATAATAATGATAAGAATAAACAATATAAACCAATCAAACGCCGATATGGAGACAAAGCAGAACCGTCGGTGACTCATATTAATTATGAAATTGTTTCACTCAGTCGAATGAAATCATTTGTCGGTAGCTAAAATAAATATGTAAAACAGATTTTCGCGAATGTCACTGTTTTAACCCATTAGGTAATGAGCAAGTTTCCCCTTAACTTTACAGCGTTGTCTGTCGACAGCTATATTGAATACACAAGAGGATGGTAAGCGCGAACGGGTTAGATTATTACATTTGTTCCCTAGTAGAAAACTGTAGTAATGACCTTCAAGCAAGTTGAGGGTACTGGACGACACAACATTAAATGCAGAGCACAAACTCCTCGTTTCTTGAAATCCATACAAAATACAGTTTGCGTAAGGTCTTTCGTTACACAAGATCTTATGCAAGTCTTTATTACGCTGTTGTATCCTAAATTCTGTAAGGCTTAACATATTACAGTCACGGATGATAAAATTCAAATCCGAATTTTATTTTTAGAAAATCGTAAAGGGGGAAAAAGAAGACAACTGGTAAAAGGAAACACGATGAGCCACGCTGGTATTAAATCGCGGGACTGTTGCTACGAAGGAACTCAAAACATCCGTTAGCCAACCATAAGCGAAAGGAACTTTGTGTTTCCACAGATGTGTAGAAACGCCAAACCTCTGCAATCACAAAACCAGATATTGCAATTGGAGCATAAATTGTCGTGGTAGCTACAGAGAATACAGCTTTATTGATGTTGTAATAAGCACAACCTCGTTCGTTACGGCTGATGTTCTAGAAACCTCCTGGAGTCGATTCGTTTTCTTTGGTCGACTTCTTGGTACTGCTGGTTTAATTGTGGTTTGTCTCGAACTGGTCCTGATTTCAGCCGCGGCCTGGTCACTTTGCTCTACATCAGCGATTCTTGTCCTATCTTCTGTCATGTAATTCTCGACTTAATGTATTTAGTTGGTTATTTAACTTCGTCATTCACACACACACACACACACACACACACACACACACACACACACACACACACACACACACACACACACACACACACACACACACACACACACACACAAAGACTTGAAGCTAAGACAAAAAAACGAGAACAGAACGGAGTCAGAAAAAGAGAGATTCTATTGGAGAGTAGTGAATATGAAACTAAGGCAGTTCGACATACAAGAGAAAAACAAAAGGGAAACAGAGAACACAATGGAAGTGACAGAAAACTAAGAGTGTCTTACACAAATATAGATGGATTAATAACAGGATTGAATGAGCTGAATGATTATTTGAAAGAAAAAGAACCGGACATAATGGGAATTGTAGAAACAAAATTAAAAGGCCCACTACCACCCAACAGTGTAGGACATGATGCATATAATTATTGGATTAAAAACAGAGAAAAAGCAAGGGGGTGGAGTTATGTTCCTGACTAAGAAGGATATAAACGTGAAGGGTGTCATATATGGAAAGAATACAGTAGAGATGATTATGATAGAAGTGGAAGACAGAGATAAGAAGAGCAGAAAATTTGTGATAAATTATGTGCCACCGAAAACAGCCTCATGGGAGGAGAGTGAACATAAAAGTATGTTAGAGGACACAAAGATAACATTAAATAAAATAATGGAAGATGGAGGAAGAATAGTTATAATGGGCGACTTTAATTGCAAAGAAATCTGCTGGGAAGAGATGACAGTAAAGGGTGGAGACGGCTCATGGGGAAACGCTCTACTTGAGATGATTACTGACCATACAATGACACAATGGATACAGGAGAACACCAGGTATAGAAATGAAGAAGAACCATCGAGACTTGACTTAATAATTACATCTGAACCTAGAATAGTGGACAAGATTGAATATAAAACACCAATAAGCAAAAGTGACCACATATTGATTGAACTGGAACTTAATGAAGAAAAACATAGGAAAAGAAATGAACAATATAGAAAAGGAAGAATGATGTATGAAAAAACAAACTTTGATAAAATAAGAGAATTCTTTCAACAAGAAAACTGGGAAGAAATATACAAAGAAGAAACAACAGTGGAAGAGAAATGGAATATTTTGACAAAAATTTACAAAAAAGGAGTGGAAAAGTATGTCCCAAGATAAAAAACAAGAAAAAGAATATGTAAAATGCTGGTACAACAAAAGTTGTAGGGAGCTAAAAGACAAAAGAGACAAAGCCTGGACCAGATGGAAAAAAGACAGAAGACCTGAAAAATGGAAAATATATACCGGTTATAGAAATGAATATGTACAAGCGTGCAGAGAGGAAAAGAGAAAATATGAAAAAGATGTCATAGAAAAGTGTAAAGATCAACCAAAACTATTCTACAGATTTGTAAACAATAAACTGAAAAACAAACAAGACTTGGAGAAATTAAGACATGGGGGAGTTGAATACACTGAGGAAATGGAAATGGCGGAAATTATGAACAAACATTTTAAATCAGTGTTTACAAGGGAGAACATACAACCTGAAGAGATTGAATGGAAAGAGAAAGTCCCCCCTATGGAAGAAATAGAAGTAACAAAGAATGAAATATTGACACACTTGAGTAATCTTGATATCAGAAAATCGCATGGACCAGATGAAATAGCAAACTGGATTCTGAAAGAATGCAGGAATGAACTGGCAGACAAAATACATAGCATACTAAACAGTTCCTTGAAAGAAGGAAAAGTTCCAGAAGATTGGAAAAAAGCAAATATAGTACCTATATATAAAGGAGGAAATAAAGAAGAACCTACAAACTATAGACCAGTCTCCCTAACAAGTACAATAGCAAATATTTGTGAAAGAATTATCAAAAGTAGATGGGTAAAATATTTAGAAAAAAAACAAAGTGTTAAATCCAAGGCAATTTGGATTCAGACAAGGCCGATCATGCATCACCAATTTGATATGTTTCTATTCAAGGCTAATAGATATAATACAAGAAAGAGATGGATGGGCGGACTGTGCATTTCTAGACCTAAAGAAAGCTTTTGACAAAGTACCACATAAAAAGTTGCTTAAGAAATTAGAAACTCAAGGAGGAATACAGGGAAAACTACTAAATTGGATGGAAGACTTTTTACAAGAAAGAAAAATGAGAGTAGTGATAAGAAACCAGCACTCAAAATGGGATGAAGTAATAAGCGGTGTTCCGCAGGGAACAGTTCTGGCCCCAATAATGTTTGCTATACATATTAATGATATGGATGAAGGAATAGAAAGCTATATGAGCTTCTTTGCAGATGATGCAAAACTACTGAAAAGAGTGGAAAGTGAAGAAGATTGTGAATCACTACAGAGAGTTCTAAATATAGTACAGGAATGGAGTAGGAAGTGGGAGATGGAGTTCAATACAAAAAAGTGTAGTATAATGGAATTTGGAAAAAGCAAAAACAGAATAACAGGAGCATATAAATTGGGAGAAGAAGGAATAAAAAAAGTAGAAAATGAGAAGGACCTGGGAGTCATTGTTATGAATAATATGTCACCTGAGAAACATATAAATAAGATTTTTGGAGAAACTTATAATTTAATAAGAACAATCAAAGTTGCATTTACATACCTGGATGAAGAAATGGTGAAGAAAATCCTAATCACCCTGATAAGACCAAGATTGGAATATGCAGCAACGATATGGTCACCAAGTACAAAAAAATGTATAAAAAAAACTTGAAAGAATACAAAGAGCAATTACAAAACTGGCACCAACGCTCTCAAAACTATCATATGAAGAGAGACTAGAAAAACTTGAACTACAGACACTAGAGCAAAGAAGAGAGAGAGGAGATTTGATAACTATTTACAGAATCATGAAAGGCATAGAAATTACTGATAGAGAGAATCTGATAAAATGGGATAACAGAAATACAAGAGGACACGGAAAGAAAATAAAAAAAGACAGCTATAGAAGAGACTTGAAAAAGAACAGCTTTCCTCACAGAGTAATAAACAGTTGGAACAAGTTAGATGAGAAAGTGGTGTGTGCAAAAACAATACATGAATTTAAAAATAGTTTAGATAAAATGAGATATGAAGACGGGACCCCACGAGCATAGCTCCCCTTCCCGTAGAATACAACTAGGTAAATACAACTAGGTAAATACACACACACACACACACACACACACACACACACACACACACACACACACACACACACACACACACACATATATATATATATGTATATATATATATATATAGATGAATAGGGGAAACATATCATTAAAGGTCAGATATCAACAGATATACCATTCGCTAAAAATCATCGTATTGCTCGAAAAAGTACTTTTTAAAGGCATACAAATAATTTTTTTTACCTATTACAGAAGAATTTATTCAGAAAATTCACTTTTATTTGCGCCTCGCATACCACTTTTCCGAAGTCTAGATATTCAGAATAACAATATTGTTTGTTTGGCAACTGTGACGTCACCAACGCGGAATTCCCCGAACCTTTCCCGAAGCGCACGGGCGGAATGTTTCGAATAGCAGACGACGCAATGAAATGAAGACAAAACTGTTTTTTGCCAAATTTGATAAGATGTAGATGGTGGAATTATATAGAATACTCTCAGTATGTTTTTTTATGTACATTAAACTGTAAATACAAAAAGTTATGAAAGTCTTGATATCTGACCTTTATAGGTCAAGACTTCCATAACTTCCATAACTTTATGTATTTACAGTTTAATGTACATAAAAAAACATACTGACAGTATTCTATATAATTCCACCATCTACATCTTATCAAATTTGGCAAAAAACAGTTTTGTCTTCATTTCATTGCGTCGTCTGCTATTCGAAACATTCCGCCCGTGCGCTTCGGGAAAGGTTCGGGGAATTCCGCGTTGGTGACGTCACAGTTGCCAAACAAACAATATTGTTATTCTGAATATCTAGACTTCGGAAAAGTGGTATGCGAGGCGCAATTAAAAGTGAATTTTCTGAATAAATTCTTCTGTAATAGGTAAAAACTTTATTTGTATGCTTTTAAAAAGTACTTTTTCGATTATTTTTAGTGAATGGTATATCTGTTGATATCTGACCTTTAATGTTATGTACAAAATAACCTTTGATCAAAACAGAAAACACAAATTCCACTCGTATACATAGATTTAGGTAAGCTAAAGTATAACTCATTAGAGAATTAATACTAAATATTCAGGTATAATACATTTACCCCTGCCAGATAATTTATTTTATCTTCAAGGGTCAAAATTTCTCCTGACTGAAAATCAATGCTCCACGTAATGCTGTTATTCTTGTTTATTTATGTATAATGTGCCGGTCGTAGCAACACCTGTTATCCATTTATCCTCAGTTTTTCCGAATCTATCCCCTTAGCTGGATAAAACCGTTTGACCACAGCCAAAATAAAGCCTGTATAATAAATAATAGAGGTTTAATCTGCTGAATCGGTGATTTAATATTATAAAGCATATCAGTATATCAACATATATTAATGTATCAGAAATAACATATAGACGTACCTTCACTAGCAAAACTTTCGACCCATCCATAGTTTTCCACGATCTAAATTTCAAATTCTTTGTCTAACATTTTTTATCTATTTAAGAAAATTACCTAACTGTAAGCTTAGTACTACATTTGAAAATATATCATGTATTCGACAAATATATATTGACGTTATGGGAACTGTGGCTTTGGTCAACTCTACATAATACAAGCGAAAAAGCGGCATGAAAGTCCGCGAAAGACTTCTAGTGTCGTATCTTTCAAAGTCTTACTCTTACTCTTACTCCGCTGGTCTTCGGGCCACTTGATGATCCATAAACGCTTTTGAAGCGTCTCGCCATGTCTTTCTGTCCTGTGCCACCTCCTTCCATTCTCTTGGTTCTATTCTGCATATCTGCACATCTTCAACGCATCTCCTCCAGTCTTTTCTAGGTCGTCCAAATGGCCATCTTCCACGCACTCCACTATTGAGCACTTTCTTTGGCCATCTATCTTCTTGCATCCTTGTGACATGCCCTGCCCATTTCAATCTTTTTAATCTTATCACATTTTTATATGGGGTTGTTTTGTTTGTTCTCAAATTTCCCAGTTATGTCTTATTCTCCATTTTTGCCTTTGGTTGTCATACACGGGTCCTACAATTCTCATACATATACCATACATCATACATATACCAAGGCTTTTTCCCCCTTACAAGGGGGGTAGCCAAAAGGGAAAAGGCATAAAATCATTCCCACCCATTCCATCCCTGAATACACCCCACACCCCTCCACCCTCCCTCCTATCTTAGCACCTCCTGAATGACGGGTCATCCCTGCATCTTGTCCACTGCCCTGGGTCAGAAGCAGTGTCACAAGACACAGCACATCCACAGCAAGGCCGCTTCATTAAATCGGCGACCCCCCCTCTCCGTCCCCCCATTGCATAAAATGAGAGGACGGGGAGAAATCCCTTCGGGCTGCGTCAAATTTTGCTCACCCATACTACCTCACCCCCCATCCCCCCACCCATTCCACCTCATGCAATCACAACATCATCCATATACAACCATTCTCCATTCACCCCTGTCTTCTGTCCTCTCCCGTCCTTCCTCAACAGACATTCCCCTCTTCCCCAAAGCCCCCTTCACCCCATCCATCCACCTCATCCTAGGACGTCCCCTCATGTTCATTCCCTCCACATCTGCCTTCCACACCTCTTTTACTAGTCTTCCTTCACTCATTCTTTCCATGTGTCCAAACCATCCTAATATTCTTTCATCAACCTTATCTCCCAGCTCCTTTTCCACCCCTGTTCTCCTCCTCACCTCCTCATTTCTCACTCTATCTAGCCTAGTAACCCCCATCATACTTCTCAGACACCTCATCTCAAACACATTCAAACTCCTTCTCTCTTCCTCTCTTATCTTCCATGTTTCTGCCCCATACAGTGCTGTTGGCACAATCACTCCTTCATACAGTCTCCTCTTAGCATCCATTCCCAAATGTCTATTCCTCATTACACTCTTTAATCCACCAAGGCATTTACTCGCTTCTCTCAATCTACATTCTACCTCCACTTTCACTCCACCTTTCCCTGCCACATTTGCACCCAAGTATCTAAAACTACCCACTTCCTCCAGTCGCTCTCCCTTAATGCTCACTTCCAGTCTACTGCCACTTTCACCCTTTGTACATCTCATCACCTTACTTTTACCCACATTTATCTTTAGCTTTCTTCTATCACATACTCTCCCAAACTCTGCCACCAACTTCCTCAATCCCTCCTCCGATCCTGCCACAAGCGCAGTGTCGTCCACAAACAACAGCTGGCTCACCTCCCACTTTTCTCCATTTTCTTTAACCATCTCCAATCCCTTGCCCACTACCCTTGCATTTACCTCTTGCACTACCCCATCCATGTATAAGTTGAACAGCCAGGGTGACATAACGCATCCTTGACGAAGTCCCACCTTTACCTCAAACCACTCACTCTCTCCATTTCCAATCCTGACACAAGCTCTACTACTCTCATAAAAACTCTTGACAGCTCCCAGAAGCTTTCCTCCTATCCCGTATATCTGCATAACCTCCCACAGTGCCTTTCTGTCTACCCTATCATAAGCCTTTTCCAGATCCATAAAAGCCCAAAAAACATCCTTCCCCTTTCCTATAGCTTTCTCACATATGTCTTACCACAAAGATCTGATCTACACAACCTCTACCTGACCTAAATCCACACTGTTCCTCACCAATTACTCCTTCTGTTCCTCTCCTAATCCTCTCAATCAAGATCCTCCCATAAGCCTTCCCAACTACACTCAACAAGCTAATCCCTCTGAAACTACTACATTCACACTTGTCCCCTTTTCCCTTGTAAAGAGGAACTATACAGGCACTCCTCCAGTCCTCCGGCACTCTACCCTCTCTCCAGCAAACATTAAATAACCTCACCAACCAGTCCACCATCACTGAACCTCCCTTTTTCAGACATTCTGCATGGCATCCATCCAGACCAGGTGCCTTACCTGCTTTCATCATCTTAACAACTGCCTTCACCTCATCCTTCCTTATTTCTCCTCCATTCTCCTCATTCATCACTCTCATTTTCTTCGCACTTCCCACTGCCGCAATCTTTCCTTCCCTATCCTCTTTCACATTTAGCAACTCCCTAAAATATTCTGTCCATCTTTCCCTTACTGCCTTCTCTTCCATTATCATCTCTCCATCTGCACCTTTTACCTTTTCTTCTCTACTTGATTCGCCTCCTCTTCCTCTCTTAATTTCTTTCCAAAACATCTTTTTATTACTTTCAAAATTTTCTGTCAAACTCTTACCCCATTTCACATCTCCTCTCCTCTTTGCAATCCTTACCTTTTGCTTTACTTCCCTTTTCTTTTCTTTGTACCTCTCATATGACTCCCTCGTCCTATTTTGTAACCAATCTGTGAAAGCTCGCTTCTTCTCTTCTACAACCATCTTTGTTTCCTCATCCCACCATTCACTACCTTTTCTTCTATTTCCACCTGTCCTTCTTGTTCCACACACCATCCTTGCACACTTTATGACTCCCTCCTTGAACCATCCCCATTCCTCCTCCACACCCAGCTCTACTTTACCCTTTACTCCCTCCCACTCCTCCTTCAGCTTCTTTCCGTACTCCTTCTCCTTTTCCTTCTCATTCAAAGAGTTCACTCTAAGAACCTCCCTACCTTTTGTCCCTTTCCTCTTCCTCCATCTATCCTCCACTTTCAACTTACTGATATCCCCCCCTCTCCCCTTAGCACATGTACATCCTTAACTCTTCCTATCATAATCCTATTTACCACTACATAATCCATTAGCGCTCTATCTACCACCCTTCCCTCCACCACCCTCTCCCATGTGTACTTATGCTTGACTTTCTTCCGAAACACTGTATTTGCTATCATCAACTCTCTTTCTAGACACATTTCCACCATCAACTCTCCACTACGATTCTTTCCTGGAACTCCACATTTCCCAACCACTCCATCGATTGGACCATTTCCCACCCTAGCATTAAGGTCTCAACAACATCTTATTTTCAAGAACTTCAAACTTCTCCATAGCTTTCGTAAGGGCCCATGTTTCGCAGCCGCACAATATGACTGGTCTCACTATTGAGTAGTACAGTCTCAGTTTTGTTGTTCTTGATATTGACCTTTTTTTAAACAATCCTATTAGGCTGTAGTAACATCGATTTCCTACTCCGATTCTGGCTTCCATTTCCTGTTTCATTCTTCCGTCACTGGTCACCTTTACTCCTATGTATTTAAAATATTTAACACTCTCTATGTCCATCCCCGCAATCTGTACCCTTTCCGTCAAATTAGACTCTCCTGCTACCTTCATTATCTTTGTCTTGCTCTCATTGATCTTGAGTCCAACATTTTCTGCAGCTTCTTTAAAGAGCTGGATTTGTTTTATCCACTGCAGTTTTTGCAGCAGTGTATACTTCAGCTGTAGAAAATGTGTTTGCACGTTTGTGTATTAGGCTGTTGATGTTGGTGTGTGCGTGTACAGTGTTTATTTGTGTGTGAGTGTATGTGTATGTGTGTTTGTGTTTATCTTTATGTGTATTTGTGTACGTGTGTGTGCGCGCGCGTCATTGTGCGTGTGTGTATTTACCTAATTGTACTTATCTAATTATAATATATAACAAAGGATCCCGTCTCAAACTCTCCATTTTATCATATCTGTGTGTGCGTGCGCGTGCACGTGTGTATGTGTATGTGTGTGTACATGTGCGCGTATTTGTGTATTTCCATGTGTGCGCATATCTCGCATGCAGTCCGCATTTACTGGTATTTGGGAAACCAGTCTTGTAGTACGAGACTTCCTAGGTGTGTTGTTATACAAACCGATTCCCTCCTGAGTGTGGCCTTGGCTGTTAATTGGAGACTCCCTTTTACTTCATCGTCGGTAATGACCTTCGTTTGTAGGGGAGATGTCGTGTCCTTGATGACGGTTGTTAACACGATGTGTTAGTTGGGAGTTCGGCACTTCGTTAGACAGTGACTGGAGTTCGGGCTGTCGAGTCCTCTTGGTATCTCTTAGCAGCCAAAGAATCGAAATCCCAACGTCTTGGTGTGGAATGTCTGCTGAGCCCAGTCTTCAGACTCAGCTTTTTCATTGCTGAAAAGGAAGGTCGAAACTTTTTTTTTTTCGTAATATTTGTTTCGAAAGATATCACTTCGCAGTATAGTCACCTCTTCAAGATATGAAAGGTAAGATAATCATCAATCAGGACGAAAACTGTTGTTTACACACGAACTTCAGATAAGGTTATATTCTTCTCATCGCCCGCTTCTAAAATTAACTAAATTTTCACAAATTATCTTTATTTGAACAACGCGTCTTCAAACCGAAATTCAGTAGAGGTTTGAAGAAACGTTAAAAGATTTAAATTCTGGAGAATTTCAAACACATCGAAGAATTAGAAACGGGAGCCTTTGGTGTTTGAATGTGTAAATGAAGTCTCCTTGTTAACCAGAAAAGTTGTCATTTTAGAGCAGATGCGTGTTATAATCAAGTTACAGAAATCAATATAGGGAAGCTATCAGTTATACCATGATACAAGAATAATTGAGTTTTAAAATACTGTTGCTCACAAACATATTGTAAAAGAAGATGAAGATATTTACACCCTTACACGCACGCACACACACACACACACACACACACACACACACACACACACACACACACACACACACACACACACACACACACACACACACACACACACACACACACACACACACACACACACACACACACACACACACACACACACACACACACACACACACACACACACACACACACACACGTATATTCATATACATATATTCAAATACATAGTTTGGTTTTGGGGCCAAAAGAGCATGTGTTTCTAACCTACTAAGCTTCTGCAACAGATCCATAGATGCAATTCAGAGCGGGAAGGGACATGATGGATGATATTTAAGTTTCGGTGGCCTCGGGCAATGTAGATCCCTGGCCGTCGCCAAAACCGTTTCCATGTCGGTCGATGTGCTGTAAGACGGATGTCTCAGCCGTGAATGTCTCACTCCCAAGCGCCATCAGGTCCTCTTGGATTGTCCGCTCAAAGTATCGTTGTGGAAATAAGGAGTCTATGTTGGCATCAAAAGCATCACGTCGGCAAAGATGAACGACTTCCAGGAACTACGACGATTGCGAATAGCACTCTGAAGAAAGTTTACAGACTGGAGGGAGGCGACAAGCGGAGCGTGACAAAGATCAACATCAATGTTTGCCATATTTTTTGATAAACTGCACATAATCTTTCAAGTGAAAAAGAAAAGGAGGAGCGTACACCAAAAATACACTGAGCTATCATCGAAACCTTCTTTACCTTTAAGTGTTTGGACTGATTGGGATAGTAATATTCACTGCTAGGAATACGAAGGAAACACGGAGCAGGAACCGTGATTTGAAGAATATGAAACACACGTTGGTTAAACCACACGCACTTGGAATGAAAATAAAAACAGGTGGCGGCACACTATGCTAGCATAGTACATGCTTTTACTACTTCGTTTGAGTAGAAACGACTTCGGTTACAATATTCTAGACTTCCGTAGGAACATCTCAACAATGTGCCTTACATTCGTATACACTTATCTTCTCTTAGTTCGTCATTCAGCTCACTATATGGCGCAAGAATAATTTGACATTTAAAAATTTGAAAAACAAAAGATCGTATCCGAAGTAGTTTTTACTCCAACAGAGTAGCCAAAGCAAGTAGCATGCTAGCGAGGAATGCCTAGTGTGCCGCCATCTTTATTCGTACCTACACCTGTTTACAGATTATGTCAAAACGCAAAGAAAAATTACATCAGATCCAGCAGAATTTCATAAGAGGATCCGAATTCTATATATGGCATAGGAACAAATAAAACTTCAAATGCGGAATGATGCCTGTGAAAGAACTATCCCCTAAATGAAAATATGAGCGACCTGCAGAGGAAAAAATAGTTGATAAAATCGATATCAATTAAAGAGGATCTTTGATGATCTAAAAAAAAAAAAAATAAAAAAAAATAACATATCATCTAGAGTGTAGAGAAAAAGGTCGATCCGTTTAGCCTTGATTAAATGTTGTAATGATATCTACTGCTCACGGAATTAAACAAGTAGAAATTATACCTGCGAAATCCATCTTTGATTACAGCAAATATCCACTCCACACTCAAATCCCATGACCAACTCCTTTCCTCCTCTACTCACTTGGCTTAAAGACAACTTCAGTTAATGATTTTTCCTCTATTTCTTCTTCTTCTTCTTCTTCTTCTTCTTCAACCTCTTCTTCTTCTTCTTCTCTTTCTTCTTCTTCTTCTTCTTTTCTTCTCTTTCTTCTTCTTCTTCTTCTTCTTCTTCATCTTGTTGTTGTTGTTGTTGTTCTTCTTCTTATTCTTCTTTTTGTTCTTCTTGTTCTTGTTCTTTTTCTTTTCCTCATTCTTCTTCTCCTCCTTCCTTCTCTCCTTCTTCTTTATCACACACTTCTGGGGAACTCGAAAAGGCTTTCATATATTTATCAGTGTTACCCCTCTTTTACGTAGGGGATAACCGAGTCAAAACACTCAAAATCATAAAGTACACTCACGCCACCCCTCCTATCTCAGTAACTTGAGGAAGAGGAGTCGCCTGCACCCGGGACACGCTGCGTGGGTCAAACACAGAGCTGCGAGGCACAGCCCATCCACCATTGTGAGAGAGGAAATGACCATTACGCCAAGAATGCTACACATGTTTTATTCAATACTGGAGACGTTGATTATACAAAACATGAAGGTTTTGACTTTTTTCTTTTGGGTTAAATTCTAACGTACTGTACATACTGTATGTACTGTAGACACGCGCGCGCGTGTTTTGTAATGTGAAGGATAACCAAGAATCTGTCTTTACGTAGAAAGATGTGTGTGTGTATTTACCTAGTTGTATTTTACGGGAAGGGGAGCTATGCTCGTGCAGTCCCGTCTTCGTATCTCATTTTATCTAGACTTTTTAAATTGTGAGAATAAACACCTTGTGAGATCGAAACCTTTATTGGTACTACGTTTCGCTTGTTACAGCTTTTTCAAGCACATATAAGCCAACAGGGAAGGAACTGGGAGAGGTTATAAGGAAGGGGTGGGTGGGAGGTGGAGGGGGAGGAGGGGGACGGGTGGGACTTGGTGGAGACAAAGGAGGACATTTCGGACAGTTTGTTGAAGTGGACTAAGGGGGACATTTCATACATTTATTTAATGCGGGTAACAGATGGATGATAGGAGGGGCGATGTTAAACATGCCTCTGTTCTGCTCAATGGTTTTGAAGCTTTGAATGGCGGCCGCTTCGAGGCATTTTCTTCTCACCCTGTCTGGTTCACTAAACAGAAGTTCTGCGTTATCCCAATCCATCAGGTGGTCGTTGGTGTTCCGGTGGATAACACAGGCGTTGGTGGTGATGTTGTTCCGGGAATCGTAGCGATGCTCCCGGATCCGGGTCTTCAGGTCACGGGAGGTCTCGCCGATGTATACTTTATCACATCCAGCACAGGGTATGCGGTAGACACCAGCGTTTTTCCCCCACATCTCGTCCTGGCTGTCACTCCTTCTTGAGAGCTCTTTGATAGTTCTGCTGGACTGGCCCACTACCTGAATGTTGCAACGCCCAAGTGTCCGGGTGAGGGTGGCGGTGACGCTGCTGGCTGGAAGGATAAGCCTCCTAGCTGGATCTTTTGTTGGTTCCCGCCCTTCCATTATTTTGAGTGCCTTTTTCTTACACTGGTGGATGATGCACTCTGGATATTTTAATTTCTGATAAACCTCCTTTATGTGCCTAAACTCGTCCTCTAAGAATTCAGGGCTACATATTCTGAGAGCTCTGAGGTAGAAACCTATGACTACACCTTTTTTAATACTGAGGTCATGGTGGGATAGGAAGTGAGTCAAATCGTCCTTATTGGTTGGTTTCCTGTAGACTGTAAATTTAAAAAAAATGATCATGTTTGATAATAAGGGTATCCAAAAATGGAAGGGAATCGTTGATTTCTTCCTCCAAGGTGAACTGGATGGATGGCTCAACCTCGTTCAGAGCCGCTTGGAGTTTGGGGATGTCAAACCGTCTGGGGGAAATTAGTAGTATGTCATCCACATAGCGAAGCCATACTACGTTGCCAGGAACGATATCTGAGAAAGGCCCTGCTTCTAAAAATTCCATGAACAGGTTGGCAAGGACAGCGCTCAAAGGAGAGCCCATGGCCATGCCAAACCTTTGGTGAAAGTACTGGTCCAGAGATGGTTGTGGAGGAGGAATGGGGATGGTTCAAGGAGGGAGTCTTAAAGTGTGCAAGGATGGTGTGTGGAACAAGAAGAACAGGGGGAAATAGAAGAAAGGGTAGTGAATGGTGGGATGAGGAAACAAAGAAGGTTGTAGAAGAGAAGAAGCGAGCATTCACAGATTGGTTACAAAAGAGGACAGGGGAGTCATATGAGACGTACAAAGAAAAAAAAAAGAGAAGTAAAGCAAAAGGTAAAGGAGGCAAAGAGGAGAGCAGATGTGAAATGGGGTAGGAGTATGACAGAAAATTTTGAAAGTAATAAAAAGATGTTTTGGAAAGAAATTAAGAGAGGAAGAGGAGGCGAATCAAGTAGGGAAGAAAAGGTAAAAGGTACAGATGGAGAGATGATAATGGAAGAGATGGCAGTGAGGGGAAGATGGGCAGAATATTTTAGGAGTTGCTGAATGTGAAGGAGGATAGGGAAGGAAAGATAGCTGCAGTGGGAAATGCGAAGAAAATGAGAGTGATGAGTGAGGAGAATGGAGGAGAAATAAAGAAGGATAAGGTGAAGGCAGTTGTAAAGATGATGAAAGCAGGTAAGGCACCTGGTCTGGATGGATGCCATGCAGAATGTCTGAAAAAGGGAGGTTCAGTGATGGTGGACTGGTTGGTGAGGTTATTTAATGTTTGCTGGAGAGAGGGTAGAGTACCGGAGGACTGGAGAAGTGCCTGTATAGTTCCTCTTTACAAGGGAAAAGGGGACAAGTGTGAATGTAGTAGTTTCAGAGGGATTAGCCTGTTGAGTGTAGTAGGGAAGGCTTATGGGAGGATCTTAATTGAGAGGATTAGGAGAGGAACAGAAGGAGTAATTGGTGAGGAACAGTGTGGATTTAGGACGGGTAGAAGTTGTGTAGATCAGATCTTTGTGGTAAGACAGATATGTGAGAAAGCTATAGGAAAGGGGAAGGATGTTTTTTTGGGCTTTTATGGATCTGGAAAAGGCTTATGATAGGGTAGACAGAAAGGCACTGTGGGAGGTTATGCAGATTTATGGGATAGGAGGAAAGCTTTTGGGAGCTGTCAAGAGTTTTTATGAGAGTAGTAGAGCATGTGTTAGGATTAGAAATGGAGAGAGTGAGTGGTTTGAAGTAAAGGTGGGACTTCGTCAAGGATGCGTTATGTCGCCCTGGCTGTTCAACTTATACATGGATGGGGTGGTGCGAGAGGTGAATGCTAGGGTAGTGAGTCAGGGATTGGAGATGGTTAAAGAAAATGGAGAAAAGTGGGAGGTGAGCCAGCTGTTGTTTGCGGACGACACTGCGCTTGTGGCAGGGTCAGAGGAGGGATTGAGGAAGCTGGTGGCAGAGTTTGGGAGAGTATGTGATAGAAGAAAGCTAAAGATAAATGTGGGTAAAAGTAAGGTGATGAGATGTACAAAGGGTGAAAGTGGCAGTAGACTGGAAGTGAACATTAAGGGAGAGCGACTGGAGGAAGTGGATAGTTTTAGATACTTGGGTGCAAGTGTAGCAGGAAAAGGTGGAGTGAAGGTGGAGGTAGAATGTAGATTGAGAGAAGCGAGTAAATGCCTTGGTGGATTAAAGAGTGTAATGAGGAATAGACATTTGGGAATGGATGCGAAGAGGAGACTGTATGAAGGAGTGATTGTGCCAACAGCACTGTATGGGGCAGAAACGTGGAACATAAGGGAAGAAGAGAGAAGGAGTTTGAATGTGTCTGAGAAGTATGGTGGGGGTTACTAGGCTGGATAGAGTGAGAAATGAGGAGGTGAGGAGGAGAACAGGGGTGAAAAAGGAGCTGGGAGATAGGGTTGATGAAAGAATATTAGGATGGTTTGGACACATGGAAAGAATGAGTGAAGAAAGACTAGTAAAAGAGGTATGGAAGGCAGATGTGGAGGGAGTGAACATGAGGGGACGTCCTAGGATGAGGTGGATGGATGGGGTGAAGGGGGCTTTGGGGAAGAGGGGAATGTCTGTTGAGGAAGGAAGGGAGAGGACGGAAGACAGAGGTGAGTGGAGAATGGTTGTATATGGATGATGTTGTGACTGCATGAGGAGGAATGGGCGGGGGGGTGGGGGTGGGGTAGTATGTGTGAGTAAATTTTGACGCAGCCCGAAGGGATTTCTCCCCGTCCTCGCCTTATATGCAAAGGGGGACGGAGAGGGGGGGTCGCCGATTAAATGAAGCGGCCTTGCTGTGGATGTACTGTGTCTTGCGACACTGCTTCTGACCCAGGGCGGTGGGCAGGGTGCAGGGATGACCCGTCATCCAGGAGGTGCTCAGATGAGAGGGAGGGTGGGAGGGGTGTGGAGTGTATTTTGGGATGAAATGGGTGGGAGTGTTTTTATGCCTTCCCCTTTTTGGCTACCTCCCTTGGAAGGGGGAAAAAGCCTTGGTATATGTATGTATGTACTGGTCCTGGAATTTGAAATAATTAAATTGGAGACAAAGCTGTACTAAATCCACAAAGTCATTCGGGGGAATAGGGAGGTCAGTGTGGGAACTAGTGATTTTAGCCCTAAGGAGGTCTTTCGCTTTAAGGGTCGGGACACGTGTGAATAACGAGGTCACATCCAGGCTGGCCAGCTTTTTGTTGCGAACAGGAACGTCCTTAATTCTATTCAATAGGTCCCCTGAGTGTTTCAAATGAGCACCGCTGATGGTACCCAAAAGGCGAGACAAATGTTTGGCCAGCGCACCTGCCAGTTTGTGTGGCGCACTCCCGATCCCTGATGTAATTGGTCTCATGGGTATATTGGGCTTGTGGGTTTTTGGGAGCCCATACAGGGTGGCTGGACGTGGGAGGTTTGGCAGGAGGTGAAGTAAACACTTACCAGTTTCTGATTTCCTAAGAATCCTCCTGGCTGCCTTAAGGAAGTTATTTGTCTCGACGTCCACTTTCGCCTGGGTGACTTTGGTGTAAGTATTTTCATCGCTGAGGAGGTCAGTCATCTTATGTAGGTAGGACGATGCGTCCATCACCACCACTCCTCCACCTTTGTCCGCGGTGGTGATCCTGACGGCGGGGTCCTTGGCGAGTGCCTCCAACGCTGGAAAGTATCTCTTGGGTAAAGTAGGATTGGGAGGGTCGCAAAGTGCCGAGGTTAGTAGTCCTTGTATGTAGCCCTGCTGGAATTCGCTGTCTTTGTACCTGTAGTTCTTCGTGACGAGGTCGATGTTCTGGTTGGGTTTCGGGATGCCGGTGGCGAATTCAAGTCCCAAGCTGAGCACTTCAGTTTCGATGTCGGACAGCGGCCTGCTGGAGATGTTGGTGATGATATCTGGTCTACCCATGCTCTTCCAACGGCTGTTGGCACATAGACTGGACAGTTGACGCGCGAGCCTCTCCTTCTGTTGGAAGTTGAAACTCGCTACGTCGTCTCTAATGGCCTCAGCGTGAGAGTTGGACATGATACCACGGAGCTGGGAACCTAATTTTCTGGCTTTCTCGAAAGCCTGGCTGGACTGGGAGGAAAGGAGGTTACAGCACTCTGTGAGGTAGGTCTGTGCGGGGGGAGGGAAAGGATGGTCAAACTGGAGAAGCTGCTTCGGCGTGGATCTCGGGGTGACCATTTCTTCGATACAAGGTGTTTATTCTCACAGTCTTGTCGGCTTTTGCCATTGTGATTCACTTTTTAAATTCGTGTATTGTTTTTGCACACACCACTTTCTCATCTAACTTGGTGCAAATGTCTATTACTCTGTGGGCAAAGCTGTTCTTTTTCAGATATCTTCTATAACTGTCTTTCTTGATTATCTTTCCGTGTCCTCTTGTATTTCTACTGTCCCATTTTATTAAATCCTCTCTATCAATAGTTTCTATGCCTTTCATGATTCTATAAATAGTTATCAAATCTCCTCTCTCTTCTTTGCTCTAATGTCTGTAGCTCAAGTTTTGCTAGTCTCTCTTCATATGATAGTTCTGAGAGTGTTGGTGCCAATTTTGTAATTTCTCTTTGTATTCTTTCAAGTTATGTTAAACATTTTTTTTTTGTACTTGGTGACCAGGTCGTCGCTGCATATTCCAATCTTGGTTTATCAAAGTAACTAGTATTTTCTTCACCATTTCTTCATCCAGGTATGTAAATGCCACTTTGATTGTTCTTATTGAATTATAAGTTTCTTCAAAAATTTTGTTTATATGCTTCTCATGTGACATATTATTCATAATAATGACTGCCAGGTCCTTCTCATTTTCTACTTTTTTTTTATTTCTTCTCCCAATTTATACGATCCCACTATTCTTTTTTTTGCTTCTTCCAAATTTCATTATACTACACTTCTTAATATTGAATTCCATCTCCCACTTTTCTACTCCATTCCCATACTTTATTGAGATCACTCTGTAGCGACTCACAATCTTCTTCAGTGTTCACTTTTTTCAAAAATTTTGCATCATCCGCAAAGAGGCTCATATAACTTTCACTTTCTTCATCCATATCATTAATATATATAGCAAATATTATTGGGGCCAGAACCGTTCCTTGTGGAACACAACTTATCACTTCATCCCAATTAGAGTATTTCTCTCTTATCACTACTCTTTTTTCTTTCATGCAAGAAGATCTTCCATCCACTTCAGCAGTTTGTCCCGTATTCCTGCTGCAGTTTCTAATTTCTTAAGCAACTTACTATGTGGCACCTTATCAAAAGCTTTTTTTTAGGTCTAGGAATGAACAATCAGCCCATCCATCTCTTTCTTGTATTACATCTTAGAAACACATTAAGTTTGTGACGCATGATCGTCCTTGTCTAAATCCAAATTGCCTTGGATTTAGTACTTTTTTTTTCCAAATGCTTTACCCATCTAGTTTTGGTAATTCTTTCACAGATTTTTGCTATCGTACTTGTTAGAGAGACCGGTCTATAGTTAGTAGGGTCTTCCTTGTTTCCCCCTTTATATATTGGTACTATATTTGCTCTTTTCCAATCTTCTGGAACCTTTCCTTTTTTCAATGAACTGTTTATTAGGTTATGTATTTTGTCTGTTAGTTCATTCCTGCATTCTCTCAAAATCTAGTTTGCCATTTCATCCGGTCCATGCGATTTTCTGACATCGAGATTATTCAAGTGTTTCATGATTTCATTTCTTGATATTTCTATCTCTTTCATAGGGGGAACTCTCTCCTCCCATTCGATATCACTAGGTTGTATGTTCTCTCTTATAAACACCGATTTAAAATGCTTATTCATAATTTCTGACATTTCTATTTCTTCTGTGTATTCGACTCCTCCTTGGCGTAGTTTCTCTAATTCTTTTTTACTTTGCAGTTTGTTGTTTACAAATCTGTAAAATAATTTTGGTTGATCTTCACATTTTTCTATTACATCTTTTTCGTATTTTCTCTTTTCTTCTCTGCGCACTTGTATATATTCATTTCTATAACTAGTATATATTGTTCATTTTTCAGGTTTGTTGTATTTTTTCCATTTTATCCAAGCTTTATCTCTTTTGTCTTTTAACTCCGTACATCTTTTGTTGTACCAGCACTTTACATATTCCTTTTCTTGCTTTGTCTTGGCACATACTTTTCCACTCTTTTTTTTTTTTTATAAATCTTTGTCAAAATACTCCATTTCTCTTCTACTATTGTTTCCTCCTTGTGTATTCTTTCCCAGTCAGCTTTTTAGAAGAATTTTTTCATTTTGTCAAAGTTTATTTTTTCATATATCAATCTTCCCTTTCTATATTGTTATTTTTTCATGTATTTTTTCTCGTTTAGTTCCAGTTCAACCAATATGTGGTCACTTTTACTTATTGGTGTTTTATATTCGATCTTGTCCACTATTTCGGGTTCTGATGTGATTATTAGGTCTACTCTCGATGGTTCTTCCATATTTCTATACCTAGTATTCTCTTGTATCTATTGTGTCATTGTATGTTCAATAATCATATCAAGTAATACATTTCCCCATTGGTCATCTGCACCCTTCACTGTCATCTCTTCCCAGCAGATTTCTTTACAATTAAAGTCACCCATTATAATCATTCGTCCTCCATCTTCCATTATCTTACTTAGTGATATCCTGGTGTCTTCTAACATATTTTTGTTCTCTCTCTTCCCATGAAGCCGTTTTAGGAGGCACATAATTTACTACAAACTTTCTGCTTTTCCACATCCATCGTATTAATTTCTACACTATTCTTTCCATATGTGACATTCCTCACATTTATATCCTTCTTAGTCAGGATCATAACTCCACCCCCTTGTTTTACCTCTCTGTTTCTTATCCAACAATTATATGCTCCATGTCCTGCACTGTTGGGAGGTAGTGGACCTTTCAATTTTGTCTCTACAATTCCCATTATGTCCGGTTCTTTTTCCTTCAGGTAATCATTCAGTTCGTTGAAGCCTGTTATTAATCCATCTATATTTGTGTAAGACACCTTTAATTTTCTGCTACTTCCATCCTGTTTTCTGTTTCCCTTCCGTTTTTATCTGCTATGAACCATTTCCTCACTTTCATATTCACTACTCTCCAATAGAATTTCTCTTTTTTTGTCTCTGTTCTTTCCTCGTTTTTTTTTCTTTAGCTTCTAGTCTTTTTGATTTCTCATCCTCTCTTTCCTCTTTATTCATTTCTCTTTTTATTCATACCTTTTTATGTTGCTCACTGTCTGCTAGTTTCCCTGTTTTTTTTGCTAAGATATTCTCTGTTGTCGTTTGTGACCTGAATTTAACCTCAATTGGTCTGGTCTTATCTGTATCATATTTCCCGAATCCTATATATTTCTTCAATTTGTTTTCCTATTTCAGGTTCATTTTCTTGAACTACTTCTAATATACTATTTACTTTTTCCTTTTCCTCCTTTATTCTTGTAGTCCTATTTAGATTATACTTCTCTTCCATCCCTAAAATAATTATACATTTCTTTTTATCTGCTAAGTCTCTTACTATATTATCCTTCTCTCTCATCACTTTAATAACTGTGTTTTCAGTTTGTTCTTTCATCTGTTGTGTCACTATATCATTAGATACAATTTTGTTGTTCTCTTGGATTTTCTTCCAACCCTGTGCTTCTTTTGTTATGAACCCTTTACTCTCTTTATTATTCCTCTTTAATTCCTCATTTTCATCTTTTACTTTTCTTAACTGTCTTTTTAATTCTTCTATTTCTTTAGTTAGGTTTTTGTCCACCTTCTCTAATTCTTCCAAATTTTCAACTCTCTGCGCAATCCGTATAAGTTCACCAAACCTACTCTCCCAATGTTCGGTCATTTTCTCAATTTTTTCCTCTAGGCTTGCTAATCGGGGGAGGTTGGTATCCCCCCCTCATTAAATCCATAGAAATTATTATCTTCACCTTCCATTGTGCTGCTTTTATCTATATTTCTAATATTTACATTTTTGCTAATCCCTTCTTCTTCACCAAAATCATCCGGCCTCCGTTTATTTACAAGGCGTTTGGCCTCCTGGAACCCAGTCTTCTCCTTCCTCATTTCCTTCGTAATCCCTTCTCTTCTCCTTTTTCATCGCCTTCCCACTACACCACGAACTTTCCCCTTTCCTATAAATTCAAAAAGGTACTCCCTCGTCGTTGATATCCACGTCGTTGATATCCACTCTACCACTGTGCCATGAAGTACGTGTGCATGTGCGTGCGTGTATGAGTGTGTGTGTGCGTGCGTGTGTGTGTACTTATCCTTTCGTGTTTGATTGTTCATGTGTGTATTTTTTTCTTCCTTCATGGATGCATAGAAGACATCAGCTCACCATGAACTTTCGTGATTCAATCATTACTTTATGTTGCAGGTACGTCAAAGAATGGCTACGCCCCGCCCAAAGACCAGAAAGAGGTCGAAGATGACTTCCAGGAAAATAAAAGCTGTTGGGAGACCCTCAAGAAGGAGTTCCGTATCGACCGAAAACTTCTCCCCATCAAAGTTATCATCTTTATGTTTACCGGGGGTAAGAGTCAAATTAAAATTACACTTGCCCTCTCATCACGCTGTTAAACTGTTCGACTTAATTCTTATGAGGCTTGAGTGGCTCAGCGGTAACGAGCTTGTATCAAGTGAGGGAGCTCCTTTGAATCCTGAGGTGCACTCACAAATGGAATCTGGTAGTAAGGCTTTATACGCACGTATGTTTGCAGTTCGCCAAGTTCGTTTGATGCCGTTACGCTTAAACTATCAACGGAATGCTTGAAATCCAACCTTAGCTTTCGTCCATCCAACCCTGTCTTTGAACGAGTGGTGACGCGGGTCACCAGACGCGGGTTAGAGATGTTCCCGCCAATCACGTAAAAGAAACTACACCATGTCCCACACTCTATCCAGAATGGGGAACTCCCATTGGCAGAGCATACGCTATGCCAGCTTCTCAAACATTTTACTCCAAAAACTTTGAACGACACGCAATCTTTCTAAAAATGTATATTTGACGATCTTGGCATCTCTTACACACGCGCGCGCGCAAACACACACATGGATTAACGACTGCTAGGCAGCTGAGATGTTTTCTGGGGTTTGTCATCTACAATGAACAGCAACTGGAGGGTTGACCCAGAGAGAGAAATTATATTATTATTTCTTAGTATAATCGGGATGCCTTACATCCCAAAGCGCTTCTTGTGTTATCTTCTCCAGTAGTGCAGGGATAATTTTAATATTTAACTCCATCACGGCGATAAACGTTTTTGCGCTTAAAAAAAAGGAAGAAGAGTTTTCGCGCGTAAATATCAAACAATGTTTACACTACAGCTGTAGTCAAACGACTGATTATTACCACAATATACATTCCATAACTTTTCTTTTCTATTTCAAGATGAATTTGTACTATTGTATAAGTCATCTCTTATTATTGAATAAGTTACACACACACACACACACACACACACACACACACACACACACACACACACACACACACCAGATTCCTTGTACCCCCCCCCCCCCCCATAGCTTGGGCCTTTGCAGACACTGGATGCCTTGTGCAAGTCTCGCGATATATCACGCTATTTATACATTTCTATGTGTGTTGTAGAAATACGTTTGGCACGAGTAACCAGAGTACGAAAAGTCCCGAACGGCTGTGTACAACCCAAACTTTCACGCCCTAGTCACTTCCATAAGATGACGCCTACGTGGGCGTCAAGAGGATTGCAAGTGTGTACGCGAGGATGCCGATATGGGCTCTCTTGATTATATTTATTGTAGTCGTGCCTGCGTGACCCCCATACTCTCTAAACAAACTGGTTTCATCATATTTTCTATGGTTATCAAAATTCACGGGTGAAAGCTAATGCTGCCAGACGTGCGATGTGGCCCGTAGTGAAGGGGCATGGCAACAAGGTGATGCTACTATAGGGGAATGATATGATAATTCTGCACATGAAAAATGTTTTTAAATTTCTGCTATGACCGCTTCCCCTCTTCCCTCTATTCATCCGAAACGTAAACGCGTATGATGCCTGACGTATGAAAGTCAGGTGCGTTCTGATTGGCTGTAATGCAATTGAGTTAATATTGTGGTCCAGAAGTCTCGTGGGGAAAAAAAATCGCGGACGGGAGAGGACAGAAGACAGGGGTGAATGGAGAATGGTTGTATATGGATGATGTTGTGATTGCATGATGTGGAATGGGCGGGGGGATGGGGGGTGAGGTAGTATGTGTGAGCAAAATTTGACGCAGCCCGATGGGATTTCTCCCCGTCCTCTCATTTTATGCAATGGGGGGGACGGAGAGGGGGGGTCGCCGATTTAATGAAGCGGCCTTGCTGTGGATGTGCTGTGTCTTTCGACACTGCTTCTGACCCAGGGCAGTGGACAAGGTGCAGGGATGACCCGTCATTCAGGAGGTGCTCAGATAAGAGGGAGGGTGGAGGGGAGTGGAGTGTATTCAGGGATGGAATGGGTGGGAATGATTTTATGCCTTTTTCTTTTTGGTTACCCCCCTTGTAAGGGGGAAGAAGCCTTGGTATATGTATGTATGTATGTATGTATGTATATGTATATATATATACATATGTATATACATATATATCTATATATATACATATATAATATGTCGTACATATGAACATTGTTAACATAGAACTTTAGTTTTTCTTCTCTAGATGTCTTCCAAGGGATGAACTCCAACCCTTATTATACTATGTAGCAGAAGAGAAAACACCAACAGATCTAGGGTCTCCCTTATATTCCCTACCAAAGTGGAGGCTGTCCACATCACGATGTGACTGGCTGCGAATTAACAAATAAACATAATCACAATTCTGAAAACAAATGGTCACACGATTAATTTCGATTCATTCTTTATATGGCATTGTTCACGTACGATTTCGAAGATAACGGTGATTTGAATACTGTGAGATATATTTTCTCCTTTTAGGAGTTTCACTGATGTGAATGAATTTCTCTTGGCCAACTTCAGGTGTAGCGGCGTACCTGCCCTTCCTGACACTTCACATGCAATCTCTTGGAATCACGGTGGAGGAAATCGCCATCATCTACGCCGTACTGCCTGTGTCCTCACTCTTGGGGCCACCTATCGCAGGTAAGGACTACTGAAAGCAATGATTCTCAACCGTCGTTGCCCCCGACACCCTTTTCACCACATTTCAGAATGTTACTCAAAAGTTAAATAATTATGAAGTGTAATATCCTGAAGATTATAAATCGTAGAATCTATATAATTGCAATTTGTAGGAAGATTAATATCCTAATAGTCTCTGAAACTTTAAAGTCCTCTCCTGTGTTAATTTTCTCCTGATTGAGAGACTGGCTGATAGAATGTGGGTGTCCAGGGGTTGCCGAAGGGTCGTATAAGGCTAGTTCCAAGGGTAGAGTTTCTCAAGACAACAAACAACTCAGAACCACAAAGGCACAGTGAGATGAAATAAAGGAAGGATGAACGAATGAACGAGTGAATAAAAAAATTAATAAAATGAAAGAGATAAAGAGCTGAACAAATGAATAATAGATAAGTAACAACCAAATAAAAAAAATGAATTAAAAAACAAATGGATAAATTTGTCACAAATATTCCGACATTAGGAACGAAAACGACGAGAAAAAATATTTCTGGTATCAGAGATTCAGATTTCTTAGATTTTAAAGCTTTTCTTTCCCATTTATAGTTTTTTATTTTATTTCAGAAATTCATGATAGATAGTTCTATTTATTTTGTAATCCTGAAAACCTTAATAACAAGTACTGCTTGCTGTCCTTTTCCCAGGTCTTCTGGCGGACAGGTTCGGACGCTACAGCTTGGTTCTCATGGTCAACATGGTCCTGACGGCCATCTTCCACACGATGCTACTCTACGTGCCGCCTATGCCCACTGTGCCAAGCGGGACCCTGGGTTTCCAGTGCCACCCAGAGGGTTACAGTCTGGCTTGGAAGGACGGTGCCGGCTGCCTAGTGCCAAACAACGTTACTACTCTCCTAAGACTTGAGGTCTGTAGAATCCTTATTCGAATGTTTACGTTTTATTTCTGTAAGGTATTATTTGCGGACAACCAAGCCTGGTCCGTGATACATCAGAATTATAGAAATACATTTTCGGGGTTATGTTAATATATTTTTATTAGAAATAGCATTCTTTAATGATATGAAAAAATGTTTATAGAAATGTATCAAATTCTTTGAAACGAAGGATAGGTACGGTAAACCATGGACCCTTCGAGTGTTTGCAGTGATAAAATTGGAATCACCATTTTTACGTCAATGGTCGGCGTCGTCTGCAAAGTGTAACAAGCGAATTTCCTTACGTCGAATTTAGACGATATGAAGAAGTCTACGAGGTCGTAAAATCTTAGCCATGTCGTAAATTAAGAATCGACATTGCACCCTCCTGAAGGGTGTAGGTAAATGTCACTGATCTATATAACACCTGGATAGCGTATACGGGCCGTGGGCTGCCCCAGGAGTGAGGCGGGCAGGCGGGACATGGCCGCCATAATGGAAGTACCAAAACAGCAAGTGTGAACCGCTCCGCCGGTCATGGGACACTGATCTATATAACACCATTTTTAGATCAGTGTCATGGGAGCTGTCGTGTTACTCTCGTGGCCTGTGATCCAAGCATGATTGGGTATATAATGGCCACACAATTCGTCGCTGTTGGGCCTTCCATATACATACATACGTACGTACATACATATACAAGGTGTATATCAAAATAGCATCATCACAATAAAAGAATATATTGATATCTATTACCTCTAGCAGAAATAACCATTTATATACATAAACTTGTGCATGTATATGGATGAGTTGGCACTGACAAATTATAATTCCAGTATATATTATAACTTCATGGGAATGTTACACAGACAACAAATGGGATAATGATATATAGTCAAAATATTATAGGGATAATAATACAGTAGATCTATACTAGCATTTAACGGAATAAATATCCCTATAACATTTGATTACTGTACTGCTTATCGTTATTGGTGCTTGAATAAAACAAGTTTTGATAACTCCTTCCTCACTTTGACACCGGTTACTTTTTGAGAATACAATTTGGAGATATGATGGAGCCTGATTTTGCAGAAGCACGTGACGATACACTTGATCAAATTGACGATGTGGTTAGAATCCGGGGTGTGTCGAACATGTGGAAAGATAGAGAAATTGCCATATCTATGATCTAAATTGTTTCAAATAGTAAAATATCGCATTAAAGTGGTGAACATGTAAGGGGCCATTCAAAGAGTATGTAACGCTAGTGGTGCCGGACAAAAGGTCCTCGGACAAAAGGTCCCCGGACAAAATGTCCTGAAATCTGCATCTCTGGGACAAAATGTCCCCAACGGCCTAGGTGGGTGGTCAAAATGTCCTCAATTTTTTTTTTCTAAAAATTTGTCAGATGTGTTTTACTTTATATGTTTTTTGGTGAATTTTTGGTTTTTAACTTGATTTTTTTTTTATAGGCATACAATATAAGTTCAATAAAGTATAATTGTGTGCTGTAATTGTACTCATAATTTGCGGAATGAAGATTTAAATAAATTACAGCAATGGTCTGAAAAGTGGCTAATGAAATTTAACAAGTAAATGCAAAGTAATGCACATAGGTAAAAATAACAGTAAGTACGATTACAAGTTATTTTGGAAATTCGTTAACAAAAGTGAGTGGTGAATTTTTGGTTTTTAACTTTATTTTCTTTTTATAGGCATACAATATAAGTTCAATAAAGCATAATTGTATGCTGTAATTGTACTCATAATTTGCGGAATGAAGGTGGCCAGCCCAACGTCTAGGCTAAATACAATTGACATTGTATCTAGCTAAATACAATTGACATTTCTGAAACGTTTGCTTACACAATTGGCTCATAGATTGATGGGTTGGGTCGTGTATAAGATATTTAATAAAATATCAAATGTCAAATATTATTGTACTTTGTGTTTATATATAGAGATTCTCCTGAATTTAAGGGTTGTTATAAAACCACAATTAACTATGACCCAAAATGTATAAACAGTTGATAAAAATCAATATTTGTTGAAAAAAATGGAGACCTTGTGTCCTAAATATTGGGGACATTTTGTCCCGGGGGTGCAGATTTCAGGACATTTTGTGTGGGGGTGTTTTCAACAGTGCTACGCAACGCTAATAATGGTTATTTATATTTATTTATTAATTTATGTCATAAATTATGCGCTGAAATAGCATATCCTTAATAGATCGAGCAATAAATATCGAGCAAAAAAATCCAAAAACATCATACCATGTTTCATTCTTTGATGCAATCGTAAACAATTTCACACAGGACAAATAAAAATGAGTATTTTTTGGTGAGAAGTCAAGGGGGAGGGGTGTTTGGCGGATCTGGCCTACACTTGATGGGGGTGCCGAGTTGTAATTAGTTGTAATCAGTGTTATGTAATACAGGGAGGTGTAACGCCCAGTGTTACGCAATGTTACATGAGGTGGGGGGTGTCGAATTTCACCAGAAAAAACGTTACATCATTTTTGAACGGGCCCCGAATAGTAATTCAGCCCATCTAATATGAATTCCTCATACTTCACAATATAGAAAAAGACTACACATGTAATCAGGAAGAACAACTGGTTCTATACAGCTACACAGCTCTGGACAGCGTTTGAGCCTTATAAGATATTTTCAAATGATAAATATCTATCCTGCTATTGCCACGATTACATTCGTGACAAATGAGTTGCTGCTAGATCTATTTCTTACAGATAATAAATACATAGCATTAACATGACAACACCTAACAAAACAGTTGGTGGGCAACATTTTATGGCTCCTGATGGCCGCATCATTTGTTGATGGGTATCGGGATGTTTTGGGAAATAAAACCTTAATTTACTTACGAGTGGAAGGACTGCTCACATCCACCTTTTCTCCGATTGGTGCAGTTGGATGCAGCACAAGTTGGCATTGTAAAATGATCGTTGAATATGTATATGGGAGCGAAAGCTGCCGAGAACTGTAACTGTATCAGATCAGTGATCGCGTGGCGTGACTGTTTTGGTACTAACATCATGGCTGCCGCCGACCTCATAATCTCGACACCGATCCGTGATCCAGTTATATCTAGATCAGTGGTAAATGTACTATTGTTAACAATTATAATTGGTACATAGCAGTTATAAGTACCGGCTAAAAACGTGTATACAGTAAGATTTGGTTTGAATTTAATCTAAACTTCATTAAGAGACGCATGTTGTCAGTACCGTTATATCGACTCGTTAATATCCTGTTTTTAACTTACACTCATTTTCTTCACCTCACCTCTAAATTACCTGAATCACTATGGTACTGATTAAAAAAGGCTCACACTTGTACAACGCAATACATGTTTTAATTAATTGGATAATTTGTTTATCTTTATTTATTATTCATTCGTATAATATCTAATTGTTTTCATCTTCGACTGCATGGCTGCACCTAACGTTTGAAACTAATCTACAGAGGTGTCTGTTCGCCTGTGACGGTGTGCCGCCGCTGAACGAGACCTCCCTTTGCCTCCACTCGGACGAAGACACCCTCTGCATTCAGATCAACGTCACCGAAGGAGTAAGTGCATTCCCCAAATGAATAAAATCGCCTGGCGGCTGCTTCAAGAATAAAATCACGTGCCGGTTGCTAGGATGTAGTTACGATAATTATCTATTTAGCTCTAGAGATAGCGTCTTAGACTTATTTTAACTTACTTATTTGTTTTGTTATCATTTGTCTGTTTATTATTATTTGCTTGATTCTCATTTATTATTAGTTATATGTGAATTTATTATTATTTACTATTACCTTTTTGTTTGCATTTATCTTATTCATTATCATTTACTTTATTATGGTTTTTATTTATTTATCTGTATCATTATTATAATTTTTTCGCATCCGACCTTGATATAGACCAAAAGGTCTCCTGTCGGCATGCTCCGCCTTTGTAATCCTTTGTAACACGTGAAAACTTACTTGGTCTGAACGCGTAATTCCCAACATTGTGACACCCCCGACACTGAGTAAAGTAGCACACTGCAACACTGACGAGAAGGACATTATGCATTCAATGGAGCCGAATTCTGTACCTTACAGGTGGAATTGAACGCGACGTTTTGGTCTGAACCTGAAACAGGCGACCTCGCTCGTGTACAACCTCTCTTCAACAAGACTCACTTCGATGACCTGACCTGCCCCTCCGTACCTGACGAACAATCGAGGAACGGGACACTATGCACCCTTCAGTGCGACGTCGTTGGAGGACTGGAGTGTGAGCCGACTGAAGAGACCCCGCCCGGAGGGTTCGTCCTCAACACTTTCTGGACCTACTTCGCCCTCCGTCTTGTGGGCACCCTCTTCTTGTCGTCGTCCTTCACTATGATGGTGTGTGTGTGTGTGTGTGTGTGTCGTGTAGCACACTTCCATGTGCATATTTTCAATTGCCTCTTCAGACTCTACCAAACCTGTATTCACAAGCGTTGGACTCCCCACCTTTCGAGATTCATTTTAATACATCATTGTAATCTTTAACTGCAATTACCTGCCACCTGGGTATTTCGGCTGAGTCCTATTGTATAATATCAATGTAACTGCTACAGTGGTTCAATGAGAAGTAAAAATTAGGGCAGACCTTACGATCGTTATTTTTATTTTCATTTTTATTTTTTTTTATTTTTTGAGAATCTGGGTCACCGGATTCCAGCGTACTCTCTAACACAGACATGACCTCTGTCTTTCTCCTGCCACAGGACGCTCTCACGCTGGCCATGCTGAAAAAACACGGAGGAGCCTTCGGCAAGCAGCGCGTCATGACGATGCTGGGCCTCGGCGTCATCCCACTCATCGCCGGCATCGTCATTGATCGATGGTCCGTCTACGTAGGTCAGCAACACATTTGTCATCCGTTTTGCGTACACACACACACACACACACACACACACACACACACACACACACACACACACACACACACACACACACACACACACACACACACACACACGCACGCACGCACACACACACGTGGGCGGGGAGTTGGGTGTGTGTGTGCGTGTAAGGTCAAAGCATTACCCATAGATCGGTCATACGAGCTCTGAGCTCTCTTCCGGGAGGGAAATAGCTGTCGACCACGAGTCCAACACGTGATCCAAATCCAAAAAACCATGGTGAATCACACACACACACACACACACACACACACACACACACACACACACACACACACACACACACACACACACACACACACACACAAACATAGCAAAGAAGAGAGAGAGGAGACTTGATAACTATTTATAGAATCATGAAAGGCATAGAAACTATTGATAGAGAGGATCTAATAAAATGGGATAGTAGAAATACAAGAGGACACGGAAAGAAAATCAAGACAATTATAGAAGAGACCTGAAAAAGAACAGCTTTCCCCATAGGGTAATAGACGTTTGGAACAAGTTAGATGAAAATGTGGTGTGTGCAAAAACGATACACGAATTTAAAAACAGTCTAGATAAAACGGGATATAAAGACGGAACACACGAGGATAGCTCCCCTTCCCGTAAAATACAACTAGGTAAATACATGAATCCCACCCAGGGCTGAAATAATTTTAGTATCACTGCGCTGCGAGTTGTTACTTCAATTCTCGGTGGGCGGGGAGTTGGGTGTGTGTGCGTGCGTGTAAGGTCACAGCATTACCCATAGATCGGTCATTATGAACTCTGAGCTCTTTTGGGAGGGAAATAGCTGGAAACACACACACACACACACACACACACACACACACACACACACACACACACACACACACACACACACACACACACACACACACACACACACACACAAGAACATAGGAACATAAAACTAGAAGAAAAAAAAATGAACGAAGAATGGAAGGTTAGATGTGACCAATTAACTCTAGTTGTAGAGAAAGTTGATAAACTGGAAGAACTAAGAAAAGAGAAGCAAAATCTAACTAAAGAAGTAGAAGAATTAAAGAGACAGTTAAGAGAAGTAAAGGAAGAGAATGAGGAATTAAAGAGGAATAATAAAGAAAATAAAGAGTCCATAACAAAAGAAGTAAGTGTTTGGAAAAAGGTTCAGAAGAATAACAAAATTGAATTTAGAGATATAGTGAAACAACATATGAAGAAACAAACTGAAGGCACAGTTATTAAAGTGATGAGGGAGAAGGAAAATACAGTAAGAGACTTAGCAGATAAAAAGAAATGTATAATTATATTAGGGATGGAAGAGAAGTATAATCTAAATAGGACTACAGGAATAAAGGAGGAAAAGGAAAAGTAAATAAGTTATTAGAAGTAGTTCAAGAAGATGAACCAGAAATAGAGAAACAAATAGAAGAAATGTATAGGTTTCGGAAATACAAAACTGATAAGACCAGACCAATTAAATTTAAATTCAGGTCACAAACGACAGCAGAGAATATCTTAGCAAAAAAACAGGGAAACTAGCAGACAGTGAGCAATTTGAACAGGTATGGATAAAAAGAGAAATGAATAAAGAGGAAAGAGAGGATGAGAAATCAAAAAGACCAGAAGCTAAAGAAAAAAAAAAAAAAAAGAGAAAAGAACAGAGACAGAAAAAGAGAAATTCTATTGGAGAGTAGTGAATATGAAAGTGAGGAAATGGTTCATAGCAGAGAAAAACGGAAGGGAAACAGAAAACAGGATGGAAGTAGCAGAAAATTAAAAGTGTCTTGCACAAATATAGATGGATTAATAACGAGCTTGAACGAACTGAATGATTACCTGAAGGAAAAAGAACCGGACATAATGGGAATTGTAGAGACAAAATTGAAAGGTCCATTACCACCCAACAGTGTAGGACATGGTGCATATAATTATTGGATTAAAAAACAGAGGTAAAACAAGGGGGTGGAGTTATGTTCTTGACTAAGAAGGATATAAATGTGAAGAATGTCACATATAGAAAGAATAGAGTAGAGATGATTACGATGAAAGTGGAGGACAAGGATAGGAAGAGCAGGAAGTTTGTAGTAAATTATGTGCCTCCTAAAACGGCTTCATGGGAAGAGAGAGAGAACAAAAATATGTTAGAAGACACCAGGATATCACTAAGATAATGGAAGATGGAGGACGAATGATTATAATGGGTGACTTTAATTGTAAAGAAATCTGCTGGGAAGAGATGACAGTGAAGGGTGCAGATGACCAATGGGGAAATGTATTACTTGATATGATTATTGAACATACAATGACACAATAGATACAAGAGAATACTAGGTATAGAAATGAGGAAGAACCATCGAGAGTGGACCTAATAATCACATCAGAACCCGAAATAGTGGACAAGATCGAATATAAAATACCAATAAATAAAAGTGACCACACATTGGTTGAACTGGAACTAAACGAGGAAAAATACATGAAAAAACGAACAATATAGAAAAGGAAGATTGATGTATGAAAAAATAAACTTTGACAAAATAAAAGTATTCTTTAAAAAAGCTGACTGGTAAAGGATACACAAGGAGGAAACAACAGTAGAAGAGAAATGGAGTATTTTGACAAAAGTTTATAAAGAAGGAGTGGAAAAGTATGTGCCAAGATAAAAGCAAGAAAAAGGATATGTAAAGTGCTGGTACAACAAAAGATGTACGGAGTTAAAAGACAAAAGAGATAAAGCTTGGATAAAATGGAAAAAATACAAAAACCTGAAAAATGAACAATATATACTAGTTATAGAAATAAGTATATACAAGTGCGCAGAGAAGAAAAGAGAAAATACGAAAAAGATGTCATAGAAAAATGTAAAGATCAACCAAAACTATTTTACAGATTTGTAAATAACAAACTGAAAGGCAAACAAGAATTAGAGAAACTACAAGGAGGAGTCGAATACACAGAGGAAATAGAAATGGCAGAAATTATGAATAAGCATTTTAAATCGGTGTTTACAAGGGAGAACATACAACCTAGTGATATCGAATGGGAGGAGAGAGTTCCCCCTATGAAAGATATAGAAATATCAAGAAATGAAATAATGAAACACTTGAGTAATCTCGATGTCAGAAAATTGCATGGACCGGATGAAATGACAAACTGGATTTTGAGGGAATGCAGGAATGAAATAACAAAATACATAACCTAATAAACAGTTCATTGTAAGAGGGAAAAGTTCCAGAAGATTGGAAAAGAGCAAATATAGTACCAATATATAAAGGGGGAAACAAGGAAGACCCTACTAACTATAGACTGGTCTCTCTAACAAGTACGATAGCTAAAATCTGTGAAAGAATGATCAAAACTAGATGGGTAAAACATTTGGAAAAAAAAAGTACTAAATCCAAGGTAATTTGGATTTAGACAAGGACGGTCATGCGTCACAAACTTAATGTGTTTCTATTCAAGGCTACTAGATGTAATACAAAAAAGAGATGGATGGGCTGATTGTGCATTTCTAGACCTGAAAAAAGCTTTTGATAAGGTGCCACATAAGAAGTTGCTTAAGAAATTAGAAACTGCAGCAGGAATACAGGGCAAACTATTGAATTGGATGGAAGAATCCTTGCATGAAAGAAAAATGAGAGTAGTGATAAGAGAGAAACACTCTAATTGGGATGAAGTGATAAGTGGTGTTCCACAAGGAACAGTTCTGGCCTCAATAATGTTTGCTATATATATTAATGATGTGGATGAAGGAATTGAAAGTTATATGAGCTTCTTTGCGGATAATGCAAAGTTGTTGAAAAAAGTGAACACTGAAGAAGATTGTGAGTCGCTACAGAGTGATCTCAATAAAGTATGGGAATGGAGTAGGAAGTGGGAGATGGAATTCAATACTAAGAAGTGTAGTATAATGAAATTTGGAAGAAGCAAAAAAAGAATAGTGGTGTCATATAAATTGGGAGAAGAAGAAATAAAAAAAGTAGAAAATGAGAAGGACCTGGGAGTCATTATTATAATATGTCCCCTGAGAAACATATAAACAAAATTTTTGGAGAAACTTATAATTTAATATGAACAATCAAAGTGGCATTTACATACCTGGACGAAGAAATGGTGAAGAAAATACTAGTTACTTTGATAAGACCAGGATTGGAATATGCAGCGACGATGTGGTCACCAAGTACAAAAAATCGTATAACAAAACTTGAAAGAATACAAAATTACAAAACTAGCACCAACACTCTCAGAACTACCACATGAAGAGAGACTAACAAAACTTGAACTACAGACATTAGAACAAAGAAGAGAGAGAGGAGACTTGATAACTATTTACAGAATCATGAAAGGCATATAAACTACTGATAGAGAGGATCTAATAAAATGGGATAGAAGACATAGAAGAGGACATGGAGAGAAAATCAAGAAAGACAGTTATAGAAGGGACCTGAAAAAGAACAGCTTTTCCCATCTGGAAAAGGTTAGACGAAAAAGTGGTGTGTGCAAAGACAATTCATGAATTTAAAAACAGTTTAGATAAACTGAGATATGAAGACGGGACACCACGAGCTAAGCTCCCCTTCCCGTAAAATACAAGTAGGTAAATACAACTAGGTAAATACACACTCAAACACACATACAAATGCACCGACACATATGTTATAAATATAAAACTGGGAACCATACAAATTGCTCTTATCCCTTAAGGTCGTCATGGGTGTTATATTTATGTGTTCCTGTATTTATTTATTCATTGAGTTGTTGTTGTTTTTTCCTGGCTGTGGTCCACTTTGTTCCTAATCGGCATTATTCACATTCCTGAAGGTAAGACGGATTACATGCCAGCCTTCTACATCGGGGATGCCTTTCTCCTTTTGGGCATGGCCATGCTCTTCAAGATCCAACTCAGCGTAAGAATGCAAGAAATTCTTCTCTTATTATTTATCTACACAACGACAGCCGACTGACATTAATAAAAGAAAACGCAGCGAAAATGTTGAGGATTTCCTCAGGAACTGACGAGTATTCAGGAAACTGAATCTGTATAGCTATTAAAATCAAAGACCAGTCCTTCAAAAAAAAAAAAAAAAAAAACGTTCAATAGTTTCAATAAAAAAAAAAAAAAAGTCACGACTGCGTCGACCACAACAACATCTGATATATTAGCTGCTACACATGACAACACTCAACTAGTTACATTCGTAAAATACCCGCGGGCGGGTTGGCAAATTTGTGTGTATATACAGTATACACACACACACACACACACACACACACACACACACACACACACACACACACACACACACACACACACACACACACACACACACACACATATATATATATATATATATATATATATATATATGTATGTATATACATTATATGAGACAGGTGGAAGGGGGAAACAAGGGTTTTGATCCGATTATTGAGTTTGTTCTTAACCAGTTTCGCTTTACAGCAGCTTCTTCAGAGGAATGACACTCTGGGTCGTAGTTGGCAGTATGTATCGACCCAGAGTATTATT
>NC_134815.1:12098308-12125808 GCF_046742065.1 Oratosquilla oratoria | reverse complement strand
GCAGCAGCAGCAGCAGCAGCAGCAACAACAACAATAATAATAATAATAATGATAACAATAATGATAACAATAACAATGATAATAATAATAACATGGGACCCACTGTGTACCTCTGGCATCCGGAAAACTCTCCAACATTCGGAACTTTTTGTCTCGAATGTTGGAAACACCCGGATTTGAGAAATTTCCGTCAGAGAATGAAAAATGTCCACTACATTGCCTGCACATGTCACAGCATTACCCATAGATCGGTCATACATCAGCTCTCTTCTGGGAGGGAAGTAGCTGTCGATCACGAGTCCAAATCTTAATCCAAGACCATGGTGAATCACCTGTTGCAGGACTCACGCTGACCGTTGGCTGCCTGGTGGGAATCCCGATGCTCTACTGGTCCGATGCCATCGTGGAGAGGTGGGGCCGTCACAACATCTTCCTCATTTCCTTCTTCACGTACTCCATCAGGATGTTCGGCTACTCTTTCATCACGTAAGAAAACGGGGGCTTGTGTAGCGTGTGTGTGTGTGTGTGTTTACCTAATTGCATTTACCAAATTGAAATGTACAGGAAAAATAACCGTCTAACGCTCGCTCTCGCCTTCCCTCTGTGTGCTTGTGTCTTGTATTTACCTAGTTGCATTTACCTAGTTGTATTTTACGGGAAGGGGAGCTATGCTCGTGGGGTCCCGTCTTCATATCTCATTTTATCTAAACTATTTTTAAATTCATGTATTGTTTTTGCACACACCACTTTCTCATCTAACTTGTTCCAACTGTCTATTACTCTGTGAGGAAAGCTGTTCTTTTTCAAATCTCTTCTATAGCTGTCTTTTTTTATTTTCTTTCCGTGTCCTCTTGTATTTCTGTCATCCCATTTTATCAGATTCTCTCTATCAGTAATTTCTATGCCTTTCATGATTCTGTAAATAGCTCTCTTCTTTGCTCTAGTGTCTGTAGTTCAAGTTTTGCTAGTCTCTCTTCATATGATAGTTTTGAGAGTGTTGGTGCCAATTTTGTAATTGCTCTTTGTATTCTTTCAAGTTTTTTTTATACATTTTTTTGTACTTGGTGACCATATCGTTGCTGCATATTCCAATCTTGGTCTTATCAGGGTGATTAGGATTTTCTCCACCATTTCTTCATCCAGGTATGTAAATGCAACTTTGATTGTTCTTATTAAATTATAAGTTTCTCCAAAAATCTTATTTATATGTTTCTCAGGTGACATATTATTCATAACAATGACTCCCAGGTCCTTCTCATTTTCTACTTTTTTTATTCCTTCTTCTCCCAATTTATATGCTCCTGTTATTCTGTTTTTGCTTTTTCCAAATTCCATTATACTACACTTTTTTGTATTGAACTCCATCTCCCACTTCCTACTCCATTCCTGTACTTTATTTAGATCTCTCTGTAGTGATTCACAATCTTCTTCAGTTTTCACTCTTTTCAGTAGTTTTGCATCATCTGCAAAGAAGCTCATATAGCTTTCAATTCCTTCATCCATATCATTAATATATACTGTATAGCAAACATTATTGGGGCCAGAACTGTTCCCTGCAGAACACCGCTTATTACTTCATCCCATTTTGAGTGCTGGTTTCTTATCACTACTCTCATTTTTCTTTCTTGCAAAAAAGTCTTCCATCCAATATAGTAGTTTGCCCTGTATTCCTCTTTCAGTTTCTAATTTCTTAAGCAACTTCTTATGTGGTACTTTGTCAAAAGCTTTCTTTAGGTCTAAAAATGCACAGTCCGCCCATCCATCTCTTTCTTGTATTATATCTATTAGCCTTGAATAGAAACATATTAAATTGGTGACGCATGATCCTCCTTGTCTGAATCCAAATTGCCTTGGATTTAACACTTTGTTTTTTTCTAAATATTTTACCAATCTATTTTTGATAATTCTTTCACAAATATTTGCTATTGTACTTGTTAGAGAGACTGGTCTATAGTTGGTAGGTTCTTCTTTATTTCCTCCTTTATATATAGGTACTATATTTGCTTTTTTCCAATCTTCTGGAACTTTTACTTCTTTCAAGGAACTGTTTAGTATGCTATGTATTTTGTCTGCCAGTTCATTCCTGCATTCTTTCAGTATCCAGTTTGCTATTTCATCTGGTCCATGCGATTTTCTGACATCAAGATTACTCAAGTGTGTTAATATTTCATTCTTTGTTACTTCTATTTCTTCCATAGGGGGACTTTCTCTTTCCATTCGTTCTCTTCAGGTTGTATGTTCTCCCTTGTAAACACTGATTTAAAATGTTTGTTCATAATTTCCGCCATTTCCATTTCCTCAGTGTATTCAACTCCCTCTTGTCTTAATTTCTCCAAGTCTTGTTTGTTTTTCAGTTTATTGTTTACAAATCTGTAGAATAGTTTTGGTTGATCTTTACACTTTTCTATGATATCTTTTTCATATTTTCTCTTTTCCTCTCTGCACGTTTGTACATATTCATTTCTATAACAGGTATATATTTCCCATTTTTCAGGTCTTCTGTCTTTTGTCCTACAACTTTTGTTGTACCAGCATTTTACATATTCTTTTTCTTGTTTTTATCTTGGGACATACTTTTCCACTCCTTTTTTTGTAAATTTTTGTCAAAATATTCCATTTCTCTTCTACTGTTGTTTCTTCTTTGTATATTTCTTCCCAGTTTTCCTTTTGAAAGAATTATCTTATTTTATCAAAGTTTGTTTTTTCATACATCATTCTTCCTTTTCTATATTGTTCATTTCTTTTCATATATTTTTCTTCATTAAGTTCCAGTTCAATCAATATGTGGTCACTTTTACTTATTGGTGTTTTATATTCAATTTTGTCCACTATTCTAGGTTCAGATGTAATTATTAGGTCTAGTCTCGATGGCTTTTCTTCATTTCTATACCTAGTGTTCTCCTGTATCCATTGTGTCATTGTATGGTCAGTAACCATCTCAAGTAGAGCGTTTCCCCATGAGCCGTCTCCACCCTTTACTGTCATTTCTTCCCAGCAGATTTCTTTGCAATGAAAGTCGCCCATCATAACTATTCTTCCTCCCTCTTCCATTATCTTGTTTAATGCTATCTTTGTGTCCTCTAACATACTTTAATGTTCACTCTCTTCCCATGAGGCTGTTTTCGGGGGCACATAATTTATCACAAACTTTCTGCTCTTCTTATCTCTGTCTTCTACTTCCATCATTATCATCTCTACTGTATTCTTTCCATATGTGACACACTTCACGTTTATATCCTTCTTAGTCAGGAACATAACTCCACCCCCTTCCTTTTTCACTCTGTTTCTAATCCAATAATTATATGCATCATGTCCTACACTGTTGGGTGGTAGTGGACCTTTTAATTTTGTTTCTACAATTCCCATTATGTCTGGTTCTTTTTCCTTCAAATAATCATTGAGCTCATTCAATCCTGTTATTAATCCATCTATATTTGTGTAAGACACTCTTAGTTTTCTGCCACTTCCATTGTGTTCTCTGTTTCCCTTTTGTTTTTCTCTTGTATGTCGACTTTCTTTAGTTTCATATTCACTACTCTCCAATAGAATCTCTCTTTTTCTGACTCCGTTCTTCTCTCGTTTTTTTCCTTAGCTTCAAGTCTTTTCTGTTTTTCTACCTCTCTTTCCTCTTTATTCATTTCTCTTTTTATCCATACCTTTTTATATTGTTCATTTGTTGCTAGTTTCCCTGTTTTTGGATAAGATATTCTCAGCCGTAGTTTGTGACCTGAATTTAATCTTAATTGGTCTGGTCTTGTCTGTACTATATTTCCCGAGCCTGAATTTCTCTTTGATTTGTTTCATTATTTCTGGTTCATCTTCCTGAACTAATTCTAGTAAATTTCTTACTTTTTCATTTTCCTCTTTGATTCTTGTGGTTCTATCTGGGTTATGTTTCTCTTCCATGCCTAATATAATTATACATTTCTTTCTGTCTGTTAAGTCTCTTACTATATTCTCCTTCTGTCTCATCACTTTAATAACTGAGTCTTCAGTTTGTTCATTCATTTGCTGTCTGATTATGTCAGTGAATGCATCTTTGCTATTTTCTTGGATTTTTTCCCAACCCTCCTTGTTCTCCTTATTATTCTCTTTTAAGACTTTATTCTCTTCTTTTACTTCTTTTAACTGTTTTTTTAATTCTTCAATTTCCTTAGTTAAGTTTTTGTTCGCCTTCTCTAGTTCTTCCAATTTTTCAACTCTCTGCACAATGTTGTTAACGTGACCGAACTTAAATTCCCAGTGCTCGATCATCTTATCGAATTTCTCTTCTAGTCTTGTTAATCGGGGGGGGGGGGGGGTGTACCTCCCACCCTCTTTAAATCCTTGGAAAATATTCTCATCATCTTCTACTGTATTGCTCTTATCTATACTTCTAATCTTTACATTTTTGTTAGACATTTCATCATCGCTAAATTGGTCCGGCCCTCGTTTGTTTAGATTTCGTCTGCCTGCCTGGGCCAAGTCCTCACCTTCCTCATTTCCTTCCATTTCCCTCAGTAATCCCTCCCCTTCTCCTTTTTCCTTACTTTCCCTACACCACGAGCAATTCCCCCCCCCACTCTGTAAAAACAATAGGTACTTCCTTTGCTTTGGGATCCACGAATTTCACTTTTTCTTCAGAACGTTGTCTATGCCGTCCGTTCGTTGAAGTGTGTGTGTGTGTGTGTGTGTGTGTGTGTTTGTGTGTGTGTTTGTGTGTGTGTATGCGTGTGTACGTGCGCACGTGTGTGTGTTTATCTGTGTGCGTTTGTGTACATGTGTATGTATATATGTATGTGTGTATATGTGCGTGTGTGTGTTTGTGTGTGTACGTGCGTGTGTATACGTGTCTGTGTGCAAGTTTGCATACGTGCGAGTGTTTGTGCGTGTGTGTGTGTGTGTGTGTGTGTGTGAGGGATATATATATATATATATATATATATATATATATATATATATATATATTATATCGTCTTGTGATATATATATATATATATATATATATATATATATATATATATATATATATATATATATAGATAGAGAGAGAGAGAGAAAGAGAGAGAGAGAGAGAGAGAGAGAGAGAGAGAGAGAGAGAGAGAGAGAGAGAGAGAGAGAGAGATAAATAGATAGATAGATATAGAGAGATAGAGAGATAGATAGATAGATAGCTAGATAGATAGAGAGAGAGAGAGAGAGATTCCACGTACCCTTTTTAAAAGATGTCATCTCTCACCTTTCCCTCCAGCAGCCCCGCGTGACTTGATGGTAACATGCTCGCTTTACTCGTACATACGAGAGCTGCAGATTTTTAATCCAGGAATGATTACAAAAATGGATGCGAGTATCATGTTTGTACCCTACTGGTCTTGCTTGATTCCTTATTCATACAACAAACACATACAGTCAAAGCTAGTCAAGCACATTCCTGCTACATGCACAGTCTACCCATAACCGAAAGACAGGGAAGAGATGAAACAACTAGGCCTGCGACAACCTATCTAATCACTCTTTCTTCTGCCTTCAGACCTCCAACGACCAAAGATTTCCCAAAGACTCGGTGAAACAAATGTACATACCACACAGCGCTAGTTGACATTGGGGAACGTAGACGACAAATTCCGGAACATAACTTTTAACGTCCGGGGTAGCATGACGGTAGCGACCTTGTCTAGTGGTTAAATAACGCACAGTCAAGGGTTTGAGTCCCATTCGTAGAGCTGTTTCATTCACCAATCAAATATTTACACATTTACAAATCTATTAGTGTGTGACAGTCCCGTCCCTCCGAGCTCTCGCTGACCATTTCTCTCCCTTCGATAGCGACCCATGGTTGTGTTTCCCCTTCGAGATGCTGGAGGTCTTCACCTACCAGATCATGTGGGTGGCTGCAGCCACTTACTGCCCCATTCTGGCGCCAAGAGGACTTATGGCCACGATGACGGGTCTTGCTGGCGCCGTTCACTACAGCGTAGGTAAGTGCGGGTAGAGTCCTCGCTCTATCTTCTACAGCAGGGGTCGGGGAACCTTTTAATGGGTGTATTACCCAATCTATTTGGGTAAAGTAATATTATCCCCCCCCCACAGAACTTCACATAAACAGGCGAATTTGCAATTAAACTTGTTGAATGCACTACACAAAATACGAAACTATGAAAAAGAATGATGTACAAGCAGGCAACTGCAATAAGGGCTCCCATCCTGTACCTTCGGCAAATAATCTTTTGTCTCCTCCACGACCACTCCTACTCCCACTCTTCCTTCCCGATTATATTCTTTCTTTTCTCCACCTTCTTCTTTCTCCTCTTCGATCATCTTCTTTCGGTCACCTTTCTCCTTTCCCTTCTTTCCTCCTCCCCACCCTCCCTTTCTCTCTATTTCTATCTCCTCTTTCCTCTTTTCCTGACCCTTATTCTTTTCCAGGTCGTGGCGTTGGCGCCTTCATGGGTGGCTACTTGATCTCGGAACTGGGCACTCCGGGAGCCTTCCGGGTCTTTGGTGTCATCGCTGTGGTGGGCGGAATCCTTTACTTCTTCGCCCATATCTTCATCCTCAAGAAGCGCGTCGCACAAAGAGGTCAGTGAATTTTCGGATTTTAGGAGTTTACGTCGTTATTCCTTAGTCACGGCAGTTTATTCCATAGGATTTTTGTCTGACTAGTACCATAGGATCTTATTCAGCTGTGGAGCGAGAGGGCTCTCGGCAAAATATCACATTGCAAAGGGCTATGCAAGTGATTAAGAAGACTTCTGGGAGGAGCAAAAGGGACAATCTCCTCACAACATCGTCATTCCGCTCCTTTCCCATATAAGGGGGTCAAATTCCTTTCCAAATCATGCGATATCTAAATACAATTCAGTATAACCATTCCAAGCTAAACTTAAGAGCACCTTGGTCATTATATCTAAAGGAAATTAAATCATAATGAAGACTACGTTGTCGAATCTGCTCCAAGAAAATAGGTATGTTAAATAGAGTACGAGACGGGATCCCGCGAGCGTTGATACTTTATTGTACACTACAATTAGGTGAATAACCATCCACCCCCCCACACGCGCAAACACGAATGCAATGGAACACAAACATCTGAGTGTACACACACACACACACACACACACACACACACACACACACACACACACACACACACACACACACACACACACACACACACACACTTTCAACGAACGGACGGCTTGACGAACGCTCTGAAGAAAAGTGAAGATTGTGGATACCAACGCAAAGAGAAGTGCCTTTTTGTATTTGCAGGGGGGGGGGGAATTGCTCGTGAGGCAGTAGGTAAGTAGGAAAAGAGGAGAAGGGGATGGATTACTGGGGAAATGGAAGGAAATGAGGATGTGGAGGACTTGGCCCAGGCAGGCAGACGAAATCTAAACAAACGAGGGCCGGACCAATTTAGCGATGATGAAATGGCAAACAAAAATGTAAAGATTAGAAGTATAGATAGGAGCAATACAGTAGAAAGTGATGAGAATATGTTCCAGGGATTTAAAGAGATGGGGGGGACACAACCCCCCCCCGATTAACAAGACTAGAGGAGAAACTCGATAAGGTGATCGAGCACTTGGAATTTAAGTTAGGTAATGTAGACTCCATTGTGCAGAGAGTTGAAAAATTGGAACAACTAGAGAAGGCGAACAGAAACTTAACTGAAGAAGTAGAAGAATTAAAAAAACAGTTAGGAAATGTAAAAGAGGAGAATGAGAAATTGAAGAAGAATAGTAATGAAAACAGTGAGAAAATAGCTACAGAAGCTAAAAATTGGAGAATAACTCAAGAAGGGAATAAGGTTTCATTCACTGACATAATCAGACAGCAAATGAATGAACAAACTGAAGACTCAGTTATTAAAGTGATGAGACAGAAGGAGAATATAGTAAGAGACTTAGCAGACAGAAAGAAATGTATAATTATATTAGGAATGGAAGAGAAACATAACCCAGATAGAACTGCAAGAATCAAGGAGGAAAATGAAAGGGTAAGAAGTTTACTAGAATTAGTTCAGGAAGATGAACCAGAAATAATAAAACAAATTGAGGAAAAATTCAGGCTCGGAAAATATAGTACAGACAAGACCAGACCAATTAAGATTAAATTCAGGTCACAAACAACGGCAGAGAAAATTCTTATCCAAAAACAGGGAAACTAGCAACAAGTGAACAATATGAAAAGGTATGGATAAAAAGAGAAATGAATAAGGAGGAAAGAGAGGCAGAAAAGCAGAAAAGACTTGAAGCTAAGGCAAAAAACGAGGAAAGAACGGAGTCAGAGAAAGAGAGATTCTATTGGAGAGTAGTGAATATGAAACTAAAGAAAGTCGACATACAAGAGAAAAACAAAAGGGAAACAGAGAACACAATGGAAGTGGCAGAAAACTAAGAGTGTCTTACACAAATATAGATGGATTAATAACAGGATTGAATGAGCTGAATGATTATTTGAAAGAAAAAGAACCAGACATAATGGGAATTGTAGAAACAAAATTAAAAGGTCCACTACCACCCAACAGTGTAGGACATGATGCATATAATTATTCGATTAGAAACAGAGTGAAAAAGGAAGGGGGTGGAGTTATGTTCCTGATTAAGAAGGATATAAACGTGAAAGGTGTCACATATGGAAAGAATACAGTAGAGATGATTATGATGGAAGTAGAAGACAGAGATAAGAAGAGCAGAAAGTTTGTGATAAATTATGTGCCCCCGAAAACAGCCTCATGGGAAGAGAGTGAACATAAAAGTATGTTAGAGGACACAAAGATAGCATTAAACAAGATAATGGAAGAGGGAGGAAGAATAGTTATGATGGGCGACTTTAATTGCAAAGAAATCTGCTGGGAAGAAATGACAGTAAAGGGTGGAGACGGCTCATGGGGTAACGCTCTACTCAAGATGGTTACTGACCATTCAATGACACAATGGATACAAGAGAACACTAGGTATAGAAATGAAGAAGAGCCATCGAGACTAGACTTAATAATTACATCTGAACCTAGAATAGTGGACAAAATTGAATATAAAACACCAATAAGTAAAAGTGACCACATATTGATTGAACTGGAACTTAATGAAGAAAAATATATGAAAAGAAATGAACAATATAGAAAAGGAAGAATGATGTATGAAAAAACAAACTTTGATAAAATAAGATAATTCTTTCAAAAGGAAAACTGGGAAGAAATATACAAAGAAGAAACAACAGTAGAAGAGAAATGGAATATTTTGACAAAAATTTACAAAAAAAGGAGTGGAAAAGTATGTCCCAAGACAAAAACAAGAAAAAGAATATGTAAAATGCTGGTACAACAAAAGTTGTAGGGAGTTAAAAGACAAAAGAGACAAAGCCTGGACCAGATGGAAAAAAGACAGAAGACCTGAAAAATGGAAAATATATACCTGTTATAGAAATGAATATGTACAAACGTGCAGAGAGGAAAAAAGAAAATATGAAAAAGATATCATAGAAAAGTGTAAAGATCAACCAAAACTATTCTACAGATTTGTAAACAATAAACTGAAAAACAAACAAGACTTGGAGAAATTAAGACAAGGAGGGACTTGAATACACTGAGGAAATGGAAATGGCAGAAATTATGAACAAACATTTTAAATCAGTGTTTACAAGGGAGAACATACAACCTGAAGAGAACGAATGGAAAGAGAAAGTCCCCCCTATGGAAGAAATAGAAGTAACGAAGAATGAAATATTAACACACTTGAGTAATCTTGATGTCAGAAAATCGCATGGACCAGATGAAATAGCAAACTGGATACTGAAAGAATGCAGGAATGAACTGGCAGACAAAATACATAGCATAATAAGCAGTTCCTTAAAAGAAGGAAAAGTTCCAGAAGATTGGAAAAAAGCAAATATAGTACCTATATATAAAGGAGGAAATAAAGAAGAACCTACCAACTATAGACCAGTCTCTCTAACAAGTACAATAGCAAAAATTTGTGAAAGAATGATCAAAAATAGATTGGTAAAATATTTAGAAAAAAACAAAGTGTTAAATCCAAGGCAATTTGGATTCAGACAAGGACGATCATGCGTCACCAATTTAATATGTTTCTATTCAAGGCTAATAGATATAATACAAGAAAGAGATGGATGGGCGGACTGTGCATTTCTAGACCTAAAGAAAGCTTTTGACAAAGTACCACATAAGAAGTTGCTTAAGAAATTAGAATATGAAGGAGGAATACAAGGCAAACTACTAAATTGGATGGAAGACTTTTTGCAAGAAAGAAAAATGAGAGTAGTGATAAGAAATCAGCACTCAAAATGGGATGAAGTAATAAGCGGTGTTCCGCAGGGAACAGTTCTGGCCCCAATAATGTTTGCTATATATATTAATGATATGGATGAAGGAATTGAAAGCTATATGAGCTTCTTTGCAGATGATGCAAAATTACTGAAAAGAGTGAAAACTGAAGAGGATTGTGAATCACTACAGAGAGATCTAAATAAAGTACAGGAATGGAGTAGGAAGTGGGAGATGGAGTTCAATACAAAAAAGTGTAGTATAATGGAATTTGGAAAAAGCAAAAACAGAATAACAGGATCATATAATTTGGGAGAAGAAGGAATAAAAAAAGTAGAAAATGAGAAGGACCTGGGAGTCATTGTTATGAATAATATGTCACCTGAGAAACATATAAATAAGATTTTTGGAGAAACTTTTAATTTAATAAGAACAATCAAAGTGGCATTTACATACCTGGATGAAGAAATGGTGAGGAAAATCCTAATCACCCTGATAAGACCAAGATTGGAATATGCAGCAACGATATGGTCACCAAGTACAAAAAAATGTATAAAAAAACTTGAAAGGATACAAAGAGCAATTACAAAACTGGCACCAACACTCTCAAAACTATCATATGAAGAGAGACTACAAAAACTTAAACTACAGACACTAGAGCAAAGAAGAGAGAGAGGAGATTTGATAGCTATTTACAGAATCATGAAAGGCATAGAAATTACTGATAGAGAGAATCTGATAAAATGGGATGACAGAAATACAAGAGGACACGGAAAGAAAATAAAAAAAGACAGCTATAGAAGAGATTTTAAAAAGAACAGCTTTCCTCATAGAGCAATAGACAGTTGGAACAAGTTAGATGAGAAAGTGGTGTGTGCAAAAACAATACATGAATTTAAAAATAGTTTAGATAAAATGAGATATGAAGACGGGACCCCACGAGCATAGCTCCCCTTCCCGTAAAATACAACTAGGTAAATACAACTAGGTAAATACACACACACACACACACACACACACACACACACACACACTTCAACGAACGGACGGCATAGACGACGTTCTGAAGAAAAAGTGAAATTCGTGGATCCCAAAGCAAAGGAAGTACCTATTGTTTTTACAGGGTGGGGGGGGGATTGCTCGTGGTGTAGGGAAAGTAAGGAAAAAGGAGAAGGGGAGGGATTACTGAGGGAAATGGAAGGAAATGAGGAAGGTGAGGACTTGGCCCAGGCAGGCAGACGAAATCTAAACAAACGAGGGCCGGACCAATTTAGCGATGATGAAATGTCTAACAAAAATGTAAAGATTAGAAGTATAGATAAGAGCAATACAGTAGAAGATGATGAGAATATTTTCCAGGGATTTAAAGAGATGGGGGGGACACACCCCCCCCCCCCCCCCCCCCCCCCCCCCCCCCCCCCCCCCCCCCCCCCCCCCCCCCCCCCCCCCCCCCCCCCCCCCCCCCCACCAACCTCCCCCGATTAACAAGACTAGAAGAGAAACTCGATAAGATGATCGAGCACTGGGAATTTAAGTTCGGTCACGTTAACAACATTGTGCAGAGAGTTGAAAAATTGGAAGAACTAGAGAAGGCGAACAAAAACTTAACTAAGGAAATTGAAGAATTAAAAAAACAGTTAAAAGAAGTAAAAGAAGAGAATAAAGTCTTAAAAGAGAATAATAAGGAGAACAAGGAGGGTTGGGAAAAAATCCAAGAAAATAGCAAAGATGCATTCACTGACATAATCAGACAGCAAATGAATGAACAAACTGAAGACTCAGTTATTAAAGTGATGAGACAGAAGGAGAATATAGTAAGAGACTTAACAGACAGAAAGAAATGTATAATTATATTAGGCATGGAAGAGAAACATAACCCAGATAGAACCACAAGAATCAAAGAGGAAAATGAAAAAGTAAGAAATTTACTAGAATTAGTTCAGGAAGATGAACCAGAAATAATGAAACAAATCAAAGAGAAATTCAGGCTCGGGAAATATAGTACAGACAAGACCAGACCAATTAAGATTAAATTCAGGTCACAAACTACGGCTGAGAATATCTTATCCAAAAACAGGGAAACTAGCAACAAGTGAACAATATAAAAAGGTATGGATAAAAAGAGAAATGAATAAAGAGGAAAGAGAGGTAGAAAAACAGAAAAGACTTGAAGCTAAGGAAAAAAACGAGAGAAGAACGGAGTCAGAAAAAGAGAGATTCTATTGGAGAGTAGTGAATATGAAACTAAAGAAAGTCGACAAACAAGAGAAAAACAAAAGGGAAACAGAGAACACAATGGAAGTGGCAGAAAACTAAGAGTGTCTTACACAAATATAGATGGATTAATAACAGGATTGAATGAGCTCAATGATTATTTGAAGGAAAAAGAACCAGACATAATGGGAATTGTAGAAACAAAATTAAAAGGTCCACTACCACCCAACAGTGTAGGACATGATGCATATAATTATTGGATTAGAAACAGAGTGAAAAAGGAAGGGGGTGGAGTTATGTTCCTGACTAAGAAGGATATAAACGTGAAGTGTGTCACATATGGAAAGAATACAGTAGAGATGATAATGATGGAAGTAGAAGACAGAGATAAGAAGAGCAGAAAGTTTGTGATAAATTATGTGCCCCCGAAAACAGCCTCATGGGAAGAGAGTGAACATTAAAGTATGTTAGAGGACACAAAGATAGCATTAAACAAGATAATGGAAGAGGGAGGAAGAATAGTTATGATGGGCGACTTTCATTGCAAAGAAATCTGCTGGGAAGAAATGACAGTAAAGGGTGGAGACGGCTCATGGGGAAACGCTCTACTTGAGATGGTTACTGACCATACAATGACACAATGGATACAGGAGAACACTAGGTATAGAAATGAAGAAAAGCCATCGAGACTAGACCTAATAATTACATCTGAACCTAGAATAGTGGACAAAATTGAATATAAAACACCAATAAGTAAAAGTGACCACATATTGATTGAACTGGAACTTAATGAAGAAAAATATATGAAAAGAAATGAACAATATAGAAAAGGAAGAATGATGTATGAAAAAACAAACTTTGATAAAATAAGATAATTCTTTCAAAAGGAAAACTGGGAAGAAATATACAAAGAAGAAACAACAGTAGAAGAGAAATGGAATATTTTGACAAAAATTTACAAAAAAAGGAGTGGAAAAGTATGTCCCAAGATAAAAACAAGAAAAAGAATATGTAAAATGCTGGTACAACAAAAGTTGTAAGGAGTTAAAAGACAAAAGAGACAAAGCCTGGACCAGATGGAAAAAAGACAGAAGACCTGAAAAATGGAAAATATATACCTGTTATAGAAATGAATATGTACAAACGTGCAGAGAGGAAAAGAGAAAATATGAAAAAGATATCATAGAAAAGTGTAAAGATCAACCAAAACTATTCTACAGATTTGTAAACAATAAACTGAAAAACAAACAAGACTTGGAGAAATTAAGACAAGAGGGAGTTGAATACACTGAGGAAATGGAAATGGCAGAAATTATGAACAAACATTTTAAATCAGTGTTTACAAGGGAGAACATACAACCTGAAGAGAACGAATGGAAAGAGAAAGTCCCCCCTATGGAAGAAATAGAAGTAACAAAGAATGAAATATTAACACACTTGAGTAATCTTGATGTCAGAAAATCGCATGGACCAGATGAAATAGCAAACTGGATACTGAAAGAATGCAGGAATGAACTGGCAGACAAAATACATAGCATACTAAACAGTTCCTTGAAAGAAGGAAAAGTTCCAGAAGATTGGAAAAAAGCAAATATAGTACCTATATATAAAGGAGGAAATAAAGAAGAACCTACCAACTATAGACCAGTCTCTCTAACAAGTACAATAGCAAAAATTTGTGAAAGAATGATCAAAAATAGATTGGTAAAATATTTAGAAAAAAACAAAGTGTTAAATCCAAGGCAATTTGGATTCAGACAAGGACGATCATGCGTCACCAATTTAATATGTTTCTATTCAAGGCTAATAGATATAATACAAGAAAGAGATGGATGGGCGGACTGTGCATTTTTAGACCTAAAGAAAGCTTTTGACAAAGTACCACATAAGAAGTTGCTTAAGAAATTAGAAACTGAAAGAGGAATACAGGGCAAACTACTAAATTGGATGGAAGACTTTTTGCAAGAAAGAAAAATGAGAGTAGTGATAAGAAACCAGCACTCAAAATGGGATGAAGTAATAAGCGGTGTTCCGCAGGGAACAGTTCTGGCCCCAATAATGTTTGCTATATATATTAATGATATGGATGAAGGAATTGAAAGCTATATGAGCTTCTTTGCAGATGATGCAAAACTACTGAAAAGAGTGAAAACTGAAGAAGATTGTGAATCACTACAGAGAGATCTAAATAAAGTACAGGAATGGAGTAGGAAGTGGGAGATGGAGTTCAATACAAAAAAGTGTAGTATAATGGAATTTGGAAAAAGCAAAAACAGAATAACAGGAGCATATAAATTGGGAGAAGAAGGAATAAAAAAAGTAGAAAATGAGAAGGACCTGGGAGTCATTGTTATGAATAATATGTCACCTGAGAAACATATAAATAAGATTTTTGGAGAAACTTATAATTTAATAAGAACAATCAAAGTTGCATTTACATACCTGGATGAAGAAATGGTGAAGAAAATCCTAATCACCCTGATAAGACCAAGATTGGAATATGCAGCAACGATATGGTCACCAAGTACAAAAAAAATGTATAACAAAACTTGAAAGAATACAAAGAGCAATTACAAAATTGGCACCAACACTCTCAAAACTATCATATGAAGAGAGACTAGAAAAAATTGAACTACAGACACTAGAGCAAAGAAGAGAGAGAGGAGATTTGATAGCTATTTATAGAATCATGAAAGGCATGGAAATTACTGACAGAGAGAATCTGATAAAATGGGATGACAGAAATACAAGAGGACACGGAAAGAAAATAAAAAAAGACAGCTATAGAAGTGATTTGAAAAAGAACAGCTTTCCTCACAGAGTAATAGACAGTTGGAACAAGTTAGATGAGAAAGTGGTGTGTGCAAAAACAATACATGAATTTAAAAATAGTTTAAATAAAACGAGATATGAAGACGGGACACCACGAGCATAGCTCCCCTTCCCGTAGAATACAACTAGGTAAATACAACTAGGTAAATACACCCTAGAATCGCCACTGCGTGTGACGCCGTGACACGGTCGGTACAGCAGTTTGTATTTTACCTAGTTGTATTTACCTACTTGTATTTTACGGGAAGGGGAGCTATGGTCGTGGTGTCCCGTCTTCATATCTCATTTTATCTAAACTATTTTTAAATTCATGTATTGTTTTTGCACACACCACTTTCTCATCTAACTTGTTCCAACTGTCTATTACTCTGTGAGGAAAGCTGTTCTTTTTCAGATCTCTTCTATAGCTGTCTTTTTTTTATTTTCTTTCCGTGTCCTCTTGTATTTCTATCATCCCATTTTATCAGATTCTCTCTATCAGTAATTTCTATGCCTTTCATGATTCTGTAAATAGCTATCAAATCTCCTCTCTCTCTTCTTTGCTCTAGTGTCTGTAGTTCAAGTTTTGCTAGTCTCTCTTCATATGATAGTTTTGAGAGTGTTGGTGCCAATTTTGTAATTGCTCTTTGTATTCTTTCAAGTTTTGTTATACATTTTTTTTTGTACTTGGTGACCATATCGTTGCTGCATAATCCAGTCTTGGTCTTATCAGGGTGATTAGAATTTTCTTCACCATTTCTTCATCCAGGTATGTAAATGCAACTTTGATTGTTCTGATTAAATTATAAGTTTCACCAAAAATCTTATTTATATGTTTCTCAGGTGACATATTATTCATAACAATGACTCCCAGGTCCTTTTCATTTTCTACTTTTTTTATTCCTTCATCTCCCAATTTATATGCTCCTGTTATTCTGCTTTTGCTTTTTCCAAATTCCGTTATACTACACTTTTTTGTATTGAACTCCATCTCCCACTTCCTACTCCATTCCTGTACTTTATTTAGATCACTCTGTAGTGATTCACAATCTTCTTCCGTGTTCACTCTTTTCAGTAGTTTTGCATCATCTGCAAAGAAGCTCATATAGCCTTCAATTCCTTCATCCATATCATTAATATATATAGCAAACATTATTGGGGCCAAAACTGTTCCTTGCGGAATACCGCTTATTACTTCATCCCATTTTGAGTGTTGGTCTCTTATCACTACTCTCATTTTCCTTTCTTGCAAAAAGTCTTCCATCCAATTAAGCAGTTTGCCCTGTACTCCTCCTTCAGTTTCTAATTTCTTAAGCAACTTCTTATGTGGTACTTTGTCAAAAGCTTTTTTTAGGTCTAAAAATGCACAATCAGCCCATTCATCTCTTTCTTGTATTATATCTATTGGCCTTGAATAAAAACATATTAAATTGGTGACGCATGATCGTCCTTGTCTGAATCCAAATTGCCTTGGACTCAACACGTTTTTTTTTTCTAAATATTTTACCCATCTATTTTTGACAATTCTTCCACAAATTTTTGCTATTGTACTTGTTAGAGAGACTGGTCTATAGTTGGTAGGGTCTTCTTTATTTCCTCCTTTATATATAGGTACTATATTTGCTTTTTTCCAATCTTCTGGAACTTTTCCTTCTTTCAAGGAACTGTTTATTATGCTATGTATTTTGTCTGCCAGTTCATTCCTGTATTCTTTCAAAATCCAGTTTGCTATTTCATCTGGTCCATGCGATTTTCTGACATCAAGATTACTCAAGTGTTTCAACATTTCGTTCTGTGTTACTTCTATTTCTTTGATGGGGGGGACTTTCTCTTTCCATTTGATCTCTTCAGGTTGTATGTTCTCCCTTGTAAACACTGATTTAAAATGTTTGTTCATAATTTCCGCCATTTCAATTTCCTCTGTGTATTCAACTCCTCCTTGTCTTAATTTCTCCAAGTCTTGTTTGTTTTTCAATTTGTTGTTTACAAATCTGTAGAATAGTTTTGGTTGATCTTTACACTTTTCTATGACATCTTTTTCATATTTTCTCTTTTCCTCTCTGCACGCTTGTACATATTCATTTCTATAACAAGTATATATTTTCCATTTTTCAGGCCTTCTGTCTTTTTTCCATCTGGTCCAAGCTTTGTCTCTTTTGTATCTCCCTACAACTTTTATTGTACCAGCAATTTACATATTCTTTTTCTTGTTTTTGTTTTGGGACATACTTTTCCACTCCTTTTTTTTTGTAAATTTTTGTCAAAATATTCCATTTCTCTTCTACTGTTGTTTCTTCTTTGTATATTTCTTCCCAGTTTTCTTTTTGAAAGAATTCTCTTATTTGATCAAAGTTTGTTTTTTCATACATCATTCTTCCTTTTCTGTATTGTTCATTTCTTTTCATGTATTTTTATTCATTAAGTTCCAGTTCAATCAATATGTGGTCACTTTTACTTATTGGTGTTTTATATTCAATCTTGTCCACTATTCTAGGTTCAGATGTAATTATTAGGTCTAGTCTCGATGGTTCTTCCTCATTTCTATACCTAGTGTTCTCCTGTATCCACTGTGTCATTGTACTGTCAGTAATCATCTCAAGTACAGCGTTTCCCCATGAGCCGTCTCCACCCTTTACTGTCATTTCTTCTCAGCAGATTTCTTTGCAATTAAAGTCGCCCATCATAACTATTCTTCCTCCATCTTCCATTATCTTATTTAATGTTATCTTTGTGTCCTCTAACATACTTTTATGTTCACTCTCTTCCCACGAGGCTGTTTTCGGAGGCACATAATTTATCACAAACTTTCTGCTCTTCTTATCTCTGTCTTCCACTTCGATCATAATCATCTCTACTGTATTCTTTCCATATGTGACACACCTCACGTTTATATCCTTCTTAGTCAGGAACATAACTCCACCCCCTTCCTTTTCCACTCTGTTTCTAATCCAATAATTATATGCATCATGTCCTACACTGTTGGGTGGTAGTGGACCTTTTAATTTTGTTTCTACAATTCCCATTATGTCTGGTTCTTTTTCATTCAAATAATCATTCCTCTCATTCAATCCTGTTATTAATCCATCTATATTTGTGTAAGACACTCTTAGTTTTCTGCCACTTCCATTGTGTTCTCTGTTTCCCTTATGTTTTTCTCTTGTATGTCGAATTTCCTTACTTTCATATTCACTACTCTCCAATAGAATCATTCTTTCTCTGACTCTGTTCTGTTCTCGTTTTTTTCCTTAGCTTCAAGTCTTTTCTGTTTTTCTACCTCTCATTCCTCTTTATTCATTTCCCTTTTTATTCATACCTTTTTATATTGTTCACTTGTTGGTAGTTTCCCTGTTTTGGATAAGATATTCTCTGCCGTCGTTTGTGACCTGAATTTAATCTTAATTGGTCTGGCCTTATCTGTACTATACATTCCGAGTCTGAACTTCTCTTTGATTTGTTTCATTATTTCTGGTTCATCTTCCTGAACTAATTGTAGTAAACTGCTTACTTTTTCATTTTTCTCTTTGATTCTTGAGGTTCTATCTGGGTTATGTTTCTCTTCCATTCCTAATATAATTATACATTTCTTTTTGCCTGCTAAGTCTCTTACAATATTCTCCTTCTGTCTCATCACTTTGATAACTGAGTCTTCAGTTTGTTCTTTCATTTGCTGTTTAATTATATCAGTAAATGCAACTTTACTGTTTTCTTGGATTTTTTCCAACCCTTAGCTTCTTTAGCTATGGCCTCTTTGTTTTCTTTATTATTCCTCTTTAATTCTTCATTCTCCTCTTTTACTTCTCTTAACTGTCTTTTTAGTTATTCTATTTCATTAGTTAAATTTTTGTTCGCCTTCTCTAGTTCTTCCAATATTTCAACTCTCTGCAATTTTTGACATTTTACCGAACCTAATCTCCCAATGTTCAGTCATTTGTTCAAGTTTTTCCTCCAGTTTTGCCAGTCGGGGGAGGTTGGTATCCGCCGCCCCCTCATTAAATCCTTGGAAATTATTATCCTCACCTTCCATTGTACTGCTCTTATCTATGTTTCTAATCTTTACATTTTTGTTAGTCCCATCATCAAAATCCAAATCATCGGTTCGGCGTTTGTTTACAAGCCGTCTGGCCTCTTGGACCAAGTCCTCCCCTTCCTCATTTCCTTCCATTTCCCTCAGTAATCCCTCCCCTTCTCCTTTTTCCTCACTTTCCCACTATACCACGAGCAATTTCCCCCCACCCTGTAAATACAATAGGTACTTCCTTTGCTTTGGTATCCACGAAAATTTCACTTTTTCTTCAGAACGTCCTCTACGCCGTCCGTTCGATGAAGTGTGTGTGTGTGTGTGTGTGTGTGTATTTACCTAGTTGTATTTTACGGGAAGGGGAGCTATACTCGTGGGGTACCGTCTTTATATCTCATTTTATCTAAACTATTTTTTAATTCATGTATTCTTTTTGCACACATTACTTTCTCATCTAACTTGTTCCAAATGTCTATTACTCTGTGAGGAAAGCTATTCTTTTTCAGATCTCTTCTATAGCTGTCTTTCTTGATTTTCTTTCCGTGTCCTCGTGTATTTCTTTCATTCCATTTTATTAGATTCTCTCTATCAATAATTTCTATGCCTTTCATGATTCTGTAAATAGTTATCAAATCTCCTCTCTCTCTTCTTTGCTCTAGTGTCTGTAGCTCAAGTTTTGCTAGTCTCTTCATATGATAGTTTTGAGAGTGTTGGTGCCAATTTTGTAATTGCTCTTTGTATTCCTTCAAGTTTTTTTTATATATTTTTTTTTTGTATTTGGTGACCACATCGTTGCTGCATATTCCAATCTTGGTCTTATCAAAGTGATTAATATTTTCTTCACCATTTCTTCATCCAGGTATGTAAATGCCACTTTGATTGTTCTTATTAAATTATAAGTTTCTCCAAAAATCTTGTTTATATGTTTCTCAGGTGACATATTATTCATAACAATGACTCCCAGGTCCTTCTCATTTTCTACTTTTTTTATTCCTTCTCCCAATCTATATGATCCTTCTATTCTTTTTTTTTTTTGCTTTTTCCAAATTCCATTATACTACACTTTTTGGTATTGAACTCCATTCCCATTTCCTACTCCATTCCCATACTTTATTGAGATCACTCTGTAGTGACTCACAATCTTCTTCCGTGTTCACTTTTTTTTAATAGTTTTGCGTCATCTGCAAAGAAGCTCATGTAACTTTCAATTTCTTTATCCATATCATTAATATATATAGCAAACATTATTGGGGCCAAAACTGTTCCTTGTGGAACACCACTTATTACTTCATCCCAGTTAGAGTGTTTGTCTCTTATCACTACTCTCATTTTTCTTTCTTGCAAAAAGTCTTCCATCCATTTAAGCAGTTTGCCCTGTATTCCTCCTTCAGTTTCTAATTTCTTAAGTAAATTCTTATGTGGTACTTTGTCAAAAGCTTTTTTTTAGATCTAGAAATACACAATCGGCCCATCCATCTCTTTCTTGTATTATATCTATTAGCCTTGAATAGAAACATATTAAATTGGTGACGCATGATCCTCCTTGTCTGAATCCAAACTGCCTTGGACTTAGTATGTTGTTGTTGTTTTTTCTACTTTTGATAATTCTTTCACAGATTTTTGCTATTGTACTTGTTAGAGAGACTGGTCTATAGTTTGTAGGGTCCTCGTTATTTCCTCCTTTGTATATAGGTACTATATTTGCTCTTTTCCAATCTTTTGGAACTTTTTCTTCTTTCAAGGAACTGTTTATTATGCTTTGTATTTTGTCTACCAGTTCATTCCTGCATTCTTTCAAAATCCAGTTTGCTATTTCATCTGGTCCATGCGATTTTTTGACATCAGGATTACTCAAGTGTTTCATTATTTCGTTCTTTGTTACTTCTATTTCTTTCATAGGGGGACTTTCTCTTCCCGTTCGATCTCTTCAGGTTGTATGTTCTCCCTTGTGAACACTGATTTAAAATGCTTGTTCATAATTTCTGCCATTTCTACTTCCTCTGTGCATCCAACTCCTGCTAGTCGCAATTTCTCTAATTCTTGTTTGTTTTTCAGTTTGTTGTTTACAAATCTGTAAAATAGTTTTGGTTGATCTTTACATTTTTCTGTGACATCTTTTTCATATTTTCTTTTTTCGTCTCTGCACACTTGTACATATTCATTTCTATAACTAGTATATATTTTTCATTTTTCAGGTCTTTTGTATTTCTTCATTTGGTCCAAGCTTTATCTCTTTTGTCTTTTAACTCCTTACAACTTTTGTTGTACCAGCACTTTACATATTCTTTTTCTTTTTTTTGTCTTGGGACATACTTTTCCACTCCTTTTTTGTAAGTTTTTGTCAAAATATTCCATTTCTCTTCTACTGTTGTATCCTCTTTGTGTATTCTTTCCCAGTTTTCATTTTGAAAGAATTCTCTTATTTTATCAAAGTTTGTTTTTTCATACATCAATCTTCCTTTTCTATATTGTTAATTTCTTTTCATGTATTTCTCCTCATTTAGTTCTAGTTCTATCAATATGTGGTCACTTTTACTTATTGGTGCCTGGTATTCTATCTTTTCCACTATTTCAGGTTCTGATGTGATTATTAGGTCTAGTCTCGATGGTTCTTCTTCATTTCTATACCTAGTGTTCTCTTCAATCCATTGTGTCATTGTGTGGTCAATAATCATCTCAAGTAGAACATTTCCCCATGAGTCTTCTCCACCCTTTACTGTCATCTCTTCCCAGCATATTTCTTTGCAATTAAAGTCGCCCATCATAACTATTCTTCCTCCATCTTTCATGATCTTGTTTAATGTTATTTTTGTGTCTTCTAAAATACTTTTATGTTGACTTCCCACTCATCTTATCTCTGTCTTCTGCTTCTATCATAATCATCTCTACTGTATTCTTTCCATATGTGACACACCTCACGTTTATATCCTTCTTAGTCAGGAACATAACTCCACCCCCTTGTTTTATCTCTCTGTTTCTAATCCAATAGTTATATGCATTGTGTCCTATGCTGTTGGGTGGTAGTGGACCTTTTAATTTTGTCTCTACAATTCCCATTATGTCCGGTTCTTTTTCCTTTAGATACTCGTTCAGTTCATTCAGTCCTGTTATTAATCCATCTATATTTGTGTAGGACACTCCTAACTTTCTGTTATTTCCATTGTATTTTCTGTTTCTTTTTTGTTTCTCTCTGTTATGGTCCATTTCCTCACTTTCATATTCACTACTCTCCAATAGAATTCTTGTTTTTCTGACTCCGCTCTGTTCTCGTTTTTTTCTTTAGCTTCTTGCCTTTTCATTTTTTCTTCCTCTCTTTCCTCTTTATTCATTTCTCTTTTTATCCATACCTTTTTATATTGTTCACTTGCTGCTAGTTTTCCTGTTTTTGCTAAGATGTTCTCTGCTGTTGTTTGTGACGTGAATTTAATCTTAATTGGTCTGGTCTTATCTGTATTATATTTTCCGAGCCTAAACATCTCTTTAATTTGTTTCATGATTTCAGGTTCATCTTCCTGAACTAATTCTAGTAAACTGTTTACTTTTTCATTTTCCCCTTTAATTCTTGTGGTTCTATTTTGGTTAAATTTCTCTTCCATTCCTAATATAATTATACATTTCTTTTTGTCTGCTAAGTCTCTTACTATATTCTCCTTCTGTCTCATCACTTTAATAACTGAGTCTTCAGTTTGTTCTTTCATTTGTTGCTTAATTATATCAGTAAATGCAACTTTACTGTTGTCTTGGATTTTTTTTCCAGCCCTGTGCTTCCTTTGTCTTTATTGTCTTTATTATTCCTCTTTAATTCCTCATTCTCTTCTTTAACTTCTTTTAACTGTCTTTTTAATTCTTCTATATCTAAAGTTAAGTTTTTGTTCACCTTCTCTAGTTCTTCCAATCTTTCAACTCTCTGCGCAATCTTGGCTACGTTACCGAACCTGTTTTCCCAATGCTCGGTCATTTTATCAAGTTTTTCCTCTAGTCTTGCTAATCGGGGGAAGTTGGTATCCCCCCACCCTCTTTAAATCCCTGGAAACTATTATCATCACCTTCCACTGTGCTGCTCTTATCTATATTTCTAATCTTTACATTTTTGTTGATCCCGTCATCACCGAAATCATCGACATCATCGGTCCGTCTGTTGTTTACAAGACGCCTGGCCTCCTGGACCATGTCCCCCTCTTCCTCATTTCCTTCCATTTCCCTCAATAATCCCTCCCCTTCTCCTTTTTTATCACTTTTCACCGAAGTGATGCTTGAGAGTGGGAAACTGCATTTATTTTTATCCATGGGACTTCTTTTTTGTGTGCGTGTGTATTTGTGTGTATGGACACCACACCACTGCTGCGTATTCGAGCATGGGTATGATTGGTCCATCCTAATTATTCTTAGATTATAGGTTTTCCCAACAATTTTGTTTATGTGTTTCTCAAGAGACAGGTTGTCTATAACCACAACCCCAAGGTCTTTTTCTACATTGGCTTTATCAATAGATTTGTTATCCACTGTATATATCACATATGATCTTTTTGTTCTAGATCCCATTTCTAAAGTCTTACATGTTTTATGCTGATCTTCATTCCGCACATTTGACTCCACTCATAGACCATATTCAGGTTAGCCTTTTTCCAGTTCAATGGGACCTTTCGCAGTCAGGCTCGTAGATTCCTATTAGCGCTAGAATTTTCAATTGTCTCATATTTCACGAGGCAAAGGGGTGACTTACCTAATTTGGAAACCGATATTTAAAAAAAGATACGCCATAGATTTCTGCATAAATGTATTTAAAATTAAAAACATGACTCTTAATGTTATAATTTTTACTTACTGGTGTGTGATAAGGCTTTGTTAATTGAATTATAAGGTAAAACTAAAAATAGGTAATTATTTTTACTAAAGTAACTATGAGCAGTAAAGATAAGAGGATGTTGATTTCGGTTTGTGCATTTATCTGAGAGTGTTGAAAAATAATGGATATCACTGTCACGTTCTGTATATGAAGATAATCAGTGAGATGAAAAATAACAACAGTGGTGGCGGACGTACGAAGTTCACGACATTTTTGTAAAGAATAGCCTCTTAGATCTGCTGGGAGCTATTTTTAAACAAATATGACTAATTTTACGTGTGCCGTGGCAAACTGCACGTCAGATTCAAGAAAAAATAAGAGAAAGACAAAGTTTATCGTACCGAAAAAATTAAGTCTTCGATGCAAAATTATATTTTCGATACATTACATGGATTTGCCTATTGCTTGGTGCATTCAAATGAAAGTATATATCAGTATACGTCCATTGAAGTCGGTAGAAAATGACAAATTGCTTGGCTTGATACAATTATAGGCTGTTTTACGAATATCATCTGTAATTATAAATAGAGGCTCAAACAATGCTATATGCCGTTTGCAATCATGAAATTAATTGACTTAAATTTCAGACACAATAATGTACAACGATACACCTCTGTAAGCTTATAAAACTTGCCCAAAAAAGTATTTATTTTCCGGCAAGAATTACAAAATCTGGCGGTGTCTGGTATCAATTTGCTCACTGCGGAAGGTCCCATTGCGGCAGTCACCCTGGAGTAGAAACTTGACAAATTAGATACACGTGAGTTACCATTCCTGAAACCGTATTGGTTGTTGATTAGGATATTTCTCCTTTCTAGATATTTGGTCTATCTATCTTGATGGTTTTGATATCATACTGGTCGAAGTGGGTCCTCTTTTGTGAATTAGGACTATGTTTGTTTTTTTCCACTCTTGGGGCACCATTTCCTTCAGTGAGCTTATAATTAAAACATATACTGCATCTCCCAATTGGTCTCTACAATTTTTATCCCTTTTGTGTTTTAATTTCACAATACTGTAGTGAATCTATAGAAAAAAGGCTTTTCTTTATTCTATGGCCCTTTAATTTTTTCCTCCTAATTTGTGCGTATTTGTAATTTTCTTTCATTCGCTCATTTATTTGATTTAATTTTAATTTATTCCAAGCTTCGTCTCGCGCTTTCTTAGCAATTTCACATTGCCTGTTGAAGCAATCATTTCTTTGTACTAATTTTCTTTATCTTCTTTTTGGTACAAATTATTCCATCCCTGAGTTGTAGTGATATAGAAAGATGTAATTTTTTATATTTCTTTTGTGTCAGTAAATTTCCTCAAGGTTTTAAAAGAATTTATTTGTCCCATTGAAATTAGTTTTTCCAAAAACGTTTCTTGATAGTGGGATTCCGGATCCCGGATTCGTCTCTGGGTTCTTTGCACTTCTTAGATATTTGGAATTTAATCGTGACGTGGTCCCTTCTACCATTAAGGTAAGCATAATTAAATATATTTATTATCCCTGGTTACTTGTTTAGTAATAAATATAACATGTTATATAAAATTATTACACATATATCTTATAGGAATTCATCATCACCTCTGTATCTCGCCTTATCTTGATCTACTGGGACATGATATTCATCACAGCAATTGTGAGTGCGTGTGTGTGTGCGCGCGCAGTTACTCAGGGCATATTCATTGTGCATTACTTCATCTGCTGCCAATTTCCTTGCACAGAACGCGAGCTGGAAGAGGAGAAAAAACAGTCGCAGAAGGAGTCGATTTGTGAGAATCCAAACACGCTCGGAGGAGACGGCAACGAAATTGACGTTATGGCCGTCGAAGTGATGCACCAATTCCAGCGCCGTCGAAGTTCCTGTGCCGATGTGGCTATGTGATCAAGAAGATAAACAAGCCATGAGCTCTCCTAAAAGGATGGCCCCATGTGGGGCTATTACACCAAGAGTTCAACTCTGAAAGAACTCGAAATTTGATGATTTGATCGATTTAGTTTAGTGGCTAGTGAGGGAGGATGCGAAAGTTTTCGTACACATAGGTGATGTAGTAGCTTACACAGAACGCGTGTACGTATTATTCTTTGGTAACCCCTTCTAAAGGTTGCTCCTTGTTTGGTGTTGGGCGTTGCAGAATCTATGAATTTTAATCCTGCATTGATAGTTTTGGGTGAGATAAAGTTATACTTCCTCTCCCCACCCCCACCCTCTCCCAGGGAGAGATTTCACACTTGCTACAAATGAATTCATCTAGCATTAGCCAGAATTTTTAGGTATTTGATAGGGTTGAAAACTGAAACCAAATGAACAAATGGTCAATGATATAATGAATAAACACGATATCAAACCATGTTTGCTGAGAAAATTTTACTTCAGTCCTCGAACAAAGTTTCAAAGCTTGAACTCTTACCTGTGTTATGGAAAAAAAAAAAAAACGACGCACTTGACTAAGTTCAAATGTGTCGTTTTCCCCCCCCATGATTTCATCCAAATGATTCTTTGAGGCGTGATGCCATACGTGGGGAAAAGGCATTGAAAAAATCCGTATAATTCAGAGATAAAACAAGCAAAAGATGTGAACAAATTAAGAGTTTCTGTGGAACAAACATGGTCAATATCTGAAAAAATATACTTAAATTCACTTGCATCCTTTTAGCTTTTGTAACACTGCTTATTTCTAATGATCAGGTTCGTTCGTTCGCTCCTGCGCGATATATATTCTCCGCTAGTAACTGCCCGCTGTGATTCTCAATGAGAATTTCTCATGGCGTTTTTTGTTGCTGCTTCTGTGACCGTCGTTATCATTTTCTTTTCCTCCACGATTTTTTTTTTTCGTTTGTGCATTTGCAATGACCCCCATGAAAAGTAACGAAAATAAGAGAGGGACATGAGACTGAGGGAAGTGTTTATTATCTTGCCGCAATGTTTAAGACGCCGAAAGCTACGGTGTCCACCATTGTGAAAAATAAAAACGCAACAGCAATCCGCACAGTTCCTAAACATAGAAAACATTGTTATGACGTCACATGTTAATGCGCAAAGAAATCCCATGCGGACAGACAAATATGTACGCCTCGTCACAATATAATTTTCTTGTGAAAAATATATACATTCATCGGCTATTTTGACGAGATCCGACATCTTTTAACTTTTCGAAATGCCAGTCACTGAAAACTGCCGCTATGGATTATGTTGTAGTGACTCACACTAAGAAGATAGACCGCATATGAAGGGTGTTAATTGGGTCCATTTTCCCAAACCACACTTGGAAGTTGAAAAATGTCATCGATGGGTTCGAGCGTGTGGAAAGGATTTTACCACCGAGAACGTGAAAAAAGACACATGCACATGCAG
>NC_134815.1:12073308-12093308 GCF_046742065.1 Oratosquilla oratoria | reverse complement strand
GCCACAATTGTCTTTTTTATTTTCCAATTTTATAACCAATGAATGACATTTTTACATGTGATGGACAACCATATAATTTCATGATGTAGAATGAATACAAATATGTGACATGCATGCATACAAAACATCCTACACCAGTGATTCTCCACATGGGGGCCATGGTGCCCAAGGGAGCCATGACAAAAATTTAGTGGGCTCATGGACTGCTGTTACAAACCATTTCACTCCCATCCACCACCCTCTCCTCCCTCACATCAGCTCCTCAAGCATGATGGGTCATTCCTGTATTTCACCCACTGCTCTGAGTCAGAAGCAATACAGCACAACACAGTACATCCACAGCAAGGCCACTTCATTTAATTGGTAGTCCCCCTATTTGTCCCCTTGGGCAGAAAAATAGAAGATGGGGAGAAATCCCATCAAGCTGCATCAAACTATCATTCACACCCAACCACTCCTTATCCCCATCCCATGCCCCCTCCCATCCTTGCTTCACAGTATCATCTATAAACATTCATTCTTCACTCACCCTTATTGCCTGCCTTCCCCCTTCCTTACTCAACAGACATTTCCCTCTTGCTCAACACCCCTTTCACACCCTCCATCCATCTCATCCTTGGTTGTCCCCTCAAGTTCACTTCCTCTATGTCTGCCTTCCACACCTCTTTTACTAATCTTTCTTTACTCATTCTTTCCATGTGTCCACATTATCCCAGTACTCTTTCATCAGCCCTATTTGCCATTCCCTCTCCACTCCCACTCTCCTCCTCACCTCCTCTATTCAACTTTTTAATTCCTGCCATGCTTCTCAGACATTTCATCTCAAACACATTGAAACTTTTCCTCTTAACCTCTCTTAAAATCCAAGTCTCTGCCCCATACAGTGCAGTCTACACAAGTACTCCTTCATACAATCTCCTCTTTGCATCCATTCCCAAATGCCTTTTTCTCATGACATTTTTTTCAATCCCCCAAGGCATTTACTTGCCCCTCTCAATCTACAATTTACCTCCACCTCCACTCCCTTTCCTGCCACATGTGACCCCAAATACCTAAAGCTATCTACTTCCTCCAACCTCTCTCCTTTAATACTTCCAACTCACTCCCATCCTCTCCCCTTGTACATCTCATCACCTTACTTTTACCTACATTTACCTCTAACTTTCTCCCATTGCATACCTTCCCAAACTCTGCCACTAACTCCCTTAATCCCCCCTCTGACCCTGCCACAAGCAATGTTGTCAGCAAACAACAACTAGCTCACCTTCCACTTCTCTCCATTTTCTTAAACATCTCCAGTCCCCTGCCATTACCCATGCATTTACCTCCCACACCACCCCATCCATGTAGACATTGAACAGCCATGGTGACATGACACATCCCTGATGCAACCCTAGCTTTACCCCAGACCACTTGGTTTCTCCATTTCCAATTCTAACATAGGCTCTACAACTTTTGTAAAAACTCTTGACTGCCCTTAATGTTTCAAGGATGGTGAAGGAAGTAGCATTGTACTGTGCAAAGAGACACACCACCTAATAACCTAGGGTTTTCCTGCTGAATTTGTTAAGCAAATTTACGAGGAGACTTGTCTATATCACACTTAATAACATTTAAAGTGCATGGTGTGAGTTTCCTGGGTCTGCCACAGCTCTGACGTGGGGTAGGTAGTGACCCCCCCACTATCATCCTTGAAATGTAACTCCTGTATTTTTAGATATTTCCTTCACAGAATGCCCTGCCTTAAATAGGGCCACTATAGAAGCAATCTTGTCACATTCAATTTCATGTCCACTACCCATAGCCGGAAACACAGACGCCAAACCACTGAAAATTTACGTAAAACTGAAGGCAAAGTGTGGAGCGGAGCTCCAGAAATGTAATCCTCCCCCTGTTGAATCTCAAACAGTACCGAGCCTGGAAATGCTGCATGCCCTGGTGGCAGCCAACCTTGGTCTTGCTGCCAGGCATACGAAAAAATATCTGGTTCATTCAGGATATTGAGGGCGACGGACTTCCAATTTGTGGCATAAGTATTGACGTCAGTATTATCGCATCCAAACTTATGGCAGCAATTATATATCACTTTGTTATTGTAGCAGAAAAAATATATAAAATATAAGATAATTATGATTCTCAACTTTATAATAAATCAAAGGGTTTTCTTCATCAATATTTATTATTAATTTTTTTGTTTTTAGATTTTTGATGGAGTGGGCTTTGGAAGAAAATGAAGGGGAGCAACACAACTTTGTGAAGGGGGAATGGAGTGAAAAAGGGGGAGAAGCACTATCCTACACCATCCACATCAATGCCTCCAACAATTGTTGGACTCTGCTAGTCACTGACCTCTATCCTGACATTCTTTATTCTTGTTCTTGTGTACCTGCACTTCAAGGAAATCTTTCATCCAGTCAAGCAGTCAATTTCTATAGTAGTCAATTGTGAAGTATCTTGTTCGAAACCTTTAGATGTAGGTATATACAATCCACTTAGTCCTCTTTCCTTTGCAGCACATCAACCAATCTTGAGTAAAAGCTTGATAAAATGGACATGCATGATTTCCAGGTGTGAAATAGAATTGAGTTTGTGAGAATTAACATTATACCTGATGAACAGTCTGCATAAAGAAGATTCTTTCCTATTGAAAAAAAACAAAACATATTTCATTGGAAGCAACTTAACTGAAATAATGAATGAATGAAAGAATAGTACTCTGGTATTACTGTTGTATTTTACAGTCATTTATGAACAGCTTCTTTATCTAAACATTTCCAAACTTCTGCTGGTATGTTATCTGGGCCACTTGCTTTCCAGTTCATTTTCTTCAGTGCCATCTTCACTTCCTACTTATATTACTTGGTTCAGTTATTACTCTCTTGATTTGAAACTCCATCCTAAAAGACAACTCTACAATTCTCCTCATTCAATAGATATTAGAAATAACTTTTCCATCTTTCCATCATGTTATACCAAAGGTTCTTTCCCCTTTACAATGGAGGTGACAGGGTCAAAGGACAAAACAAATAAAACTCATTGAACCACCCTTCCCACTTTAGCTCTTGCTGTCAGTCATACATATCAAGATGTCGCTAACTTCAAAGATTAAAGGAGTTGAATAGACTATTTGAATTACAAGATATTCTGCTTTTATTTAAGAGCACTAAGTAATCAACTTGGTATATTCATATATCACCACAATGTAAATGTATTGAGCAAACTTCACTTTAGTAAAATGTCCCACCATACAAAAGCACCACAAATGAGTACTTATCTCTGCACACATATTTATGAAAGTGTTTTATATAAAATAATTTACTGTATGTGTAGGTGTCTCATGACTGCATTCATCAATAACAAATTTAATCATTCACTTAAACAATATTATATGTATAGCAAAAGAATATCTTTGGCAATCTTCTCTTTCCTTCTCTCCTGCATCTTTTAAAAGATCCTTTGCAGTCATGAATATATTTTTTTTTCTCAGAACTTCACTTGTCCTGTTCACTTATGCTCTCTTGTCCTCTTTCCATATTTTCCTGTCTTTTCCTGTCTTTTCTCTTTGTTTTTCCTCTCTCATAGTATACACCTTTCTTCATCCCTTCATTTTCCATTGTTGTTGGACCCCCTTCTTGTATTTACCTACCTATTTTACGGGAAGGGGAGCTATGCTCGTGGTGTCCCGTCTTCATATCTCATTTTATCTAAACTATTTTTAAATTCATGTATTGTTTTTGCACACACCACTTTCTCATCTAACTGGTTAGAGTTCCTATGTCACCAGCTCTTAGTAGGAGGAAGGGAGCAATCACCAGTTACCAATGCCACTTATGTGAAAATGAGGAGGAAATACAGCTGAAGTCGATAGAGATCCTGAGTCCAGTAATTTAAGTCCAATCCTGAACAGATTTTGCTAGAGTTCTCTTCAAGTAGTCATGTTTATGGTTCTTCACAGTCTTGAAATGCAATAACCACTTTTGTCTATTAGTGATCATTATATTTCCACATTTACAATGAAAAGAGAAAAGATATATAAATAAAACAAATGTAATTAACATAAATTGGAACTTGTTTCAATTCTACAAATTAAAGCTTACTTTATGAACAATTTCAACTCCTTAGGAAAACAAATCAAAAGGAAATGCATTTGTACAAATTAAGTGATAGATTTCTTTAAACAAACAATTTAACTTAGCTGGACTTTACTTGGAAAGACCTTTAATAATCAATGTTGCCTTGAGGAGGAGGAGGAGGAGAGATAGAGCTAAGAGATCAAGGGCCTGGTCCAAAGAGTTTCAGGATGAGAGGATGTTGATAGGCTTTGATAGATGGTAAAGAGACTATTTTACCAACACCCATCTCAGAACCACTGCAAGCAGCTACCTATCACTCGTCCCATGCTTGATCAATCATTGCACTGGGCCATTGTTTTATTTATGTATGTGTTTATATATTATATTAATTAATCTATTTATTATCATTATTTATTTACTTTTTTTCTTACAGTGGACCTATGGCCCCAAGAATCTGGTCTCATGTTTGCTGCATAAGAATAAAAGCACAAGGGAGACCTATGTGACTTTTTTCTTTTAAACATCTAAAATAGAATGATAAATTAACTCCACTTGGATGATGAAAGATAACCATAGAATTTTTACTGCTATGGACCAAAGGGTTTCCTATCACCATGCTTTGTCTTTGTAAACTACTACAATCTTTTAACAGTTAGATCTTTATGTATTGAGCAAGCTTATACTCATGAAAAAAATGTGCTAGACAAATATATTTCCCCTAAAAGACATTTTGGATAGGCCTAACATCATTCTTTCATATTGGTATCCTGACCTTTTTTATTTTTCTAATATTTTTCTATCATCTACCTTTCAGCAGCGGTCACATGACATCCATACACAAGCACTTATAAAAAAAACAAGATTTAATGATTGCCTAAATTTATAGTTTATCAATTTACCTTTCTATAGTGTGATGTTGCAGTTCTTCCCCAACATTCCTTTCTTCTTGGCTATACTTTTTCTCTCTTTGGTTCCTGCATTTCAATCAATTTTGAGCCTTCCATGTCATTAATCTTCTCCTCTTGCAATTTCTTTTCTGTTGAGTGAAAAAGTGAGGCACAGGTAGGTAGACTTAATACTGTTCAGCTAGAATGTTAGAATATACATACATATACTAAAGGCTTTTTCCCCCTTACACGGGGGGAAGCCAAAAAGAAAAAGGCATAGAAATCACTCCCATCCATTTCATTTCCCATATATTCCACTCCCTTCCACCCTCCTCCCTCCCTCCTATCTTGGCACCTCCTGGATGACGGGTCATCCCTGCATCCTGTCCACTGCCCTGGGTCAGACGCAGTGTGGCAAGACACAGCACATCCACAGCAAGGCCGCTTCATAAATTCGGCGACCCCCCCTCTCTGTCCCCTCATGCAGGAAAGGAGAAGACGGGGAGAAATCCCTTTGGGCTGCGTCAAATTTTTTCTCATACAGTACATACTTCCTCACCCCCCATCCCCCACCCACTCCCCCTCATACATCACAGCCTCATCTATACACAACCCTTCTCCATTCACCCCTATCTTCTGTCCTCTCCCATCCTTCCTCCACAGACATTCCTCTCTTTTGTAAAGCCCCTTTCACCCCATCCATCCATCTCATCCTAGGACACCCCCTCATATTCACTCCTTCCACCTCCGCCTTCCACACTTCTTTTACTAATCTTTCTTCACTCATTCTTTCCATGTGTCCAAACCATCCTAATACTCTTTCATCAACCCTATCTCCCAGCTCCCTTTCCACCCCTGTTCTCCTCCTCACCTCCTCATTCCTCACACTATCTAACCTAGTAACCCCTATCATACTTCTCAGACATTTAATCTCAAACACATTCAAACTCCTTCTCTCTTCCTCTCTCATGTTCCATGTTTCTGCCCCATACATTGCTGTTGGCACAATCACTCCTTCATATACCCTCCTCTTAGCATCCATTCCCAGATGTCTATTTCTCATTACACTTTTTGATCCACCAAGGCATTTACTTGCTTCTCTCAATCTACATTCTACCTCCACCCCCTCTCCTCCCTTTCCTGTCACATTCGTACCCAAGTATCTGAAACCATCCACTTCCTCCAGTCTCTCACCCTTAATGCTCACTTCCAGCCTACTGTCACTCTCTCCCCTTGTACATCTCATCACCTTACTTTTGCCCACATTTATCTTCAGCTTCCTTCTTTCACACACCTTCTCAAACTCTGTTACTAACTTCCTCAATCCCTACTCTGATCCTGCTACAAGCACAGTATCGTCAGCAAACAACAACTGGCTCACCTCCCACTTTTCTCCATTTTCTTTAATCATCTCCAACCCCTGACCCACTACCCCTGCATTCACCTCTTGCACCACCCCATCCATGTAAAGATTGAACAGCCAGGGCAACATAACACACCCCTGACAAAGTCCCACCTTTACCTCAAACCATTCACTATCTCCATTTCTAATCATAATGCAAGCTCTACTAATCTCATAAAAACTCTTGACTGCTCTCAACAGCTTTCCTCCTATCCCATATATCTGCAATACCTCCCACAGTGCCTTCCTGTCTACCCTGTCGTAAGCCTTTTCCAGATCCATAAAAAAAACAAAAAACATCCTTACCTTTTCCTATAGCTTTCTCACATATCTGTCTTACCACAAAAATCTGATCTACACATCCCCTACCTGTCCTAAAACCACACTGTTCCTTACCAATTACTCGCTCTGTTCCTCTCTTAATCCTCTCAATCAAGACCCTCCCATAAGCCTTCCCAACTGCACTCAACAAGCTGATCCCTATGTAACTACTACACTCACACTTGTCCCCCTTTCCTTTCCTTTGTAAAGCAGAACTATACAGGCACTCCTCCAGTCCTCCGGCACTCTACCCTCTCTTAAACAAACATTAAATAACCTCACCAGCCAGTCCACCATAACTGTACCTCCTTTCTTCAGACATTCTGCATGGCATCCATCCAACCCAGGTGCCTTACCTGCTCCCATCATCTTAACAGCTGCTTTCACTTCATCCTTCTCTATTTCTCCTCCATTTTCCTTACTCATCACTCTCATTTTCTAAGCGCTTCCCACTGCAACTACCTTTCCCTCCCTATCCTCCTTCACATTTAGCAACTCCCTATAATACTCTGTCCACCTTCCTCTCACTGCCTTCTCTTCCAATATCATCTCTCCATCTGCACCTTTTACCTTTTCTTCTCTACTTGATTCGCCTCCTCTTCCTCTTTTGATTTTCTTCCAAAACATCTTTTTATTACTTTCAAAATTTTCTGTCATACTCTTACCCCATTTCACATCTGCTCTCCTCTTTGCTTCCTTTATCTTATGCTTAACTTCCTTTCTCTTTACTTTGTACCTCTCATACGATTCCCTCGTCCTAATTTGTAGTGAATCTATGAATGCCTGCTTCTTCTCTTCTACACCCTTCTTTGCTTCCTCATCCCACCACTCACTACCCTTCCTTCTATTTCCTCATGCCCTCCTTGTTCCACACACCATCTTTGCACACCTTATGACTCCCTCCTAGTTCTACTCTATCCTTTACTCTCTCCCACTCCTCTCTCAACTTCTTATACTCATTTTCCTTTTTTTCCTCATTTAAGCAGTTCACTCTAAGTACCTCCCTACCTTCTGTCCTTTTCCTCTTTCAGTGGGAAGAGCTCCACTCTCAATTTACCGTCCACCAGGAAATGATCTGATATTCCCCCACTCTCTCCCCTTAGAACATGTACATCCTTAACTCTTCCTACCATACTCCTGGTCACCACTATATAGTCCATTAACGCTCTATCTGCCACCCTTCCATCCACCACCCTCTCCCATATGTACTTATGCTTGATTTTCTTTTTAAACACTGTATTTGCTATCATCAACTCTCTTTCAAGACACATCTCCACCATCAATTCTCCACTACGATTTTTGCCTCAAACTCCATACTTCCCAATCACTCCGTCAATTGGTTCATTTCCTACCCTAGCATTTAGGTCTCCCAATACAACTACATTGACATTTCTCCCTAATCCCTCTATGCACTCATTTATATCTACCCAAAAAGCCTCCCTTTCCACTATGCTCTTCTCACTACCAGGCCCATACGCACTTACAAAAACCCACATCTCCTTTCCCAGCTTCACCTTCATCCACATCAACCTTGATGATACCTCCTTCCACTCCACTACCCGCTTACTTATCTCTTCACTTACTAGTATAGCCACCCCCTTCTCTCCCTCGTCCCCTCTTCACTCCTGAGTACCTCCCAGCTACACTTCCAAACTCACAGTTGCCTTTTCCTTTCATTTTAGTTTCACTCAAAGCCAGTACATCCATCTTTCTTCTCATAAACATACTGCCTGTACCACATCCACGCACATTAAAAGACTCAAACCTTAGGGTACTGGTTGGAAAGCTCCCAGACCCTCTTATGCCTTTACTTTCTTTTTTAGGAATGTCCCCTTTTGGGGCTACAGGTAGTAGGACTCCTAATCCCATCCCCCGTCCCGTTTTTTGTCGTCTTTTACGACTCAAGTGGAAATACTTGGGGGCAGTATTCTTTTGCCCCCACCACAGGGTAGGTAGGCGAAAAAAGGAAATGAATATTGAGAGAAATGGTACAGGACAGTAACAAGGGGTTGGGGGACAGCATAACGGAGGGACAGTCGTAGTACATTTCTCTATGTACAGAGTTTTCCTCTATCACAGACAAAATGGTGTGTGGCTCTGGTCCATAGGGGCACCCCATATAGACCCTAAAGTATCAACTGCATGCTACTTTACCACAATAACATGCAGCCAATACTCCAGATGGGTAGTGATGTTGAATACCTTATAGGTTATCTAAAGGTAACAAATTAAAAGAATTATTTTTATATTTAGTTATTGACAGAGGAAATGATAAGTTCATGGGAATAGATAAAGCAGTTTGTTAGGAATGTAAGATAGAAGGATATAAGTATGGTAGGGGTTACAGGGCTGGATAAAATGAGGAACAAGGTGGTAAGGAGGAGAGTGGGAGTGGAAGAGGAGATGACAGATTGAGCTGATGGAGTATTGGGATGGTTTGGACATATGGAAAAAATGAATAGAGAAAGAGTATTTTCCTACCTTTACTCCTCATTCAATTTGTTAACTCTCAGCACCTCTGTACCTCCTACTCTTTTTTTCTCCACTCTCAATTTCCCTTTTACCAAATAATGATCTGACACTCCCCTACTCTCACCCTTGAAACTATGAATATTCAGAACTCTTCCTATCCGGAGGCTGGTATTTGGTGGTTGTGGAGGAAGAGAAGAGAGTATCTGTGCATGATAAAGGTCTTTGGGTGTTGTTTTAATGTTTCTTGGTGTGTGTGGGTGTTCTGCTATGTAGTGTAGCGGGTGTAATGTGTTTGTGGTGGCTGCGGCAAGTGTTTGTGTGCCTCTCATGTCGAGGTGGTCCTTGACTTGAGGACTTTTGTTTCATGGTGTAAATGGTCTGTAGGTGTTGTATTTGTGCAGCCTGTAATTGTTTTTAGGGTCACCACCCAGCACTTCTAAGCTACCAGAAGAGGCTGGATGACCGCATTGTGAACAGCTGCCCAGGATGTAACACTTCACCCCATACCATACAACACATAATGGAAGACTGCATTATACACAATCATGCACGCAAACAACACAACATACGCTCTATAAAGGATTTGTGGGAAAACCCAGTTTCGGCTATGGCATTCCTTGGGGAGACGGGACTGCTCGGACAGACAGTCTAGGGAACGACAACAACAACAACTCTTCCTATCCTTCCTATTCAACATCATCTCTCATCATCATCTCTCATCATCATCTCTCATCATCATCATCATCTCTCATCATCATACACATATCCCATACCAAGCCCTCTACACTCCCTCCTCTCCTGATATCACCTTTTGCTCCCCCTGCCTAACCCCAACAACATCATGGAGAGTGGTCGGAGCCCTTGGTTCTGACCACCTTCCAATCATCATCACCACCAAAACAAGATGCACCCCAGCTGGCCACAGACACACTTACACCAATTACAAGAGAGCTAACTGGGAAGCCTTTAATGAAGAGACAGAACAACATTTCGAAACACTTAACAGTACACCAATCACAAACATAAACATTGCTGTGCACGCTTTTAATACAATCATACAAAACGCAGACAAGAGATACATCCCTAGAGGCAACAGAAAATCACACAACCCCAACTTCACACCAGAAATCCAAGGCCTCATCAGACAACGTGACACACTTAAACACGATACCCCCACACCTATCCCTCAAAACATAGCAGACCAAATACAAACACTAAACACTGTGATTGCCAATAAAATACATGAACAAAAAACACAAAATTGGCAAAACTTTATCAATACACTTGATCACAAAACAAACACCAGCAAATTGTACAAAACACTCAACAGCATCACACTATCCAACACTAACACTACACGCTCTCACGCAGCAATAATCACAACAACAGATAATCTACCCTCAAACAGACAACAAGCAAACGCACTCATACGTCATTTTGCACAGACGAGCCATCTTACATCTCACCCTGACGACCGACGCACCATTCGACGTAAGAAAGACTTTCCCACAGACTCAGACTATACACCCTTCATAGACAGTCAGACAAAACTCATATTGCATAGTCTCAAGCACTCATCTGCCTGTGGCCCTGATAACATAAGCAACATACACCTAAAACACATTGGACCACAAGGTATACACGCACTCACAAACATTGCAAACTACAGCTATTCACACAACACAATACCCGACATCTGGAAGCATGGTAAAATAATCACCATTCCAAAACCGAACAAAGACCCAACAATCCCAACATCGCACCGCCCAATCACACTTCTCTGCACCCCCTCTAAAGTCATTGAACGCCTAATACTTAAACTTGTCACACCATATATTCCCCTTGCTGACTCACAACACGGTTTTAGGCCACTACACTCCACAAACACTCTTCTGACAAACCTCACACAAAGAATTTTAGATGGCATCAATTCAGATAGGCCCCACCACAGAACACTTCTTATAACATTGGACATTAGTAAAGCTTTTGATGCTATCCCCCGCCACAACCTAACAAATAAAATATATAACACAGACATGCACAATAACACCAAAAGATGGCTGGCCAATTATCTGGCAGGCAGGAATGCTCATGTGTCATATAATGGCCAATCATCGCACATCAGAAACATTAAGAACGGAGTACCACAGGGCTCGGTTCTATCCCCCACATTATTTAATCTATACATGCATGACTTACCCACGCCAGACACCTCAGAAATACAAATCTCTTCCTACGCAGACGACATAACAATCACATGCACACATCGTAACACAGACAAAGCTGCAGAAATAATCCAGCCTTACCTTGACACACTCAACACATGGTTCATCACAAACAGACTCAAAATAGCTCCAACCAAATCTACAGCAACACTTCTCACCAACTGGACAAAAGAACACAAATACATACCTCATCTCTACATCAACAACACTCTAATACCACACACAAACACACCGAAAATTCTTGGTGTAACATACGATACATCCATGTCTTTCAAACAACACCTCACAAACATAAAAAACAAATGCACACCTAGACTTAACGCACTTAAGTCAATCACTGGAACAACATTTGGACAAAACAAAGAAACTAATATAACAATATACAAACAATGCATACGCTCAGTGATGAATTATGCGAGTCCTGCATGGGCTCCTAATCTCAGTGAGACACACCACAACACCCTTCAAATCATACAAAACAAAGCCCTAAAAACAATTACAGGCTGCACAAATACATCACCTACAGACCATTTACACCATGAAACAAAAGTCCTCAAAGTCAAGGACCACCTCGACATGAGAGGCACACAAACACTTGCTGCAGCCACCACAAACACATCACACCCGCTACACTACATAGCAGAACACCCACACACACCAAGAAACATTAAAACTACACCCAAAGACCTTTATTACACACAGATACTCTCTTCTCTTCCTCCACAACCACCAAATACCAGCCTCCGGAAACATATTCATAATCATATCACTCACCGCTCCATTAACACACTGAAAGACAACACACTGCTGCATGCCAGACCCCCTGATATCCACCCTTCTGAATCTTCTCTCCCACGTAGGGACAGAGTCCACTTGGCCAGACTGCGATGCGGTCACCACCCAGCACTTCTAAGCTACCAGAAGAGGCTGGACGACCGTGTTGTGAACAGCTGCCCAGGATGTAACACTTCACCCCATACCATACAACACATAATGGAAGACTGCATTATACACAATCATGCACGCAAACAACACAACATACACTCTATAAAGGATTTGTGGGAAAACCCAGTTTCGGCTGTGGCCTTCCTTGGGGAGACGGGACTGCTCGGACAGACAGTCTAGGGAACGACAACAACAACAACTCTTCCTATCCTTCCTATTCAACATCATCTCTCTACTAATATTTCATCTATTGGTTCATTCCCTACTCTAGCATTGAAATCCCTCAACACCACTCCATTTGCATTCCTCCCAAAACTCTAAATTCTCATTTAAATTGACCCCCCAAAAATCTCTTTCCTCTTCATTTTCTTCACTACCAGTTCTAGGGTAGACAGGGAAGACAGGAAGGCACTGTGGGAGGTACTGCAGATATATGGGATAGGAGGAAAGCTGTTAAGAGCAGTCAGGAGTTTTTACGAGAGTAGTAGAGCTTGTGTTAGGATTAGAAATGGAGAGAGTGAATGGTTTGAGGTAAAGGTGGGACTTCTTCAGGGATGTGTTATGTTGTCTTGGCTGTTCAATCTTTACATGGATGGGGTGGTGCGAGAAGTGGATGCAAGGGTAGTGGGTCAGGGGTTGGAGATGATTAAAGAAAATGGAGAAAAGTGGGAGGTGAGCCAGTTGTTGTTTGCTGATGACACTGCGCTTGTAGCAGGATCAGAGGAGGGATTGAGGAAGTTAGTGACAGAGTTTGAGAAGGTGTGTGAAAGAAGGAAGCTGAAGATAAATGTGGGCAAAAGGTGATGAGATGTACAGTACAAGGGGAGAGTTTGACAGCAGGCTGGAAGTGAGCATAAAGGGTGAGAGACTGGAGGAATTGGATAGTTTTAGATACTTGGGTGTGAATGTGGCAGGAAAGGGAAGAGTGGGGGTGGAGGTAGAATGTAGATTGAGAGAAGCGAGTAGATGCCTTGGTGGATTAAAAAGTGTAATAAGAAATAGACATCTGGGAATGGATGCTAAGAGGAGGTTATATTTTACCTAGTTGTATTTACCTAGTTGTATTTTGCGGGAAGGGGAGCTATGCTCGTGATGTCCCGCCTTTGTATCTTGCAGTGTCTAGTTTGTTTTTAAACTCATGAATGGTTTTTGCGCATACTATTCCATTGTCCAGTTTGTTCCAAGTGTCCAAAACTCTATGAGGAAAACTGTTTTTCTTCAGTTCTCTTCTATAGCTATGTTTTTTTATTTTCTTTCCATGTCCTCTTGTGTTTCTTTTGTCCCAGTTAAGTAAGCTCTCACTATCGAGTACCTCTGTGCCTTTCATGATTCTGTAGATGGTCAATAGGTCACCTCTCTCTCTTCTTTGCTCCAGTGTCGGTAACTCCAGTTTAGCCAATCTCTCTTCGTATGATAGGTTTGCAAGTGCAGGTGCCATTTTTGTAGCTGCTCTTTGGATTCTTTCTATTTTCTTTATATTCTTTTTGGTACTTGGGGACCACAATGTCGCTGCATACTCTAATCTAGGCCTTATCAATGTAACCAATATTTTTTTCATCATGAAGGAGTGATTGTGCTAACAGCACTGTACGGGGCAGAAACATGGAACATAAGAGAGTAAGAGAGAAGGAGCTTGAATGTGTTTGAGATTAAATATCTGAGAAGTATGATAGGGGTTACTAGGTTAGATAAAGTGAGAAATGAGGAGGTGAGGAGGAGAACAGGGGTGGAAAGGGAGCTGGGAGATAGGGTTGATGAAAGAGTATTAGGATGGTTTGGACAGATGGAAAGAATGAGTGAAGAAAGATTAGTAAAAGTAGGGTGGAAGGCAGAGGTGGAAGGAGTGAATATGAGGGGGCGTCCTAGGATGAGATGGATGGATGGGGTGAAAGGGGCATTACAAAAGAGAGGAATGTCTGTGGAGGAAGGATGGGAGAGGACAAGGGATTAGTTGCATGTTATTATGCAGCCAATACCCCAGTGCAGAGACAACTAAGTAAATACACCAAAATAGCTCTTCTCCCTCATAAGGGTGGTGACCTAGTCAAGGTATATTGCCACCCTTCACCTATCCCACATCCATCCACCACCCATTTATAGTCCCCTCTGTCATCCCTTTCCTCTGCCAACTGCTCAGGTCAGAAACAGTAGAGGAGGACAACACATCCACAGCTTAGCCAACCAAAGCTGGTTTACCTTCACTTCAGTACATGGCAATCCTATCCCCTCATTTACTCAAGAATCTACATAGGAGACAAGAAGAAATCCCTTCAGGATGCATAATTTTATCATTCATTACAACCATTCTTCACTCATACCTGTTTCTTGCCGTCTCCCTTATCTACTCAACAGACACTCCCTTTTTACCCAAGGCCCCCTTCACCCCATCCATTCCTCCATCCCATTCTTGGTTTCCCCTTTATGTCCATTCCATCTACCTCTGCTTTTCATGCAGTTTTTGTCAGCCTTTCTTCTGAGTGTACTAAACTCACATTCAGATATGAGGGGGCACATTAAAAGTCTGTCTCATCCAGCAGTTCTTAGGGGGTGAAATCTGGGTTAGAAGAGGGTGGAGGGTATGTGTTGCTCCCCATATGATATTAATTATACATATTCCCACCTGTCTGTCTGTCTCTCTTTAGAACTGTTGAATTTTCATGTAGTTGCATTAAGTTTGAACATTCATTGTTTAGCTATATTTTTCTGAATGTGTGTATGAACGTGTTGAATACTTTCACTTAAGAATTAAGTGAAGGTGGGAGAACACCATATGCATATTTCACACCCTATGAAATTCAATGTCCAAGAGTTTGGGAACTGTTGGTTTAAACTAAGTCCAGGGATAGACGTTTAAAGAAAAGATGATACTAAAAATTATGAATTGATACATGATCCTAATCTCTATTTGAGACATGCAATGTGTAACATTCTTTACTAAAGTGAACTTTAGAGAGGAAGGACTTACCTTTCTTGGCTAACTTCTTCTCAAGAAATAATTTATAGACAGTAATATTGAGGATGCCTCCAATGATGGAAATGATGCCAAAAATTTTGAAGGTTCCTTTCATGCCCAAAACTGATATCAAGTTGCCACCCATGAAGGATCCCACACCACGTCCTGCATGCCAGTGTGAAGAGAAAAATGTTAGAAGACCTAAAAACAAAATCAGTAAAGTAGAATGAGGTGAACTAAGTTCAGGGTTCGATTGTGATCACAAAGCACTTGAGTGGTAATCATGTAGATCGTTATTACTCATTATTATGTCTCTACAACTATAAGCACAGGCATGATCATGGTTATGATGGCAATGATTGTAATCATTACTGTGCCTCCTAACCCCCAAAAATAGTGATCACTTTTAACTTCTACTATCCTTACTTTCTGTTACCCACCTTAAATATATTTTTTATCACGTCAATGACTTCATCTATTTTACATGATATTATCCTGAATACTTCTACATGATATTATCCTGAATGATAGAAGTATTGATTACCTGTTAGTATGGTATGAAAGAACATGGGGGACATAGCAAGAAACTGAAGTAAGTTTGCTTAAATGATGTTAGGAAGTATGGATTGCCACACATAGATAATTTGATGGAACAAGAAATAATTCAGACAAATATTATAAATAACTTTAAGGCAAAGCTTGATTAATAGAAATATAGGGATGGGACCTTATGAACACGGCTCCAGCTCAGTATATTACAATTATATAAATATGCAAGACAAATCTGTATTTTACCTCATCAAATCACCCTCTGCCATGCAGAGCGTTTCACATGAGATGTCACTCTAGCGCTCCAGCCGACAGATGTTGGAACGCTCTCGTGCCGCTCAGACGTCTTTCTCATTGAGCTTTCAGAGGTTGTTTCACCGGATTCGGCAATTGTCACACAGGTACTTTGTGTTATACTCATGTGGATCTATGGTAGGGATGGGCCTACCATAGGGCATTGGTATGCGTTGAACCTGCCAATTTGCCAATAGATGTGAATAATTTTGAATTAATAGGGCTTGTTTACTGCAGGTCGGCAGTTATATCTGGCTCTGAGAATCGCAAAGCCCTTCCACATGAGGTTTCTTGTCCTGGCCCCAGTTGGAGGAGTACCAGCAGATCCTCATGAGATAGAGTGAGGTCAAATTCCCAGGGTAGAACTGGTAGCTCCAGTAAATCCACGGTGAGGCAAGGAAGGCAGCATACGGGTCATGGACGCCGCCATATTGTAAATAAATCACCCCGGCGCATCGAGTCCGGGGGGGGGGGGGCAGAGGCAGCCAAGCTAGGCCCCAAGCAAACCCTATTCAGGATGCTATGCCTGAACCTTCCTGGAAATTAGTATTGGAAGAATTGGCACGCTTGAAAGCTAACGTAGCAAAACTGACTGCTAGCAGGACCCCTTCCCCACAGCTTCATCAAGTGAATTTCCAGGCAAGCACTTCAGGCATTCAATCACCAGCTTCGCCTGCTGCATTTTCGGGATTTGTGGACTCCAGTAGTGAGGACGGAGAAATCAGAGATTTTACTCCTAAGGGTATTGTCCTGTTACAGGCTGCAAAGGCCTTGGGGCCCCCTGACAATGCCTCTGAAGATATTGACCCCCAGGTGGCTGCTATGGTTAACTGCTTTTTTGAAAAAGGTCTGCAGGAGGATGACTACAAGGCGATTTCGGAGGACCCAATCACCAGGTGTCCCAACAATTGTCCTGCACTGGCACTGGTGGAATGCATCCCACAGATCTTGGGAGCTTTGAAAATGGATGCAAGGAAAGCAGACTACAGGTTAAAGGAAGTAAGCAATGATATTATTGCTTCAAGATCCATTATCACTCAGTCACTGTTAGCTTTAGATTGGGTGGCACAGGATGACGGTAACCCAGTGGTTGCACGGGAAGTGAGCAGGATTATTGGTGGCTTGGTGATGCTTGGTCATGCTAATCACAGGATCAACTTGGCAAGGCGCTTCATTATGAAACGTGAGATCAACCAAAAATACTCGCATATGTGTTCGGATAAGGTGCCTATCCGGTTTTCTGTTCGGCGACGACGTCTCTCAGTCAGCCAAACAGATTGAGGAAACGGAAAAGCTGAAAAACAAGTTTGCTAACAAGAAGTCTATTTTCCCATGGAAATCCACCAGTGGCAGGTCTAGAAGCCTCTGGGGGAAAAAAACACATTCAGGAACCACACAGCGAGGTTCCAGCCCTACGGACTGCAGAGGTGGGGCTTCTGGGGGTGCCAGAGGGAGCAGTTGTCACACCAGGACATGGACCCAAAAAACGCCAAGGGTCGGGGTTATCAAAAGCCCCGACAATAAGCCAGGTTACTAACACATTTGTAGCAGGTAAACTCCACTATTTTTTACATGAATGGCAGAAAATTACCAAAGATCCAGTAATTTTGGACATGGTGCAGCACTGCCATCTGGACATAAATCTTAATAAAGTAGAAAACTTATTTTTATGTGAAGTAACATATAACTTTAATTGTGAAGAACAAGCAATTGTTAATGATGAGATTACAAAACTTTTGGAGCTCGGAGTCATTATTAATACACAGAGGAGGAAGCATCAAATTATTTCCCCCATATTTGTAAGACCGAAAAAAAGGATGGTGGATATAGGATGGTGCTCAATTTAAAAGAACTCAACAAACATATTCCTTACAAACATTTTAAGATGGAGAACTTTGAGCAAGCCATTAGACTGGTCAATGGAGGGGACTACCTTGCCTCAGTGGACCTTAAACATGCTTACTACACAGTGAAGATTGCAGAAGAACAATTTTTTTTTTTTTTTTTAAATGGGAGGACAACATTTATCAGTTCACTTGTCTTCCCAATGGTATTTCAGAAGGTCCTAGAATTTTCACCAAGTTGATGAAACCAGTTTTTGCTTCACTGAGAAAAAAGGACTTCTCTATTACCAGTTTTATTGATGATACTCTGATATGTAATAAGTCCAAGACAGGCTGTCTTGCATGTATAAATGATACTATGGAATTATTGCAGAGATTAGGTTTTTGCATTAATGTAGAAAAGTCAGTGTTGAAGCCCACAAAGTCCATTGAATACTTGGGAAACATTATTGACACTAATAATATGACCATTTCTTTACCTGAACGCAGGATTCTGAAAATCATTCAAGCCTGTAAAAAACTTAGGAGTAAAAGTAGAGATAAGATTAAAGAGATAGCCAGGGTTACTGGTCTCTTGGTGGCTGCCATTCCAGCAGTAGAGCTGGGTAAACTGCATTATAGACAGTTAGAAGCAGAAAAAATTGCAGCCTTGCAGGTTGAAAAAGGGAACTGTAATAGTTATATGACAGTTACAGAAAGAATGAAGTCAGACCTTCAATGGTGGATTGATAACATCTCAACACAAGATAGGAAATTTTTTAGAACTGGCACTGACATTGACATCTACACTGATGCTTCCAACATAGGTTGGGGGGGCCATGTTAACAGTCAGTCTGCTTCTGGTAGTTGGTCCATGGCAGAAAAATTAATACACATTAATGCTTTAGAGCTTAAAGCCATTTTATTAGTGTTTCAAGTGTTTACACCAGTATTGAAAGGGAAACACATTAAAGTACATTGTGATAACACCACTGCAATGACTTATGTAAATGAAATGGGTGGTACAAAGTCTATCGCTTGCAATGAGATTGCCACCAAAATCTGGGATTGGTGCCTCACTTACAATGCCTGGATCACGTGTTCCCATATCCCAGGCAAGATTAACACGCTGGCAGACATGGCATCACGCATAGTTAATGATAGGCATGAATGGAAACTTAATGTACGTATTTTCCACCAGTTGTGTGAGGTTTTTGGTACCCCATTTATAGACTTGTTTGCTTAATAGGCAATTACCTTGTTATTGCTCCTGGAAACCAGATCCAGGGGCAACACATTTGGATGCGTTTTCCTTAAATTGGGCAAGATTTAAGCTCTCATACATCTTTCCTCCATTTTTGTTGATTGCTAGGTGCCTGCAGAAGATAAAAGTGGAGGGGGCGAGAGTGTGGATGGTTGTTCCACTATGGTTATCACAACCATGGATGGGCACATTGCTCGGGATGCTGATCGATCACCCTCGCGCCATTACGCAGAAGAAGGAGGTGATAATGCACCCATCTTCAGGGGAGGAGCACCCAATCATGTGCCACACACAACTGATGGCATGCCTACTATCAGGCAGCACTTGTGAGACAAGAATTTCTAAGGCAGGTGTGGACATCATCCTGGCCTCTTGGAAACCAGGAACAGGGAAACAATACCAACCACACCTTAAGAGATGGACACAATTTTGTGATAGATAACGTTAATCCCTTTAATCCCACTGTTTCAAACATTATAAATTTTTTGTCTGAAACTTTCAACAGGAATGTGGGTTATGAAACCATCAATACAGCAAGAAGTGCTATCTCATCTTTAGGCATTGTTGTGGATGGCTGCAGAGCTGGTAATCACCTATTGGTCATCAGATCCATGAAAGGGATATTTAATCTGAGACCACCCTTACCTAGATACATGAAAACATGGAACGTTCAGCCAGTTCTAAAGAAATTGAAATCTATGTACCCGTCGCACACTCTGACCCTTAAGGATTTGACATTTAAACTTGTTATGTTAATGGCACTGACCCAAACTGCTAGAGTTCAAACATTGC
>NC_134815.1:12025808-12068308 GCF_046742065.1 Oratosquilla oratoria | reverse complement strand
GTCAATGGGTGGTGTCGGCTCGGCGCACCTGTTCGCGTATGTTACCGCCAGGATAGGCTCCAGGAAGTCGGGTGGGACTATGGCCAACTGAAGGAGAAAAGGGGTGTTTGGACCTCCTCGTGAACTCTTATGTCGGGGGTACAGTCCCTTTGTCCGAGCGTCAAAGTAGCCTGGAAGTATCCCGTTGCGGGGGGCATGAGAGATATGTCGGTCACGTACGTCGGCACCGAGAGCGGCGGCTGTAAGCTGGCTCTGGATATCCCCAACATGCCTAGGTGCAGAGTGCCTATCCCCGTGGTGTCCGCACCTGTGTCAGGCAGCACAGGCGAGCTCGCGGACACGCGGATGCTGACAGGTGGCGGAGGGTGATAGCCGTCAGACACCGGGCGGCAGGTGCCAACCTTCCCGGGGGAAGGTGCAGGGGCGGGGGTGCGTGGCCCTGGCGTTTGGCATGCCGACAGGGTGCATACGAGCGGGTCCTCCTTGGCATCCGAGACTGTCACCCTCATGGCCTCGTGTGAACGGCAATTGGTGATTACGTACTACAGTGACGTATTGCAGAGAGGGAGCTGAGGCGTTGTACGAGTTCCTCGGCTGGATGGGCGTGGCCTACGTAGGTCAGCTAGGTTTCGTGAGTGGGTTGCGGCCGTGGCGGGTAGTGTTCGGTCGAGAGGCACAGCATTCAGGGGAATGGGATGAAAGACCCCTTTGTTCGCACCCCTACATGTCACGAAGGCGCGTCACACTGTCGCATGGCATTTCACGGTCCAGAATACACACCATTGTACGGCATTACAAACACGGTCCAGCATGTATACTGTCGCCTATTCGTCTAGTTCCGTCAGGTTTCCGTTCACGTGCGCGCTACCGACTCGCGTAGCGTCCCATGTTTCACTGTTGCAAGTTCCAAGCAATCGTACTCACTCCGCCATGTTTGCATGCATTCCTGCAAGCAAAAACAACAGTAACACGCAGGGGGGGGGGAGAGTTACGCGAATATTAATCAGTGGGTTATGTGTACATGGGAGCGCTAGGTGCTCACGGGAAGACAGATGGGTATCAACTGACGTGGGGTAGTGGCCTTCGCTACACAGGGCGAAGAGACGTTGCCACGCCTAGTATACGTATGAAAAGGGGCCTTGTTGGCCGTATGAAAGGGGTCCTTGTATGGGAAGCGTCACTGCTGGTCAGCGCACGCCACGACAATACGATACCTTGCCCTATGCTAGCATCCTATGCTAAAGCACATACCACAGAAAGATTAGTAAAAGAAGTGTGGAAGGCAGAGGTAGATGGAGAGTGAACAGGAAGGGGAGAGTGAGGATGAGATAGATGGATGTGGTAAAAGGAGCGTTGAGAAAGAAGGGGTTGTCTGGTGAGGAGGGATTATAGGAGTGAGTGGAGAATGGTTATGTATGGGTGATGTGATGCATGGAAAGGAGTGGGGGATGGGGGGTTTGGTGAATGGTTATGTGTGAATGATATTTTGACGCAGTCTGAAAGGATTTCTCCCCACCTCTTTTTCTACATGAGGGAATGGAAAGGGGACTCACAGATTAGATGAAGCGGCTTTGCTGTGTATGTGCTGTATCTTGCTGCATTGTTTATGACCCAGGGCAATAGGCAAGATACAGGGATGACCCATCATCCAGGAGGAGTCAAGAAATAAGGGAAGGAGGGGGGGGGGTGAATGAGAGTGGAGTGGGAGGGGGATGAAATAGTGTTATCATCCCTTTTCGATGTCCAGCGTGTACACGTGCGTACACATACATAAGGAGCCAGAAGTACTCAAACGTCTCTCCAACGCCTCCCGGATCTCCCAAGGGACAGTCCATTGTCCCGAAGTTACCAGAGCAGCCGACTTTTCCAGCCAACACCTAAGCCAAACAATAGACTTCACCACATCTCGGGTCAGACACCCGAACATCTGCTTGATCAAAAGAAACCGCCAGCATTCGGGGAAACACCTGCACCAAACCTATACAGTGTTCCCTCGCCACTTCGCGCTTCACGTTTTGCGGCTTCAGTACTTCATGAGTTTTTCCAAAATATTCATAAAAAAAAAAAAATACAGCCATATCGGCAGCCATATTGCGGAAAGACGCGTTGTTTCATGTTGATGCTCAAGAGAGAAGGTTTCCCTGCATGCCAAACAAAGAGATGAGTTGACTCAGAGGCTTTGTACATGCCTGTACTGTACTGTACTGTACATGCCACGGGCACTCATACAAGGCGCGTGATTGGTTCCTGGCACGACATCAACCAATGAGAGCATGAGTGGATTTATCCCGTGAGCTGATTGGCTGCGCATCATCGCAGCCTCACCCAGCATCTTCCCTTGTTGTATCTCGCCAGTCTCATCCACGCTGTTGACTGTCTCGCATACTGTATCTTAGTGTTGTGTTCGCGATAACTTTTTTTTATTAGTTAAGCCCTTTGCTTTAAAGTGGCAGTTTGCCGACAAGATTGACGAGATAAACACCATATGAGGACGGAGCCTTTATTTGTACGACGTTTCGCTTATTACAGCTTTTTCAAGTACAAGTTGAGATACAAATGCTTGAGAATAAATAAGGGGAAAGGAGGGAACGGGGAGAGAAAAGGGGGGGGGAAGGAGGAGGAGAAGGGGGGGGATTGGACACTGGGAAAGGATGAGAATAGTGGCCCAAACGTCCGTGGCGAAATGTCCACAAAGGGGGTTTAGATATGTAATATTTTGCTGGCCATGGGTATTAGGGAAATAATGTGAGGCGAGATGTTAAACATGCCCCTGTTTTGTTCAATAGTGTTCGTTCCTTGAATGATTGCTGCTTCTAAACACTTCCTGCGGATTTTGTCTGGTTCCCGTATTAGCAGCTCTGCATTCTTCCAGTCCATAAGATGGTTTTCCTTGTTTCTATGTGTCACACATTCAAGGAAGTTTTTAACATGGATGAATCAGGCCTCTTTTGGAAGAGGATGCCTTCGCGTACATTCCTCTTCAAGGACGAAGTGAAGAGGCCAGGCTTCAAGCCCCACAAGGACCGTGTGACTGTCATCATGTGTGGCAATGCTGCAGGTTTTATGCTTAAGCCAGGCCTAATTTATAAAGTCAAAAATCCACGGGCATTAAAAACAAAATTAAGGCTCTGCTGCCCGTGTACTGGATGCATAACTCCAAGCCCTGAATAACGAAAGCTCTGACCCTCGAATGGTTCCTCCATTGCTTCATTCCCCAGGTGAAGATGTATCTGGCTGAAAAGGAATTCCTCTTTAAGGTCCTTTTCCTGATGGGCTGTGCAGGAGGCCATGCAATGAACCTGCAATATGACGGGGTGCAGATAGAGTTTCTGCCCGCGAACGCACTCCACACTCGCTCCACGATGGAAGGCCTTATCTCGGCAGTTGGCGACGACAATGAAGAATTCACCTTGAAAGCATACTGACGTAGTTACGAGATTGCCTCATGTTTGTTTAATATCCAGCAAACATTAAAAGACATGAAAAGTGAGACCATAAATTCTATCTGGAAGAAATTATGGTCCCCATTAACAGCGAAAAATGAGGGATCACTGTATTTCTTTATATATGGCAACAGCCCACTTGTACAGTTGTGTATTACCGAAAGGGATCCAGAATTGTTCTTTTCTACATTCGAAGGCATAGCGAAACAACTTGGATGGAGAAAGGACCTCTGGTCAGTAATGATAAAAACTAGCCTAGCCCCAAAAACCTTGAGTATGTACACGGTATTTGATAGAGACGGCATATATGATTATGATCAGATTAAGAGCAAAATATTAAAGGCATATGAGATTTCCCCAGAGTATTTCAGAAAGAAATTCAGAGAAGTTAGGAAGGATATTGGTCATGGGTATATGGATCTAGCCAGGAATGTGAGGAGTGACCTAGACAAATGGATGCTTGTGGAAGGTGCAGTGACTGTTGAGAAAGTCACGGAGGTGTTTGCAATTGAACAATTCTTTAACTTACTGAAAAATGAGGCTAGGTTATATGCTATATGTAATCACGCAGAAATACAAGACCTTATTACAAGCGGCGAGCTTTGTGGAAAATTTTGCACTAAGAACAAGTGAAAATAGGAGGAAAAGTGGGACACAGAATTAGAGGGGTGAGAACAGAGACACGGATGCGATTCTGAGTCAGAGATACGTGAGGCCACAAGTAGGGGATAGTTGGAGGGGACCAGTCCAATGTTTTAGCTGTGGAAGATTTGGGCACAGAACTCAGGATTGTTATGCTAGGTAAAGTGGACAAAGGTACAGGCACGGAGTGGGAAACAAGCAAACTAGGTAGGAAATAATGTGTGTAGAAGGAAACAGGAGGTATGTGAATCAGAATAGATGTTACACCTGTGGAGCCTACGTTCATGGGATGGAAAACTGCCCCAAGGGAAATGGAAACAAGGTTGACACACAAGACTGGAGACAAGGAAAGGACTATAGCAAAACAAAGGAGAGGGAAGTAGCAGGCAAGAAGGATGATAGCAATTGCTGTGTAGGTGAAAATATGTTAGACAAGACAGAAAGCACAGGAGTCAGCCAAGAGTGGTTATGTTATGTGAAAGATGCCAAGATAGGAATAGAGGGGAGTGAAAGGAAGTATGCAGTCAAGGCTGTGCAAGACACGGGCATCCCGCACCATTGTGAGGTCAGACGTGATACCAGGATTAGAAAATAGGCACAAAGGTCAGTTCACCATGGGATTAGCAGGAGGAATGACGACATTAGCACACATAGCTAAGGTAGTACTTGAAATAGATAGTCAGACAGTGAGCATTGAAGTAGGAGTAGCGGAACTTCCAGTGAAAGGAATAGACACCCTCCTCAGGGATGATGTAGGTGAGATAGCCCAGGTTAGACTCAAGACCGCAGATGATTCCATGACCAAACAGACAAACGATAAAGCTCATATGGTGGACCCAGTGGCGATCGTCACTAGAGCCCAGGCCAAGAAAGCATGAGAGGAAGATGAACAAGGTGATGACAACCTGAACCCCCTGTTTGAAGCAGCTGTTGCAGGTGAGGTCCTGAAAGATTCACAAGATGGACTTGGAGAGGAGGAGAAGTAGGTAGTAGCAGAAAATATAGGAGGAGACCAGGGATGCGACGCCCAAGGAAATGAAATAATCTTTGAGAATGCTATAGATAGGGAAGAACTCATCAAATTATAGTGGGAAGACCTGGAGCTGAAGGAGGTGCACCAAGCAGCTGAGGAGGAGGAGCAGGAAGAAGAGAAATACGGCGAGACCAAGTGGAAGATGGTGAGCTTATGAGAAAATATAAGGCACCAGAAAAGGTAGGAGGTGATGTTACCCAAATTGTAGTTTATTTTTTACTTATTCCAATCATTAATTTCACCCATTTGAAAATAGCATATATGAGTCGACCCCCTAATTTCACCTTAAAAAGGCCTAACATTTTCTATTATACGGAAAGTGATTTGTAGTATGAATGTGGTAAATGTAATGTGAGTATGGGTGTGCAGTTGGCACCCCCGGCACGAGGTCAAAGGTCACCGTATAGAAGGGGGCGCATGGGTGTTTACTGATGTGTATGGGCAGTGTGTATGTGGAGCAAACGAAGGGAAGGGGGAGTGAGAAAAGTGCAGTGGAAGAAAAATATAGAGAATAATTAGTTATGGTAGGATTGATAGGCGATATAAGTGAAAGAGAAACTAGCTAGAAGAGTCTTCGTCATCGGGATCGATGAAGAAGTAGGAAATAAGATGGATAAGGTAAGTGATACGTCGCCCCGCGACCACATACTTACTACAGAGAAACTGTTACAATATATAATTCTTACCTAACATAAAGTTGGGTGCATTGAGTTCAATCAGGTAGACAAAAAGGAAGCTCTCGATGAAGCCCCAATTAGATCCAAGGATGAGGAGGAAGAAGAGAAAAACATCAATCTCCATTTTTTTCACTAGTTTCTTCAAATCGCCCAGTACACTTGAAGCTGATGTCTCAACCTGCACATAATGTGTTTGTTAATAGTCATGATCTAACACTAACTACAACGAAGCTTCTCTTAGCTAAATAAAGTCCTTATATTGGGCTAGGAGAGAATATATATGGCTGAAATAATGGGTAATGAGTTAATCATGATAGATTTAGTCTGAATGGTTGGCTATCATTATAAAAAAATTCATATAACTGTTAATGTGATATTACAAATGTTTCAAAATGCAGAACTCAAAATTACTTTAGTAAAACTATTAATTCAAATGTTGTAATGCATAACTATCATCATCAGAAACACATTCCAAGTATTTATGTATCTATATGGAAAATTGTTTCTTCACATCCTTTAGACATATGAAAGTATAGTCAAGGGTGGTTCTTATGAATCGTTTAAAGATCATAATTAGAGTTTTCTTCTGTTGTCTGAAGCCATTCAGCACTTGTTGGGTGATATTTATCAGCAATGTGGTGGTGGAGTGGCCCTCCTTGAATCTATATTGGCTAGGAGAGGTGGGCCGTTTAGATGTACCGGGTATTTCTTTCTGTTACTAGTCTTTCAATGAGGTTGAAAATAGTGAATAGTGATAATATCGTTCTGTAGTATGCAGTGTTTTTGGGTAGTTTGTTTGGTTTTGATATGGGTATTTTGTAGGTTCTTTTCCAGATAACTGGAGCTTTAGTGTACAAGGCTTTTAATGCTTTTGGGCTGAGGTGTTTTAGGTCAATGGTTGAAGTATCTAGGGCTTTGGCACAGGAGTTTTTCAATTTCTTTATTACTCCTTGTACATCTTTGTTGGTGAATGGAGTTTATTTTCTTCTTTTCTGGAGAACCGTACTGGGTTTGAAACTAGTTTTGGAGAAATGTTTGTTGATGACATTGCATTGCTGTTTTTGATGATGGTACAAATTATATTATCATAATGCTTAAATTACAGATTTAGAATATCATATTCATACTTCTGGAAAAGAGCTTAAATCAAAAGTGCCTATCAGAAAAGTCAATGGTAGCTCTTGAATTCAAACATGGGTTTGTGTCTTCAGTAAAAAGGTGAAACTACATTTGTAATTTTAGAGGAGGATTTGCTAAAATTATATTTATTTAAATGTATAAGCTGAAATAGTCCTCACCTTAGGATTTACACCTTTGAGTAAGATCAGGCACATCATCAGGAAAATGTCACCAAGAACAAAGACAGGCATGTAGTCAGTGCTTCCTAGGACAAAGAAAGTATTACAAGCATGAGGTCTCAGTAGTCTATTATGATCGTTTACAAGTAAAATGAATTGACTGATGATTGGATTGATTGCATTGTAAATGAAGGTATAAGAAGAAATAAGCAAAATACAAGATGAGGGAGGCAAAGAGGAGGGCAGATATCGCCAGTGGCTCACTGTGATAATCCCAGTCAATTGTTGCCTCAAGTTTCTCTTAATGGAAACCTTTGTGTCCAAATCAGCTGGCTATGGTTCTTGAGGCCCCTCTCATAAATTTCTCAAGAAATATCAGCCAATTTTCTGTTTTATGTGAATGTATAGTCGTTTCTTTGTCACCATCTATAAGGAGGAGGAGGAGAAGAAGAGCAGTACCTGGTAGTCAGCTCTCCTTATGAGAAAAAAATTGTGTAAAATAGTTAAAGCTGATAGTGAGTGATCTTAGGCCTGGTCCATGAACCTAGTTTCAGCTTTTTAGATTGTCTTTAAGAGCGGAAGTTTTGTTGTAATGAGCTTTAAAGACAGGTATTGGGAGGTTAACTCTCACAAGTGTGTCCTGAGGGACTATCACATATACAGTAGATAGCCATCATCAGTTCTACCTCATCTCAAATTTCATATAAATTGCCTTTGTGGCCAACCCACACAGACCATGGATCTCATCCTCAGTGAGTGCTTCCTATGACCATCCTGCACTGAGATAGACCTATTAAATGCAAACCAAACTGCCCTAACATGTGTACAATGCTGGCATGATAAGATATGATGATATAAATTGCCAACTCATATGAAAGTAGAGCCATATGGGAACCTTATATGTCATATGATAGCACAAGAAAATTTATTTCTTTTCTTTATTTGCAAGAAATGAATAAAGCATTATTTCATAGTGCAATTTGTAAGTTGAATTGAACTCTGATGCACCATACTTGTATAGAAATAGGCATTCAGACACAATGAGGAAATTTTTCAGGATTACCTTGGGGTTACTCAAGTAACAATTTCTCAGTGCCAACCTCATGACATCATACTTGGTGAAATACAATTTTCCAGCTCAAAATAGAGTGACTTAGTTTATATAAAATTTGCTATTCTCCACTAGTGAATTACCTTGATATTGTGACCACCAATCAACAATCATTCCAGAAAAGAAGGGTGTAAGAGCTTGTGCTGCTAAAGGCAATACCCGCTGTTTGCCAAAATCACTGCCGTGTTCCTTTATGAGGGCTAAGGTTATGGCATCCTGTCAGGAGAAATATTTGTGTTGAAATGCTTATCTACTACACACAGCTGTTATCTGAATACACAATTTCTACTGTAGCCTACTTAACCTATATATTTTTTCTGATTTTTTTAACCACCAAGGAAAAAACCACATAAATCTTCTTCATTTATATTATACATCATTTAAAATTTCCTTTAGTAAATACTAAATTTTATTCTGGTTACAGGTGGAATACCAGCTTGAGAGTATGCATAATGCACCAAAAGCCTCTTCCCACTTATAAGGATGGCCAGCCAAGGCATACAACAACCCTTCACCCATCCCACATCCATCCAATCCTCATTTGTCTTCCCTTACATTTTAGCTGTTTATGGATGAAGGGTCATTCTTATCCCCTGCCTACTGCCTGAAACAGAAACGATGCAAAAAGACACACCACCTCCACAGAAGAACCTGACAGCCAGAGCTGGTACCCCCACTTTATTTCAATGATTCTCCACTCACATTTATTTATGCCCTCTCCTTTCCCTGCTCAACAGACATTACCTTTTTACCCAAGGCCCCATCCATCCATCCCATTTGCAGTCTTTCTCTCAAGTTCACTTCATCCACCTCTACCTTCCACACTCTTATTGCTAGTCTTTCTTCACATATTCTTTCCACATGTCCAAACCATACCAGTTTTCTATGATCAACCCTATCAAATAGCCCCTTTCCACCTCACACTATTCACCTCACCTCATCCCATTTCTCACTCTGCCCATCTTTTTAATCCTCACCATACTTCTTAGATACTTCATCTCAATTACATTTAAATTCTTCTTTCCTGCCTCCCTTAAATTCCAAGTTTCTGCCCTATACAGTGTCATATGCACATCCGTAGATACATATTTCTTATGTCATTTTTCATTCACCCAACTCCTCCAGTCCCTCATTGACATCCATCTTATTCTGTTGTTAGGGTTTCTCCTTGGGACTACATATCATGGGGAATTCTGCATTGGTCTTCAAATTTGTCATATATTCTTGTGGGACATTTCTTTGTTGTCAATTCATTGTTGGTAGACATCAGGACCAAGAATCTTGGGTAATTCAAGTCAGGGTCCACTTTGTCTTGGTATAGGTCATGATGTGTCACGATATGACACAAGGTTGTACAAGAAATGCAGTAGTTTGTAACTTATGTAAGTTGTGTTATGTAAATGTTAGTCCATGCACCCCTTGCAAGAGTTACATAACATTGTAACTGCTCTTAATAGCTATATTATGATGCAAATACATAAACTGATGTTAAATTCGACCACTACTAGGTTATCTTAAGCTAGATAATGAGATATAGAACTATAAAAATAGGTAACTTCTGATAAAATTACCAGTTGCAGGAGATTTGCTGCATAGTATGGCAGAGAAGGAAACAAATGGAACGATTTGCTGAAAGGGTCAAGGGTCACCACAACAACGATGGCCTAGGAAAGTAGCACCATCTCAAATCATGCTAAATTCTTAACAAGATCCAGATAGATAGCAAATGGTAAATTGTAAATCTTCACACAAATATAAAGAAGTGGAAGGATTGTGTGAAGTTAGGTAAATAGGAATATAGACTAGGCCTATAGATGTAGCTAAATGGCACCTGCCATTGGCACTTGTATGTGCCCTACATATAAAATGGAGGACTGCGTGCTGTGCCTACACATGATTCATATTCCCGCCTTCGTTCAAACCCCTTCATATTTTTGTAAGTTCATTTTGTAAGTACTCTATATCATGTAAGTAAAATAGTTATATTTTGCATTTCGCCTTTATTTCATATCTGGTGTAAGATATAAAATCTCCCAATAAAAGGTATTAAGCACGCTGTTAATTGGATTGATAGAACTGATCAATTTGTGGCTAGGTTTGATACAGCAATCAAAAACAACACGCCAGACCATGACAAACTGGAGTGTTTGTAATTTGTGAACTGGATGGTTTGTAATTCAAGAACTGGAGTGATTTTAATATGTCCATAAAAAGGGGAGAAAATGGTATCAGCACTACAAATATCCTAGTGTAAAAAGAGAATAATCCACATTGCATTTACTAACAAATGTATCAATATTGTGTTTTTATTCAAATTATCTTATTTGGAAAAGGCATATGGCACAAACTGGAAATGGCGGATCCTACATAAACTTTATTTCCTAGGTTTTTGAGGAGCTATACCCGCTATTCATGTTCCAATTCTTAACGCATAGGACGTTCCAAGTATGCATAGGAACAAGACTATCCACATAACCAGCAAGGAGTTACCCAAAGAAATGTTCTCAACATCCTTTCACAGCATAACAAAAATCCCCCTGCATATCAATAACCTAGCCTGATGTGAAAACTGGAATAGTGTAGAATATGATACAGCTCCAACTGGAACATTGCATAAATTTAAAACTAGATATGATAACTGGAAAACAAGAGAAAGGACTCCATAAAGATAGCGTTGGCTGGCGTGCAGTGTAGAGCGTATGTGAGGTAAATGGTGAGAAGGTGCAAATGATAGAAGCACAGTAAAAGAAAAATGCAGACAAACCTGAGCTAGAGTAGGATTGATAGGTGATACGAGTGAAAGAGAAACTAGAGACAAGTGTCATATTAAATGAAGAACCAGGAACTTACGTAGGCAAGGTCAATGAAACGTCGCTCCGTTACAACAAACTATCTAGGCATGGGCGAGGGGACTAGCACAAATGAATCATTCGAGATGAGCAATATAACTCTAAAGCCGTTTGATGGTAATGGAGACATCGCTGCGTGGCTAAAAAGGCAAAATTAGGGGCAAAATTAACCGGTGTCACCAACGTCGCGAGCTATATTGCAACCTAGAAGGCGACGCTTTGGCCATTTACCTAGAAATGAACGATAGATATCAAGAAGATACAGAGAAGTTGAAAAAGAGGCTGGAGAAGGCGTTCGCTGAGGGTGCGTTCGAATCGTTTAATCGGCTACAAGAATGCGCTGGGCTGGCGAACAGGTCGTCGACGTTTTTGTCAACGAAATTAGATTAGCGGGACTCGACATTCAAAGGCGAAGGCTTAGAGCAATTAGTCAGACTGGTGTTTGTGAATGGTTTTCCAGACCACGTATCAGCTGGGCTACAAGTAAATATTGCCGTGTCTGCGAGCATAGGTGTGTTGATAGTCCGTGCTAGACTTCTCACAAGGACATTGGAGGGTAAGACTTTAGTTACCATGGCGACCGAGAACCCGCAAGGCCCTGTACTAGATCAAGGATCGAGGTGCCAGCCGAATGACTCCCATGGGAAAAGGGGGGATACGCCGTCGGACTACATCCCATCGGCCGATAGAAAAAGGAAAACGCGGGAGTTCAGAGGTGACACAGCGAATGGAGGAGACCACCTAGGATAAGCTGTTATACGTATAATCGCTTAGGGCACCTCGCGAGGGATTGTAGAGAGACGGAGATTATATGTTACGAATGCAAAAAACTTGGACATATCGCTCGACAATGCGAGCAGGGAAACGGACAAGGGGCGGCTGCTGTGCGAGCTGCACCCAATAAATGTAAGGACGTTATTCAACTGTATGCCAATTGTAGATGTCTGTTTAAGAGGAAGACGTGCAAGAGCACTAGTAGATTCCAGCTGTTCAACCACGATTGTAACGGCCGACCTGATTAAAGGATTCAGATAGGGAGATATGGCCCTGATAACAGTTGACAGAAGGGAGACAAAGTGTGAGGGCGACCAGGAAGTCAAAATGACAGTGGAGGGCATTCCGATGCGACTAAGAGTGCTTATTATTAGAAGGGTTATAGAGGTAATTAAAGTGATGCTAGAAATAGATTCAATTGCACAGCTCGGAGAAGTCGCGTTCGTCGCCGGACAAGTGAGGATTGGAGCGACAAGTGACTCGAGGACGGAACGGAGAGGAAGGAGCTGTCAGAGGGTGGAAATAGACATAGAAATGACAATGAGAGCCATGAAGGGCGGTGTCACCACGAAGCTCGACCCTAACGAGAAGGCGGTGCCTTGTACAATTGAAGACGAAGACTTGGCGAAATTTGATGGCCAAAAGTGGGAGGTGGAGTGGTACTTCAAAGGAGGCTCGCCTATATTGAAGAACAAATTGGGCTGCTATGAACAGACTCTCGGATAGTGGGTGAGGGATGGCTTTGACATTTAAGTAGAGCGGTAGATTGATGAGGGAATTTTGAGTCCATGGGAGGGGCCGGTAGAAGATGGAATCTTGCCTCTGATGGCAGTGATGCAGCCAACCAAGAACAAAGTGCGACCGGTGTTGGATTTCCGAGAGCTGAACCAGTTCGTAAGGTGTCATACCGGTGATGATTTTGTAAACATATGTAACGAGACTGTACGCAAATGGCGCCAAATGAGGGGAAGGGGGTCCTCGATCGTAGATCTGCGGGCGGCTTACGTGCAAATTCATGTGGCCAAGAAGCTATGGATATATCAAATGATAAACTATAAAGGTAAAACATATTGCTTAACCAGACTAGGATTCGGGCTGTGTTCAGCTCCGAGGACAATGACGAGGATCCTGAAAACAGTGCTGGAGAAGACTGAAGTGATAAAGAAAAGTACGGACTCCTACCTCGATGACATATTGGTGGATGATACGATTGTATCAGCGTCGGACATAGTGGAACATTTAGCTCAGTTTGGATTGGTCTTGAAGGAGCCGGAACCGATGGAAGGAGGAACGATGTTGGGACTGTAACTAGAGAGAGACGGGAGTGGAAACCTGATGTTCAGGAGAGGCAACGATATCCCGAATGTAACGGACGAGATGAGCAGACTAGAGCTCTTCTCGCTGTGTGGCAAATTGGTTGATCACCACCCGATTGCAGGTTGGCTCCGTATAGCGTGCAGTTATATTAAGAGGCGATCAGGGTCGACGGATTGGGGGGACAAGGTTGATGAGGGCATGCTCACGATGATACGTGACGTCATCCCAGGCGGCATCCCAGGGTAGCGCCGGTACTACCGGCCAATGCTGAAGAAGGTGCTGCCTCAGTACAGGTGGGGAGGAGGTATGGGTGAAGCCAAATGATAGTGGGTGCACATCACAGTGGACGAGGGGGATCGTGACGGAGGTAAATTCAAGGAACAACATCTCTGTCGAGGGAGTCCCGCGACACATACTAGATCTTCGTCATTTGGTGGATAACGGAGAAGGAAGCGAGGAAGAGAGTCACGACGCGGTAATGGATGGGGGAGCGACACCTCGACGAACACAGCGTGATAGACATCCTCCGAGATGGCTGCAGGACTACGAAGTAGGAAGTGGAGACAAAGAATAGGTTGATCTCGAGATCAAAGGGTGTGTGTGGTATGAATGTGGTGTGGGTGCGGGTGTACAGTTGTCACCCCCGACACGGGGTCAAAGAGCACCGTCTAGAAGAAGAGCGAATGGGGCGTTGGCTAGCGTGCAGCGTAGTTCGTATGTGAGATGAGTGGTGAGAAAGTGCGAATGATAGAAGCGCAGTAGAAGAAAAATACAAACATTAGCTAGAGTAGGATTGATAGGTGACACGAGCGAAAGAGAAACTAGAGACGAGTGTCATATTAAATGAAGAAGAGCCAGGAACTTACGTGGATAAGGTAAGTGATACGTCGCTTCGTTACAACAATTAATATTATGTTTTACTTTATTAACCATTTATATTTTCATTCCTGTGAATGGCTGTGTAGGAAAGAGCTCTGGTGTAACGCTTTGCTTGGGAGCCTATAATGCTATTAAGACAGCCTTGACCACATTCAGATTTGTCCTTCTTTTAAAGTTTAGTATTACTGTTAACACATCTATTTTTCATTGTACAAGCACATTACCAATCTTCTCATTTTTGCTCAAGCTTGTTCCACAAACATATTCAAAGACACAGTTACTAAAGTTCTGATTGGAGTCTTCCTTCCAGGCCTTCTTTTGCTTTCACTCTTCACAAGAGAAAATAACAATGTATAATTTGGGAAAAGGATGTACTACTGACAAAAGGTTCCAATAAAAACTTCATTTAATTTTCTATGATAAAATGGGACTTGTATATGTTGCTATTCTAACTGGTGAATCAGTTCAGATATTGGGAGTAAAACATGCTCAGGGAAAAAGCATTTACATGGAGAAATATAAGCTGTGATGGATTACTGCATGAATTATAATTAATACTTCAGTGACATTGATAGTGTATTAAATTAATCATAATATAAATCCTACTGCCTTCTTAAACAATAGAACAAAAATTAGTTTTGTGATTTCTTGTTTATCCTAACTGTTAACTGCCAAATAAATACTCACCACCATAGTGAATGTGGATGCTGTGACCAAAATTGCACCAAGGCGAAGAAATAAATAAACCCAAAAGGTCACAGAGAATTCAGACTGCTCCACACCACCGCCTCCCCACCCACATTCAGGTGCTCCTTCAATATGGCACTCAATGGGGCAGCCAACAGCTGGGCAGCTAAGGTCTATGTAATTCAAGCCATTAAAGATGATATTGGACATGGAAGAAGAACAGGTGTTGTTGACAAAAGAGGTGCTGAGGTTGACTGCAAGTTCAACCTGGAAGAATAGAAAACTATATAAGTCAGTAAATTCTGCAAGATAGACATCAGAGAGATTTGTTTCCCCGCAACTCGCCTTCAGAATCATCAGCACCCTCACCTCCATCTGTAGGTGCTGCCCCCAAGGAGCTGATGCACAAGACTCCAAACCAGTCTTAAGATCTCTTCATCAACTTTCACTGTATTTCCTCCATCTTTTCACACAAGGAGAGGTGGCAGCCAGTGACTGCTCCTTGCCTATTACTATAAGCTAAAGATGCAGAAACTAACCCACACTGATACAACATAAACATCAGTCCGATGTTTCTTCACAGAGAAATCCATAGGGAGCCAGAGAACCAATATTAGCTACAATGGGGCTAGAGGTTTCCAGTCAATAAAACTCAAGGCAACAATTATAATAAGTAATATGGTCTACAGTCTCCTTTTATATTAATTTAAATAAAAACCATGGGGATTGTGCAATATCAATTAAGAGTACCTACAAGAGGTAGTCCACTGAGACAGACATGAGAGTTATCTTTGTTGACCATCTTCAAAACCTGTTGACATCCTCAAGTCCATCTGGAGGCACAGCCCTGAGTGGCTAGTACTTAGTTTCTGGACTAGGCCTAAGATCTCTCCCTATCAGACTTGTATTTCCTCTACTTTTTCATTGACAGTGTTCTCCTCCTTGTACTACTACAAGTCTGACACAGAAATGATCCTACATTATTACGATGCAGACATCAGTCCAAAGTTTCTCTCAGCAAGATCAATGGGAGGACTCAAGGACCACTGCCAGTTCCTGTGAAGTTGGAGGTTTCCAGTCAGTGAAACTCAAGGTAACAATTGTTACTATTATTATGGGATTCTGTTGGTGCTACATGACATACCAGCTAGATACAGCACCACTAATAGAGAGGAGGAATTTCTAAAGGAGATCTTGATACCTTCTGGCTGCAAACATGTTATACTAAACCCCACTTCTGCAAGGAGGTACAGTCCTACATAGCTAGTACCTGCTCTCTTGATTCAGCCTAGAAATTCAATCCTATCTGTTACTTCCTGTCACCTATTCCCCCCCCCCCCACTTTTTTTAAGAGGTCAGCGCTCTGCTACCTATCTTACACCTAGTCACAGACAGAAACTATCCCAGTCCTATACACATGCACCAGGTGGATAAAACCTGCAAATTATTCACATATATCTACTTGTAACACATGCTATCCATGGGAACACTTCAAATGCACCACACTTGATTACACAAACCAGTGCACAAAATCTGGAACCGTTTCAATTCCTACACAACATACATATGGCACTAATACAAGAAACTAAACTAGCATTGCAATCCACACTACTCACATTACTGAATATGGAATAGTTAAAAAAACAAACAAACACAAAGATGAACACACAATAGGAAACCCTTCTACCACTAAAAAAATAAAATAAAAGTAAATGCTAAGATACAATAACTGAAATAATCACAATGCAAAAACAGATAAATAAAACATATTAAAGAAAACTAATTATATCACAAATTATATATCACCAATTACATCAGCCCTCTCCGAGCACTGAACACACAAACCACATACTGGCAGGTGACATGAACACATCATTCAATTTGACTAAACATACAAAAAGCAGACTAAAGAGGAAACAGAATTTTAGATCAATCAACCTGTTGCCACTGGTTTCTTTTGTAGGGGACACATGGCTACCAGCTACAGCTACTGGGTGGGCCCACAAATCACTCAGGGAAGAAATGTTGTGTTGCTGTCTAGGGATTGCTAGTGTTGGGCATTATGGAATGAGGTGTTTAATGTCTTGTGTTGTGGCTGCATCTAAGGCAGTATGATTTTGTCTGCAGGCCTATTTTGTGCTTATACTCTCCTAGAGCTGGTTGGTGTCCTGAACATGCTAGCAAGGTTCATACTTGAGTGTGATTTTTCTGTAGAGTTGATGTGTAAAGGGTTTAGATAAACTGAGTTTGGTGTTCTGTATGGAAGACCTTATTCAATGATTTGGGTGTGAATCAGTGGCGGATCCAGAAAATAACTTGGGGGGGCGGCTGAACTATGTATGAGTGAGTGGGAAGCAAGCGATAGCGAGCGAAGCGACCCGAATCAGCTGGGGGATTTGAAATGTGAACAAATATAGAAGCATTTTGAAGCTACTTGCAAAGGTATATTGAGGAAATGGTCAATAAATTAGATTGTAATGGTAAAAACTTTATGCACACGCACATACATGGCTCTTCCTGAAAAACAGAATACAAGTGTGGCAAAAAATAAAACCGCCACTTCAAGCTTTTTCATCCCTCTTTCCCAGCGTTGTGCTACAGCATCGTACGAGATCACCTCGACCAATCAGCTTTCATTGCCATCGTGACGACATCGTACGATGCTCTATCTAACTGAAACCGACGAAAGCCAATTGCGCTTCAACACCACCATGACGCTGTCATATGAATACTCACATTCCCTTTTCGGCCTTCGGACAGTGTCAATTAAATCCGAAATACGTTAGATATAAATTAAAAGGAGGGTCGGTTAAAGAAGAAGAAGAAGAAAAAAATCGAGCAAATAGTTCTCTGACAATGGGATGTTAAAGGAAAAAAATTGGGAGGGGCTTCAGCCCCTTCAGCCACCCCCACCCCCCCAGATCCACCAGTGGTGTGAATGTGTTTGTGTGTGAACGTGATAATAACATACCGTATATACTCGTCTATAGGTCGAAATCTTAAGGATTTTTTTTAGGCCAAAACCTAGGGGTCGACCTATACACAAGTAATAATCTTGTTAGGTTGAAATCCAGACATGACAAGAAAGGCTAGGAAGAACTCTTACCTTTTCTTTAGGTTCAGAAATAAAAATATTTACCTACTAAATACTACCAGTAAACAATGGGTACATAAGATACACGGTACGTACTAAAACATGTAAAATTCCTTCTAGATACGGTAACCCCATACTGTGGTTTTACCTGTTTGTTAAATTTCTTAACACAGGCGAGCTTATTATATCATGTATACTATTACAGTACCCATAATTGTTTTAAAAAAATAATGAAATGCTGTGATATTCTCAAATTTATTTATTTATTTATTTATTTTTTTATAGTTTAGTTTCGACCATGGGCGCAATATAGCAATAGAAAATTAATCATTAATTTTATAAATTAAAATGTATCAACGTAATATGCAATTTTGTGGGCGGAAGTGAAAATGAAAAATACCTTGCCACAAGCATAGGATCGGAACGCCATCTTGTCTGTCAATTGACGGCCTCGGTGCTTCCGACAGTACCTCGCCAGATACATTTTCTTGAAGGAATGTTATGGAGCGGAGATACATGCATTCCTTCAAGCTGCAAGAACTTTGTATAGCCAGCAAGCTAAGTGGTTGAAAAGCCCGCCAACTTCTCATTTCTTCGTCGTCGGCATGTATCATAACAAATATGACGTACTATTCGTCCGACACGACTTCATTACTTACGAAATGTTTTAGCATCTTTCTTGTTTTTTTATTTCCGATCACAAAATTGCATATTACGTTGATACATTATAATCTACAAAATTAATAATAAATTTTTATTGCTATGTTGCGCCCTTGGTCGAAACTAAAAATTTACCCAAATTTAGCTTGCTACATGGTATATGTTATTGTTACCATTACCAAAACAATGCATGGATCTCACCATCACGAAAACAAACTGTTCAGTGTTGCCAACTTGTTACTGTTACAGTGACACATGGTATAATCTTAAATATTTTAACTGAAATCCACCAAAATCGTTTTCCTTGATGTCGTCATCTTCACCACCAAACAGCTCCTCCCAACTCTGAGTGTTGGTTAAATTTGTTTCTAACGAAACACGCCTAGCCAGTTTATTCCGAATACCGTACTTGGTAATCTACCGTACTTGGCAATCTGTTCAAGTTTTTCACTCCGCTGAAATGGCAATTTCAGTGAAACTTATTAAATATTAAAAAAAGTGAACTTTAAAAAACATAAACCAGAATACATCAGAATTAATGAAGTGAAAAAACCATAATAAGCAATTGCTATACCAGGCAAGCCATACTACTTCAAAGCATTAAGGCAGTGGAATGCTCACAGTACCAAAATCAAAAACAAACCACTCGACCTATACATGAGGTATATGGAAAATTCCAGATTTTTTGCCAAAAATGGGGGGTCGACCTATACACGAGATCGACCTATAGACGAGTATATACGGTAGATGATTGCAGTAGAACGATTACAACAATGATGACCACAATGGCAATGACTGAACCAATAACACCAATAATAACAATAACAAAATAATAGCAATAAAGATAATAATAATAATAATTTCCCTCAAGTTTTACTAAGTGGAAAATCCACAGCCCTATAGCAGCTTGCAATGGTCTTCAGGTCCTCTCACAGGTTTCTATGGAAAAAAAAAAAAAAAAACAATGCCTGTGCTGTAGGAGTAGTTGCCAGTTGTCAGCTCTCCAAGTTTGAGAATACTGTATATAAAAAAATACAGTCAAAGTTGATAGAGATCTTAGGTCCAGTCCAGAGACTGAGTGTCAGCCCCTGAGGGCTACACCTCTTGGAATTGAGGGGGTTGATAGGTTTTGAAGATGGGCAGCTCCGATATGCTATCTTGCAGCACCATCAAAAGCAATAAGCCATTATTGGATCCAATGACAATGTCATAAATACAGGAATGATATCCGGTTCATCTACACCTTAAAGAGAACACACTTCGGCAAGTTGTTGAAGAAACTTACATTTTGGCTGAAGGAGTCCTGTATACACTTTTGGCTGATCCTATCACTTAAACAAAAGGTCAGGTTGGATGATGGTGGGTCTGGGCATGTGAAGTGGCAGCCCTGGTGAGAAGAATTTGAGAGAAGGCTTAAGGAGCAGCAGCTTGCATACAAAAGTTGTTCACTATAGAAAAGCATATTTATTCAAAAGTATGGCAAGCACTTCTTAGCCAGAGTTGCTGAAATAATGTGTAGGTACTAGAAAATACTGCTCCTTGTAGTCATGTAGCAACTGTAGTCCCTGTGATCATATTTTATGGGGTGTTGGACTGCAACTGTATCATCAAATTCACAAAAAGGTACACTGATTATCTGCCAGGAAAGACATACCTTAAGAACTAGATTGCTGGTGCCATTGTCAGCACTCCAACATTCGTTACAGGCCTGCCACTCAAGGGAGTAGCCGTCTGTGTGGCACTCTAGGTTGAGACCATTCTTTGGAACTTTAGGCACAAACAAGAGTGAAGTATGCAAGCTCATATTCAGTATCAAGTTTAGCACAAAGACTAAAATGTAGCGACCAAAGGCATCAGCTAGGAGACCTGTGGGAGATGACAATCAGAGTTTAACTACAGGAGACTTAAGAGGTGTGATGATGATATGTGGGCTGAAAGTCATGAGTATCAGATGCGAGATCTAGAAATTTAGGGTTCTTGTCAAATGAATTTGTGGATAGAGAATAGATGATAATGATAATAATAATTGCTGTCCTTTGTATTATTGTGAGGCTGTTTCTATGTTATTAGCTGACAGTAGAAGGGGAGCAGCTATAGGTAGTCAGCTCTCCATGTGTGATAAGGTAAAAAAAAAACCACCTAGTTGAAGTTGCTTGAGAGATCTTAGGCCTAGTCCAGAGACCTTCAAGGCTGTATTCCTTATTTGAGGTGAAGGGATTGACCAATTTTGAAAATGGATAATTCTGCTGTCCATCTTGAAGGACTACCACAAGCAGGTACACATCATTGGTCCCTGGCTTGAGGATACTCTTGTAAAATGCTAACATGGGGATATTATTAACACATTTAAATGTCAAGATTTATTCTTAAGATTTATGTAGCATGAAATTCCATTCACTTTTGTAAGGATGGGATCAGTCAAATGAAAACATCTGGTGTTCACCAAAACATAATGTGTGAAAATGGGTTTACAAAGCTCCTGATTTTAGATAGCCTCTCTCTACATTAGATGTCGCTCAAACGAGAATTTCCAAAAATCGAAACGAAAAGTTCCAAAAACTAGAAAACCCAGGATACCAGAAGACCTCTTGAACAATCTATGACGCAATACTTTCGCAAGGCAATATTAGTTCCGAATAGACAAGACTTACGTGGGAATTGAAGTCTCTAAGTTCTTACCCGAAATCGGTGGCCCGATAATCGAGGCCATGGGAAGGATGGCGTAGATGACTGCGATCTCCCGCACAGTCAGTCCCAACTGTTTCATGTGTAACGTCAGGAATGGCAGGAAAGCGATCATACCTGGGAAGATCACAAATATTCACATTTCAGGCTTGGGTAGATGGTAAGGAAATATGTTAAGAGATATATAGAGAGAGGAGGGGGATAAGTTGCTTCCTTGGAAACAATATCGTGCTTAAAAGATGAAGTCAAAGGCGCTAAAGGGATATTAATTTTTTTTTTTAGATTTTCGTTTTTCGGATACAACGTCATCAAGGGTGACTTTTGTTTGATCACGAAACTTGCCATATCTGAACTTTAATGTGAAGGGAAACTCAGAGATAAGAGCATTTAATTTCCTAATATTTCACCAAAAACGACTTTCTTTAAGAAATGAACAAGGGTGCTACGAGACTTTTATACAGCGGGGTCCCCATTTACGAACGGTTCGCTATATGAACATAATGAATAACGGACGGGTTTCCTGAAGACAACGAAATTCGCATTAGAAGCTGAAAGTCGCCATGTTTTACTCGTTTTCTGTATTTGCTCTATATTTATCAATGTATGCACATTTCTACGCATTTGCTACCATTTTGTATGCTTTCCATTTTCTTTATTCTTTTATGTGGGGTATGGGATCACGGCTAATGACCGAAGCTCTGGAACTGGTGATGTTCGAGTATGGGCGCCACTGCAAAATCTTGAATAGGTAAGTTATGTCCCAGTGTGGGCTGCCCCAGTGTGAACTACTTCCTTCCTCTCATTTTGTCAACTATTATATGTAACCTGTTTCACAGTGACCCCTGTGTGATTACCCTCTGATTTCGTTCTTTCATCTGTTTGTCCAGTCACGTGTCTCAACTCCCGTTGCTATCCTGATTTGCTCCTCTAGATTTTTGTGTTGGTTGGATGATGATGTAATGAGCATCTACTGCATTCCTGGCCCTTTTCCTCAAGTTCTTGTATTAAATGTTAGACCCGATACATTGTGCTGGGATACAGTCTCGTCCATATGTCCAACTTGGAAATTTGATAATCCTGTCGTAGCGAAGGTCAACTTGTCTTCACTTATACTCGTCTCAGCCCGATTTGTATTCATTTTAATTATTTCTTCAAACTTGACATTCATGAAACTACCAGGAGGAGGAAGAGCGATGGAAAATTATCACAAATACTTAAAGAGACAACTTTTAAGAAATCAGATATATTCTGGTAGACATGGTCGCTGGGAAACTATGTCTGGGTACAAGGTACAAACCAAGGTCTAAATATACAGGTCAGACCGTTTACATTCTTCTGCGCAGCTTCTGACGTCATTTGGCTGAGTCCATTTTCTCTTTGTGATACACTGAAGAAAAATGTGAAACGCCAAGGAAGACAGGAACTATAATATTTTATATATTATATATATATATTATATATCATATATATTATATATTCATATATATAGGCAGGAACTATAATATTTTATATATATTTTATATAATATTTGTCAGAATAAAACTAATTGCGTGGAGCGATGCGAGCGAAGGCGACGTCATTTTCGAACGACGGACCAGCTTCAACTGACAGCTATAGGACCCGCTAACCCCACTTTGAACAGCCAGGTGACGTTCACGGGCCCGCTGCGCCAACTCCCTCGAAATTCGGTCGGAAGTGGTTAGACCTTATATTCTTAGATCTTGGTACAAACTGCAGCCAGTATCTGCCGCGTTGTGTTCATTACCTGCGATGGCATTCTTTCACATCAAAAAGACGTGAGAAGCTCGCAAGACTGCTCCAGTAACACACGAAATGTTCATGAATGTTTATGAAACTATCTTCATAACTACAAATGAAGAGAAATACATTACATATGCTGTTAGGCTGTAGAAATATACATTTACATATGTAAATATTCATTAAATATTAGGGAAACACTTATAGCCACTGAAAAATGTTTGATGATCTTTGCTATAATGACAAAGAAGTGAAAAAGGAAAAACAAAAACAACTGACCGCCTACGGAGAAGAAGGCGATGAATTTGATCCGTAACAGCTTCGGGTTTGGCTTCAGACTTAGCCAGAACTTCTGCCACCAACTCAATATCCTTTGCACCTCGTCTTCGGTCTCCTCATTGTCTTTGTGGTCATCTTTTTCCTCTTCCTTCAGGTCAGTATCTCCGTTTAACAGTCTACATTGTTCCCACTCTGATTCTTCACCCTTTTCATTTGGTGTTTGCCATTTCTCGTCTGTTACATCTTTTTCTTTTTCTTCTTGTCTTTTTGTAATACATTCTTTGTCTCCTGGCATATCGTTCGTTGTCGCATCATTTTCTAGGCGTTGGATGTCATTCGGTGGAGTGGAAGTAGGGTCACTCAAGGGTGGATCTGCAATGAAAAAAAATAATAATATAAAAAAAGATTGTCAAAATTATATGAATCCCCCAGTCTCCTCTTTGCACTTACAATAAAAAACAACACAAATGGCAATTGAAATAAGAAAGGATAAAGTAAATAAAACATCACTCTGGGATTTAGGACCCCTAAATACAGTCTTGTGCCCCCAAAATACTGACCCAAGCACTTGTGGGACCCCAAAACCATTGTAGTGTATAACAATTTCGCAGATTTCTGCTAATTCACTTGATTAGTTTAAATTTTTTCAATGCAACATCACAAGTAAGGATGGTACACCATATTTTTTTCATATTAAAGTTGTTTTCACTCGCGTGCGTGCGCACACACACACACAGGCACGTGTGTTAGCGTGGTATGTTGTATATCATACCATTATTATTGTACTTGTGTGCTGCTTATTTGGGGAATTATATGTTTTCCCGTCTTTATAAAATTGTCATATGTTTTGTTGTTTGTTGTTTTATTATTTATTGTAATTATGTGTAATCATTGTGTATAATTGTAATTATATTGGATATCGCAAATGCGATGCACGTCTTATGGCGCGAATTGGCGTCAGTTCGGAGCCAGCTCTCTTTGTATTCACACGCATTAGTTGTTAGTGGTATCAGAGATTACAGTGTACTTCCCACTGTTTGACTTTCATTTCTTGTAGCCACCCGGTACATTTTGGTGGCAGCGTAAAAACAATCTTTTCGGTGATTTTTTTTTTCCATTGTGAACGTTCAGAAAAGACTTTAAATTGCAGCGCTGGACTATAGCCGGTCATAATAGTTGCATGTCTATGTCCGTTCTTTTCTCCCATTTTCATTCCACAGGCTACAGGATTTGCTTATTTGGGAGAAGTAGTAGTGCTTTCTCACTTTGGACCAGTGACTTTTTATTTAAAAGGCGGTGTTCAGGAGCATTGTGGTTGCATAGAGCGCCACGTGATTTTATTGGGAGACGTTTCCCCCGAGAATCTTCGTGTTCGGCCTTCTTTTGGACTGATATCGCCGTCTGCTTTTGCGGGACGCTCTTTTATGGTTGCTGTGTGGATTGCAGTTTGAATTGGTGATTGGATGAGGACGGATTCGTGCTTGGATTGCATGAAGCCTTGGTCGGCGTCCCTGCCGGTACATGTTTACCACGCCGGCTCATACATCGCGTCCGAAGACATTAGTTATTTTCGTTACTTACCAGTATTGTATGTTTCCTTGCCTTAGGCATACCTGTATTGTCCTTTTTGAGATTTTGTGGACATATTGTTGTATATACATATTTCATATCTACCGGTCGTGCCTTGGGCGGCCATTTTTATGACGTCACTAGTTGTTTACTTTTTGAAATGTTACCCCTCAGTGGTTAGATTTTCTTTCGCCAGTGACGTCTTGCGTATACTTACGCATCAGTGCATTATATTTTTTTACGTAATTTTTGCTCATTACGGTCTTAATATAATTTTTTTTTCTTCATTATTGCTATATGTATTGCATTGTTTCTGTGTTTCAATGCTTCTGTTTGTGTGAATTATATCATTATCTTACGTTCGTGTCCCATTTCCATGTGATTTCTCTATATTATTTTTTTCACATTATTTCATGCTTTGTGCAAGTGTGTTATATTTACATTATTTCTTGCTCAGTGTCAGTGTTTTCTATTAATGCTGTATGTTATTACGCAGTGGGTTACAGTTGTCAAATCCTATCATGTCTATGTCAAAGATGCCTTCGTTTATTTGCCTGACTCTATTCGTATTTGTCGGCTTGCACTAGAAGGAACTCTCTCCACTGTTCGCGAGGATCATGTCACCACGGCGATGGTAACCAACGTCACGGGTGCTCCTATTCCTCTCTCTCCTGGCAGTCACTTAGGCTCCTTTGAGGTGGTACACGTTGCTACTTTCCAGGACTCGCCTATTATCATTATAGCAGCTTCTGTACTACAGTCTCCTCCAACTCGTGACCCTGCTCACTTAGCTTCTGAGTTTGCCACATTTGTAGGCGAGATTGATTTTCCTGAAGAGACGCCTCGTCTCCTTGACCTGTTAGTTACTCACCGTCAGGCTTTGGCTTTACCAGGTGATCCGTTAGGGGTTACGGACCGTGTGGTTCATAGAATTGATCTTCAACCAGGTACTCATCCTGTTTACGTCCCCTCTTACAGGCTACCTCACTCTCGTCGGCTTATAGCCCAGTCCTTGGTTGACGATTTATTGCGTGAAGGTGTTGTACAGGAGTCCCACTCAGAGTGGAACTCGCCTCTTCTCCTGATGCCTAAGAAAGATGGATTTTTTTCGTCCTGTTGTTGATTACAGGAGAGTTAACGAGGTCACTATTCCAGACCATTATCCTCTGCCTCTCTTAAGCGAGCTTCTTCAGTCCATTGGCACTGGTAATATGGTGTTCACCACCTTAGATTTAAAAGCAGGTTTTTGGCAGATACCCCTGGAGGAGAAGTCACGTAAAGTCACGGCCTTCTCGACTCCCAGTGGGCACTATGAATGGCTTCGTTGCCCCATGGGTTTGCGGAATACTCCTTTGACTTGCCAGCACTTAGTTAACTCCATTTTTCATGGCTTAGTTGGAGATGGACTTTTTGTTTACCTGGATGATTTGATTTTAGTTTCCAAAGATGTGGAAAGCCACTTTACTAAGTTGTCCATGGTCTTGCAACGTTTTGCTGAAGCTGGGTTGAAACTCAACTTACCCAAGTGTTCCTTTTCAAGTCTAGTATCCAATTCCTAGGTCATGTTGTAGACAAACATGGTATCCACACCACAGGTGATAAAATCAAGGCGGTGAGAGACTTCCCTATACCGAAGACAGTTGAACATGTACGTTCCTTCCTTGGACTTCCAGGATACTATCGTGCATTCATTAAAGACTTTGCTTCAATTGCTTCTCCTCTCACTCGCCTCCTCAAGAAGGACTCTTCCTTCCAGTGGCGTGATGTTCATCAGAAAAGTTTTGATTCCTTGAAGCTTGCTCTTACTGAAGCGCCTGTGTTGGTCTTCCCTGATTATAGTATCCCCTTTACCATTTGTACAGATGCTTCTGGTACAGGCATTGGAGCTGTACTCATGCAACAAGTAGATGGATGTAAACCTCATGTTATTGCATATGGTAGTCGCATTCTTCGAGTCCCGTTACTCTGTTACTCATTTAGAGGCCCTGGCAGTGGTGTGGGCTTTAAAGCACTTCCGTGATATCATTTTTGGATATCCTATTACAGTCTACACGGACCACACTGCTGTCACTCAGCTTTTCAAGGGCAAAAATCTTTCAGGCCGTCTAGCCAGATGGTTCCTCACGATCGAGGAATTCAATCCAACCCTTAAACATATCCCGGGGCGTGCGAACCACGCTGTTGATGCACTTTCACGTAATATCCCTGTTGCTGCTGTTACAGTGATTCATAACTTTTCCCTGCAAGATCTGGCCAAAGCTCAGCGTGAAGACCCTGTTTGGTCTGCAGTCATTTATGCTTTGGAGTCTGGTGATGATTCCACCTTACCAGCTTTACCAGTACCTCAGTCCCAATTTTCCCTGCAGGACAAGGTTCTCATTCGTAATGTGGAAGTGTTTGAGCAAGATGTGGCACAGCTAGTGATTCCTGAGTCTCTAGTTCCCATTGTTTTGTCCCTTGCTCATGATGCCCCTCAGGCTGGTCACCCAGGTCGTGACAAAACTCTGGCCATGGCGCGTAAGAAGTATTATTGGCCTAAGATGCGACTAGACATTACCTCTCATGTAGCCCGGTGTAGTTCTTGTGCCCAGAACAAAGGTTCTACGAGCACTGCTCCCATTTTAGAGTACCCTACTCCTTCTCGCCCTTTTCAGACTGTGGCTATAGACCTTTTGCAACTGCCTCGTAGCACTCAAGGCTCTGTGTATGTCCTTGTGTGTGTGGACCACTTTAGTCGTTTTGTAGTCTTAGCTCCCTTACGTAACAAATCTGCACCAGTTGTAGCACATGCTTTAGTTTCCCATGTGTTGTGTCTATACACCACTCCTTCGGTGCTCCTTAGTGATAATGGGACGGAATTTAGGAACGAGGTTTTGGCAGGTATTTGCAAACGTTACGGCATCAACCAGACGTTCGTGACTGCTTATCATCCGGCGTCCAATGTTCTTGTTGAGAGGACGAAGAGGAAAATTTTAGAGATCCCACGTCACCTTGCTAGTAACTTTCATGAGTCTTGGGAGGATTGGCTCCCCCATGTCAGTGCTTGTATCAATAGCACCATTAATGTTTCTACAGGCAAAACGCCTCATTATGTTATCTTTAGAGTTGAGAAACGGCTCCCATGTGATGTGCTAGACAGCCCTGCTCGTCCCCTCTACAATTTAGATGACTACAGTAAAACCCAGAGTCATGTGATGCGTGCCATTTATAATTCTGTAAGAGATAAACTGGATGTTTCAAAGGCCGACACTTTGAAACAACAACATGCTCGTGCAAAACCTGTGACCATCGGTGTTAGTGATCATGTCTTCAAAAGCATGCCTGATCGCCAGTCGAAATTGAATTGTAAATTTGAAGGCCCCCTTTTGGTGACTGAACGCCTACACCCTAACAAGTTCAGGATTTTTTACCCTTCTACAGGCCTTGGCGAGATTTCACACTCTGATAGGCTCAAGAAGACTCAAGTGCCTATCCTTGCCTTTACCCGGCCTCCTCCAGGGCCCACTGTAAGAACTATGCCTTGTTTATCTACCCCTCATAATTATGACCTTAGGTCAAGGGGTCCTGTAATTACCTAAACTTTCATTGTGTATTGTTATGTATTCTTTGTGATGTTAAATTTTTTTGTGTGTGTCCCTTTCTTGGTTATAATGTGTAACTATTGTTTAGCTCTTAAGTGTACTGTTTTGAATTGTATTTTGTCGTGTTTAGATATTAAGTATCATGTCCCGGACGTCCGGCAATTGCTGTATTTGTATTTTTGTTCACTGGCGCCAATCTTATTTTCCTTTATGTGTTTGTATGTATTGCCTTTATGTAATTATGTATGTGTTTATTTAATGTATTGGGTGTGCTTTGTATCCATTTTTCCCACATTTTTGTCTGCCACTGTTGCATATGTGGTGTGTGTGTGGTTTGTCCTTGTGTATTTTGGATTCTCCTTGCCTCGGTCAGTCTTTTTCTTGTTTGCTGGGTGGGGACACCGAGTGGTGCTGGCCGAGCGATGTGTTAGAGTGGTATGTTGTATATCATACCATTATTATTGTACTTGTGTGTTGCTTATTTGGGGAATTATATGTTTTCCCTTCTTTATAAAATTGTCATATGTTTTGTTGTTTGTTGTTTTATTATTTATTGTAATTATGTATAATCATTGTGTATAATTGTAATTATATTGGATATCGCAAATGCGATGCACGTCTTTGACGCGAATTGGCAGCTTGGCGTCAGCTCGGAGCCAGCTCTCTTTGTATTCACACGCATTAGTTGTTAGTGGTATCAGAGATTACAGTGTACTTCCCACTATTTGACTTTCATTTCTTGTAGCCACCTGGTACACACGCACGCACATACACACACACACACACACACACACACACACACACACACACACACACACACACTTTCAACGAACGGACGGCTTGAAGAACGTTCTGAAGAAAAGTGAAGATTGTGGATCCCAACGCAAAGAGAAGTGCCTTTTTGTATTTGCAGGGTGGGGGGAAATTGCTCGTGGGGTAGTGGGAAAGTAAGGAAAGAGGAGAGGGGGAGGGATTGCTGGGGAAATGGAAGGTAATGAGGAAGTGGAGGAAATGGCCCTGACGGGCCGCCGTAAGGTAGACAAACGACCCCAAGACGAGTTGGATGATGACGACATGTCTAATAGGAATGTGAAGATTAGAGGTATAGATAGGAGCAATATAGCAGAAAGTGATGAGAATATTTTCAAGGGATTTAAAGAGGGTGGGGGGGACACAACCCCCCCCCCCCCCCCCCGACTGACAAGACTAGAGAAGAAGGTTGATAAGGTGATCGAGGACTTGGAGAGTAGGTTAGGTCATATGAACACCATTTTACAAAGGGTTGAAAGATTGGAAGAACTGGAAAAGGCGAATAAAAACTTAACTGATGAAATAGAAGACCTAAAAAGACAGTTAAGAGAGGTAAAGGTGGAGAATGAGGAATTGAAGAAGAATAGTAAAGAAAACAGAGAAACGATAGCTAAAGAAAGTAAAAATTGGAAGAAAACCCAAGAAAGAAATAAGGTTTCATTCACTGACATAGTCAAACAGCAATTGAAAGAACATACTGAAGACTCAGTTATTAAAGTGATGAGACAAAAGGAGAATATAGTAAGGGATTTAGCAGACAAGAAGAAATGTATAATTATATTAGGAATGGAAGAGAAACACAACACGGATAGAACCACAAGAATCAAAGAGGAAAATGAAAAAGTAAGCCAATTACTAGAATCAGTTCAGGAAGATGAACCAGAAATTATGAAACAAATCGAAGAGAAATTTAGACTCGGAAAGTATAGCACAGACAAGACCAGACCAATTAAGATTAAATTCAAGTCACAAACAACGGCAGAGAATATCTTATCCAAAACAGGGAAACTAGCAACAAGTGAACAATACAAAAAGATATGGATAAAAAGAGAAATGAATAAAGAGGAAAGAGAGGAAGAAAAGCAGAAAAGACTGGAAGCTAAGGCAAAAAACGAGAACAGAACGGAGTCAGAGAAAGAAAGATTCTATTGGAGAGTAGTGAACATGAAACTAAGGAAGTTCGACATACAAAAGAAAAACATAAGGGAAACAGAGAACACAATGGAAGTGGCAGAAAACTAAGAGTGTCTTACACAAATATAGATGGATTAATAACAGGATTGAATGAGCTGAATGATTATTTGAAAGAAAAAGAACCGGACATAATGGGAATTGTAGAAACAAAATTAAAAGGCCCACTACCACCCAACAGTGTAGGACATGATGCATACAATTATTGGATTAGAAACAGAGAGAAAAAGCAAGGGGGTGGAGTTATGTTCCTGACTAAGAAGGATATAAACGTGAAAGGTGTCATATATGGAAAGAATACAGTAGAGATGATTATGATAGAAGTGGAAGACAGAGATAAGAAGAGCAGAAAATTTATGATCAATTATGTGCCTCCGAAAACAGCCTCATGGGAGGAGAGTGAATATAAAAGTATGTTAGAGGACACAAAGATAGCATTAACTAAAATAATGGAAGACGGAGGAAGAATAGTTATGATGGGCGACTTTAATTGCAAAGAAATCTGCTGGGAAGAAATGACAGTAAAGAGTGGTGATGACTCATGGGGAAATGCTCTACTTGAGATGATTACTGACCATTCAATGACACAATGGATACAAGAGAACACTAGGTATAGAAATGAAGAAGAACCATCGAGGCTAGACTTAATAATTACATCTGAACCTAGAATAGTGGACAAGATTGAATATAAAACACCAATAGGTAAAAGTGACCACATATTGATTGAACTGGAACTTAATGAAGAAAAATATATGAAAAGAAATGAACAATATAGAAAAGGAAGAATGATGTATGAAAAAACAAACTTTGATAAAATAAGATAATTCTTCCAACAAGAAAACTGGGAAGAAATATACAAAGAAGAAACATCAGTGGAAGAGAAATGGAATATTTTGACAAAAATTTACAAAAAAGGAGTGGAAAAGTATGTCCCAAGACAAAAACAAGAAAAAGAATATGTAAAATGCTGGTACAACAAAAGTTGTAGGGAGTTAAAAGATAAAAGAGACAAAGCCTGGACCAGATGGAAAAAAGACAGAAGACCTGAAAAATGGAAAATATATACTGGTTATAGAAATGAATATGTACAAAAGCGCAGAGAGGAAAAAAGAAAATATGAAAAAGATGTTATAGAAAAGTGTAAAGATCAACCAAAACTATTCTACAGATTTGTAAACAATAAACTGAAAAACAAACAAGACTTGGAGAAATTAAGACAAGGAGGAGTTGAATACACTGAGGAAATGGAAATGGCAGAAATTATGAACAAACATTTTAAATCAGTGTTTACAAGGGAAAATATACAACCTGAAGAGATTGAGTGGAAAGAAAAAGTCCCCCCTATGGAAGAAATAGAAGTAACAAAGAATGAAATATTGACACACTTGGGTAATTTTGATGTCAGAAAATCGCATGGGCCAGATGAAATAGCAAACTGGATTCTGAAAGAATGCAGGAATGAACTGGCAGACAAAATACATAGCATAATAAGCAGTTCCTTAAAAGAAGGAAAAGTTCCAGAAGATTGGAAAAAAGCAAATATAGTACCTATATATAAAGGAGGAAATAAAGAAGAACCTACCAACTATAGACCAGTCTCTCTAACAAGTACAATAGCAAAAATTTGTGAAAGAATTATCAAAAGTAGATGGTTAAAATACTTGGAAAAAAACAACGTACTAAATCCAAGGCAATTTGGATTCAGACAAGGACGATCATGCGTCACCAATTTAATATGTTTCTATTCAAGGCTAATAGATATAATACAAGAAAGAGATGGATGGGCTGATTGTGCATTTCTAGACCTAAAAAAAGCTTTTGACAAAGTACCACATAAGAAGTTGCTTAAGAAATTAGAATATGAAGGAGGAATACAAGGTAAATTGCTAAATTGGATGGAAGACTTTTTGCAAGAAAGAAAAATGAGAGTAGTGATAAGAGATCAGCACTCAAAATGGAATGAAGTAATAAGCGGTGTCCCGCAGGGAACAGTTCTGGCCCCAATAATGTTTGCTATATATATTAATGATATGGATGAAGGAATTGAAAGCTATATGAGCTTCTTTGCAGGTGATGCAAAACTACTGAAAAGAGTGAAAACTGAAGAAGATTGTGAATCACTACAGAGAGATCTAAATAAAGTACAAGAATGGAGTAGGAAGTGGGAGATGGAGTTCAATACAAAAAAGTGTAGTATAATGGAATTTGGAAAAAGCAAAAAACAGAATAACAGGATCATATAATTTGGGAGAGGAAGGAATAAAAAAAGTAGAAAATGAGAAGGACCTGGGAGTCATTGTTATGAATAATATGTCACCTGAGAAACATATAAATAAGATTTTTGGAGAAACTTATAATTTAATAAGAACAATCAAAGTGGCATTTACATACCTGGATGAAGAAATGGTGAGGAAAATCCTAATCACCCTGATAAGACCAAGATTGGAATATGCAGCAACGATATGGTCACCAAGTACAAAAAAATGTATAAAAAAACTTGAAAGAATACAAAGAGCAATCACAAAACTGGCACCAACACTCTCAAAACTATCATATGAAGAGAGACTACAAAAACTTAAACTACAGATACTAGAGCAAAGAAGAGAGAGAGGAGATTTGATAGCTATTTACAGAATCATGAAAGGCATAGAAATTACTGATAGAGAGAATCTGATAAAATGGGATGACAGAAATACAAGAGGACACGGAAAGAAAATAAAAAAAGACAACTATAGAAGAGATTTGAAAAAGAACAGCTTTCCTCACAGAGTAATAGACAGTTGGAACAAGTTAGATGAGAAAGTGGTGTGTGCAAAAACAATACATGAATTTAAAAATAGTTTAGATAAAATGAGATATGAAGACGGGACCCCACGAGCATAGCTCCCCTTCCCGTAAAATACAACTAGGTAAATACAACTAGGTAAATACACTTTCAACGAACGGACGGCTTGAAGAACGTTCTGAAGAAAAGTGAAGATTGTGGATCCCAACGCAAAGAGAAGTGCCTTTTTGTATTTGCAGGGTGGGGGGAAATTGCTCGTGGGGTAGTGGGAAAGTAAGGAAAGAGGAGAAGGGGAGGGATTGCTGGGAAAATGGAAGGTAATGAGGAGGTAGAGGACTTGGTCCAAACAGACCGCCGTAAAGTAAACAAATGACCACAAGACGAGCTGGAGGACGACGGAATGTCTAATAAGAATGTAAAGATTAGAAGTATAGATAGGAACAATACAGTAGAAAGTGATGAGAATATTTTCAAGGGATTTAAAGAGAGTGGGGGGGACACAAACCCCCCCCGACTGACAAGACTAGAGAAGAAGGTTGATAAGGTGATCGAGGACTTGGAGAGTAGGTTAGGTCATATGAACACCATTTTACAAAGGGTTGAAAGATTGGAAGAACTGGAAAAGGCGAATAAAAACTTAACTGATGAAATAGAAGACCTAAAAAGACAGTTAAGAGAGGTAAAGGTGGAGAATGAGGAATTGAAGAAGAATAGTAAAGAAAACAGAGAAACGATAGCTAAAGAAAGTAAAAATTGGAAGAAAACCCAAGAAGGAAATAAGGTTTCATTCACTGACATAGTCAAACAGCAATTGAAAGAACATACTGAAGACTCAGTTATTAAAGTGATGAGACAAAAGGAGAATATAGTAAGGGATTTAGCAGACAAGAAGAAATGTATAATTATATTAGGAATGGAAGTGAAACACAACACAGATAGAACCACAAGAATCAAAGAGGAAAATGAAAAAGTAAGCCAATTACTAGAATCAGTTCAGGAAGATGAACCAGAAATTATGAAACAAATCGAAGAGAAATTTAGACTCGGAAAGTATAGCACAGACAAGACCAGACCAATTAAGATTAAATTCAAGTCACAAACAACGGCAGAGAATATCTTATCCAAAACAGGGAAACTAGCAACAAGTGAACAATACAAAAAGATATGGATAAAAAGAGAAATGAATAAAGAGGAAAGAGAGGAAGAAAAGCAGAAAAGACTGGAAGCTAAGGCAAAAAACGAGAACAGAACGGAGTCAGAGAAAGAGAGATTCTATTGGAGAGTAGTGAACATGAAACTAAGGAAGTTCGACATACAAAAGAAAAACATAAGGGAAACAGAGAACACAATGGAAGTGGCAGAAAACTAAGAGTGTCTTACACAAATATAGATGGATTAATAACAGGATTGAATGAGCTGAATGATTATTTGAAAGAAAAAGAACCGGACATAATGGGAATTGTAGAAACAAAATTAAAAGACCCACTACCACCCAACAGTGTAGGACATGATGCATACAATTATTGGATTAGAAACAGAGAGAAAAAGCAAGGGGGTGGAGTTATGTTCCTGACTAAGAAGGATATAAACGTGAAAGGTGTCATATATGGAAAGAATACAGTAGAGATGATTATGATAGAAGTGGAAGACAGAGATAAGAAGAGCAGAAAATTTGTGATCAATTATGTGCCTCCGAAAACAGCCTCATGGGAGGAGAGTGAATATAAAAGTATGTTAGAGGACACAAAGATAGCATTAACTAAAATAATGGAAGACGGAGGAAGAATAGTTATGATGGGCGACTTTAATTGCAAAGAAATCTGCTGGGAAGAAATGACAGTAAAGAGTGGTGATGACTCATGGGGAAATGCTCTACTTGAGATGATTACTGACCATTCAATGACACAATGGATACAAGAGAACACTAGGTATAGAAATGAAGAAGAACCATCGAGGCTAGACTTAATAATTACATCTGAACCTAGAATAGTGGACAAGATTGAATATAAAACACCAATAGGTAAAAGTGACCACATATTGATTGAACTGGAACTTAATGAAGAAAAATATATGAAAAGAAATGAACAATATAGAAAAGGAAGAATGATGTATGAAAAAACAAACTTTGATAAAATAAGAGAATTCTTCCAACAAGAAAACTGGGAAGAAATATACAAAGAAGAAACATCAGTGGAAGAGAAATGGAATATTTTGACAAAAATTTACAAAAAAGGAGTGGAAAAGTATGTCCCAAGACAAAAACAAGAAAAAGAATATGTAAAATGCTGGTACAACAAAAGTTGTAGGGAGTTAAAAGACAAAAGAGACAAAGCCTGGACCAGATGGAAAAAAGACAGAAGACCTGAAAAATGGAAAATATATACTGGTTATAGAAATGAATATGTACAAAAGTGCAGAGAGGAAAAAAGAAAATATGAAAAAGATGTTTAAAAAAAAGTGTAAAGATCAACCAAAACTATTCTACAGATTTGTAAACAATAAACTGAAAAACAAACAAGACTTGGAGAAATTAAGACAAGGAGGAGTTGAATACACTGAGGAAATGGAAATGGCAGAAATTATGAACAAACATTTTAAATCAGTGTTTACAAGGGAAAATATACAACCTGAAGAGATTGAGTGGAAAGAAAAAGTCCCCCCTATGGAAGAAATAGAAGTAACAAAGAATGAAATATTGACACACTTGGGTAATTTTGATGTCAGAAAATCGCATGGGCCAGATGAAATAGCAAACTGGATTCTGAAAGAATGCAGGAATGAACTGGCAGACAAAATACATAGCATAATAAGCAGTTCCTTAAAAGAAGGAAAAGTTCCAGAAGATTGGAAAAAAGCAAATATAGTACCTATATATAAAGGAGGAAATAAAGAAGAACCTACCAACTATAGACCAGTCTCTCTAACAAGTACAATAGCAAAAATTTGTGAAAGAATTATCAAAAATAGAAGGGTAAAATACTTGGAAAAAAACAACGTACTAAATCCAAGGCAATTTGGATTCAGACAAGGACGATCATGCGTCACCAATTTAATATGTTTCTATTCAAGGCTAATAGATATAATACAAGAAAGAGATGGATGGGCTGATTGTGCATTTCTAGACCTAAAAAAAAACTTTTGACAAAGTACCACATAAGAAGTTGCTTAAGAAATTAGAATATGGAGGAGGAATACAAGGTAAATTGCTAAATTGGATGGAAGACTTTTTGCAAGAAAGAAAAATGAGAGTAGTGATAAGAGATCAGCACTCAAAATGGAATGAAGTAATAAGCGGTGTCCCGCAGGGAACAGTTCTGGCCCCAATAATGTTTGCTATATATATTAATGATATGGATGAAGGAATTGAAAGCTATATGAGCTTCTTTGCAGATGATGTAAAACTACTGAAAAGAGTGAAAACTGAAGAAGATTGTGAATCACTACAGAGAGATCTAAATAAAGTACAAGAATGGAGTAGGAAGTGGGAGATGGAGTTCAATACAAAAAAGTGTAGTATAATGGAATTTGGAAAAAGCAAAAACAGAATAACAGGATCATATAATTTGGGAGAGGAAGGAATAAAAAAAGTAGAAAATGAGAAGGACCTGGGAGTCATTGTTATGAATAATATGTCACCTGAGAAACATATAAATAAGATTTTTGGAGAAACTTATAATTTAATAAGAACAATCAAAGTGGCATTTACATACCTGGATGAAGAAATGGTGAGGAAAATCCTAATCACCCTGATAAGACCAAGATTGGAATATGCAGCAACGATATGGTCACCAAGTACAAAAAAATGTATAAAAAAACTTGAAAGAATACAAAGAGCAATCACAAAACTGGCACCAACACTCTCAAAACTATCATATGAAGAGAGACTACAAAAACTTAAACTACAGACACTAGAGCAAAGAAGAGAGAGAGGAGATTTGATAGCTATTTACAGAATCATGAAAGGCATAGAAATTACTGATAGAGAGAATCTGATAAAATGGGATGACAGAAATACAAGAGGACACGGAAAGAAAATAAAAAAAGACAACTATAGAAGAGATTTGAAAAAGAACAGCTTTCCTCACAGAGTAATAGACAGTTGGAACAAGTTAGATGAGAAAGTGGTGTGTGCAAAAACAATACATGAATTTAAAAATAGTTTAGATAAAATGAGATATGAAGACGGGACCCCACGAGCATAGCTCCCCTTCCCGTAAAATACAAAGGTAAATACAACTAGGTAAATACACACACACACACACACACACACACACACACACACACACACACACACTTCAACGAATGGACGGCTTAGAAGACGTTCTGAAGAAAATTGAAGTCTGTGGATCCCAACGCAAAGAGAAGTGCCTATTGTTTTTACAGGGTGGGGGGAAATTGCTCGTGGAGTAGTAGGAAAGTAGGGAAAGAGGAAAAGGGGAGGGATTACTGAGGGAAATGGAAGGAAATGAGGAAGGAGTAGACTTGGCCCAGGCAGACAGGCGAAAGGTAAACAAAAGGCCTCCCGATGATAATGAAATGTCTAATAAAAATGTAAAGATTAGAAGTATAGACAAGAGCAATACAGTAGAAAGTGATGAGAATATTTTCCACGGATTTAAAGAGAAAAACAAAAGGGAAACAGAGAACACAATGGAAGTAGCAGAAAACTAAGAGTGTCTCTTCTAGACAGACAAGACTAGAAGAGAAGGTCGATAAGATGATCGAGGACTTGGAGCGTAGGTTCGGTAATGTTGACAGTATTATACGAAGAGTTGAAAAATTGGAAGAACTAGAGAAGGCGAACAAAAACTTAACTAAGGAAATTGAAGAATTAAAACAACAGTTAAAAGAAGTAAAAGAGGAGAATAAAGTCTTAAAGGAGAATAATAAGGAGAACAAGGAGGGTTGGAAAAAAATTCATGAAAAGAGCAAGGTTGCATTCACTGACATAATCAGACAGCAAATGAATGAACAAACTTAAAACTCAGTTATTAAAGTCATGAGACAGAAGGAGAATATAGTAAGAGACTTAGCAGACAAAAAGAAATGTATAATTATATTAGGAATGGAAGAGAAACATAACCCAGATAGAACCACAAGAATCAAAGAGGAAAATGAAAAAGTAAGAAATTTACTAGAATTAGTTCAGGAAGATGAACCAGAAATAATTAAACAAATCGAAGAGAAATTCAGGCTCGGGAAATATAGTACAGACAATGGAAGTACTGTTCCTGACTAAGAAGGATATAAACGTGAAAGGTGTCACATATGGAAAGAATACAGTAGAAATGATAATGATGGAAGTAGAAGACAGAGATAAGAAGAACAGAAAGTTTGTGATAAATTATGTGCCCCCAAAAAACAGCCTCATGGGAAGAGAGTGAACATAAAAGTATGTTAGAGGACACAAAGATAACATTAAACAAGATAATGGAAGAGGGAGGAAAAATAGTTATGATGGGCGACTTTAATTGCAAAGAAATCTGCTGGGAAGAAATGACAGTAAAGGGTGGAGACGGCTCATGGGGAAACGCTCTACTCGAGATGGTTACTGACCATACAATGACACAATGGATACAGGAGAACACTAGGTATAGAAATGAAGAAGAGCCATCGAAACTAGACCTAGTAATTACATCCGAACCTAGAATAGTGGACAAAATTGAATATAAAACACCAATAAGTAAAAGTGACCACATATTGATTGAACTGGAAGTTAATGAAGAAAAATATATGAAAAGAAATGAACAATACAGAAAAGGAAGAATGATGTATGAAAAAACAAACTTTGATCAAATAAGAGAATTCTTTCAAAAGGAAAACTGGGAAGAAATATACAAAGAAGAAACAACAGTAGAAGAGAAATGGAATATTTTGACAAAAATTTACAAAAAAAAAAAAAAAAAGAAGTGGAAAAGTATGTCCCAAGACAAAAACAAGAAAAAGAATATGTAAAAAGCTGGTACAACAAAAGCTGTAGGGAGTTAAAAGACAAAAGAGACAAAGCCTGGACCAGATCGAAAAAAGACAGAAGACCTGAAAAATGGAAAATATATACCTGTTATAGAAATGAATATGTACAAATGTGCAGAGAGAAAAAGAGAAAATATGAAAAAGATATCATAGAAAAGTGTAAAGATCAATCAAAACTATTCTACAGATTTGTAAATAATAAACTGAAAAACAAACAAGACTTGGAGAAATTAAGACAGGAGGGAGTTGAATACACTGAGGAAATGGAAATGGCGGAAATTATGAACAAACATTTTAAATCAGTGTTTACAAGGGAGAACATACAAACTGAAGAGAACGAATGGAAAGAGAAAGTCCCCCTATGGAAGAAATAGAAGTAACAAAGAATGAAATATTAACTTACATGAGTAATCTTGATATCAGAAAATCGCATGGACCAGATGAAATAGCAAACTGGATACTGAAAGAATGCAGGAATGAACTGGCAGACAAAATACATAGCATACTAAATAGTTCCTTGAAAGAAGGAAAAGTTCCAGAAGATTGGAAAAAAACAAATATAGTACCTATATATAAAGGAGGAAATAAAGAAGAACCTACCAACTATAGACCAGTCTCTCTAACAAGTACAATAGCAAAAATTGGTGAAAGAATTATCAAAAGTAGATGGGTAAAATATTTAGAAAAAAACAAAGGCAATTTGGATTCAGACAAGGACGATCATGCGTCACCAATTTAATATGTTTCTATTCAAGGCTAATAGATATAATACAAGAAAGAGATGGATGGGCACACTGTGCATTTTTAGATCTAAAGAAAGCTTTTGACAAAGTACCACATAAGAAGTTGCTTAAGAAATTAGAAACTGAAGGAGGAATACAGGGCAAACTACTAAATTGGATGGAGGACTTTTTGCAAGAAAGAAAAATGAGAGTAGTGATAAGAAACCAGCACTCAAAATGGGATGAAGTAATAAGCGGTGTTCCGCAAGGAACAGTTCTGGTCCCAATAATGTTTGCTATATATATTAATGATATGGATGAAGGAATTGAAAGCTATATGAGCTTCTTTGCAGATGATGCAAAACTACTGAAAAGAGTGAAAACTGAAGAAGATTGTGAATCACTACAGAGAGATCTAAATAAAGTACAAGAATGGAGTAGGAAGTGGGAGATGGAGTTCAATACAAAAAAGTGTAGTATAATGAAATTTGGAAAAAGCAAAAACAGAATAACAGGATCATATAAATTGGGAGAAGAAGGAATAAAAAAAGTAGAAAATGAGAAGGACCTGGGAGTCATTGTTATGAATAATATGTCACCTGAGAAACATATAAATAAGATTTTTGGAGAAACTTATAATTTAATAAGAACAATCAAAGTTGCATTTACATACCTGGATGAAGAAATGGTGAAGAAAATCCTAATCACCCTGATAAGACCAAGATTGGAATATGCAGCAACGGTATCGTCACCAAGTACAAAAAAATGTATAAAAAAACTTGAAAGAATACAAAGAGCAATTACAAAATTGGCACCAACACTCTCAAAACTATCATATGAAGAGAGACTAGAAAAACTTGAACTACAGACACTAGAGCAAAGAAGAGAGAGAGGAGATTTGATAGCTATTTACAGAATCATAAAAGGCATAGAAATAACTGATAGAGAGAATCTGATAAAATGGGATGACAGAAATACAAGAGGACATGGAAAGAAAATAAAAAAAGACAGCTATAGAAGAGATTTAAAAAAGAACAGCTTTCCTCACAGAGTAATAGACAGTTGGAACAAGTTAGATGAGAAAGTGGTGTGTGCAAAAACAATACATGAATTTAAAAATAGTTTAGATAAAATGAGATATGAAGACGGGACCCCACGAGCATAGCTCCCCTTCCCGTAAAATACAACTAGGTAAATACACACACACACATATATATATATATATATATATATATATATATATATATATATATATATATATATATATATATATATATATATACATATATATATATTTGCAGAAACCACTTGGAAAATAAGAGAAATGAATACCGAAAGTTTTCGTCTATTCAAGACATCATCAGGGTACAAAGGATTCTTTGTACACTGATAATGTCTTGAATAGACGAAAACGTTCTGTATTCATTTCTTTTAATTTCCAAGTGGTTTCTGCAAGTTTTGATGTCACGTGTGCTTAGTGATTTGTTTTGCATATATATATATATATATATATATATATATATATATGTATATATATATATATATATATATATATATATATATATGAATATACATCTACACTGAATGGTTCCCAGCGATCAATTGATATTATTCAACCACAAACAACTTTTAATTCCATGCATTGGTTTAAGTCACTGTAACTTTGTTACGGGTTAGCTGGGTTCGAATCCTCGGCTCGTCCACGTTTCAATTTCCAACAAAATGTCTCCATCGAGCGATTCTTCAGTTTCGATTGCGATGGCATGGAATTAAAAGTTGTTTGTGGTTGAATAATATATATATATATATATATGAGTATATACATATGTATATATATATATAAATATATATATATATATATATATATATATATACATATGTATATATATATATGTATATATATATATATATAAATATATATATATATATATATATATATATATATATATATATATACTGTATATATTGGTACACAAGATACGAACAGGAAGAAACTTCAATATTAGGGTTCTCTCAACTTATGGAGGCACTGAGGCCGATGCTGCCCTGTACTCAAGGCCAGGAGCAAGTGAGGGTCACCAGCACAAGTGGCACTAAACGATGCAAGATAGCCTCCTGCCTCCTAGCCATTGCGTATGTCTACTATAGTGTTACTTCCCGGTTTAGAGCTCGCTTCTCTCGGTCAGCCGGAGCGGCCTATATCTTAGAGGGTGATACAGTCATACTTGACCAAGGTAATTCGACTTGGTGAGGATATATATATATATATATATATATATATATATATATATATATATATATATATATATATATATATATATATACATATATATATATATATACACACACACACACACACATATATATATATATATACACACACACACACACACACACACACACACACACACACACACACATATATATATATATATATATATATATATATATATATATATATACTGTAACAAAGAGCATATTGAATCTTGGGTGTAATCAGCCGGATCATACTGATTTTATGCTAACAAATGCAAAAACTAATCTTCTGAACCACTGATATCCGCCATTGTAAAGGAGGTTATCCGGGAAATTTGAACTGCCCGAAACCTAACGGGTATTGAACCCAAGGCATCCATAGTCCGAGACAGGAGCGTCACCCCCCATTGTTCTGTGCAGGTAAAGA
>NC_134815.1:11838308-12015808 GCF_046742065.1 Oratosquilla oratoria | reverse complement strand
GAGAACGAATGGAAAGAGAAAGTCCCCCCTATGGAAGAAATAGAAGTAACAAAGAATGAAATATTAACACACTTGAGTAATCTTGATGTCAGAAAATCGCATGGACCAGATGAAATAGCAAACTGGATACTGAAAGAATGCAGGAATGAACTGGCAGACAAAATACATAGCATACTAAATAGTTCCTTGAAAGAAGGAAAAGTTCCAGAAGATTGGAAAAAAGCAAATATAGTACCTATATATAAAGGAGGAAATAAAGAAGAACCTACCAATCTATAGACCAGTCTCTCTAACAAGTACAATAGCAAAAATTTGTGAAAGAATTATCAAAAGTAGATGGATAAAATATTAAAAAAAAAAACAAAGTGTTAAATCCAAGGCAATTTGGATTCAGACAAGGACGATCATGCGTCACCAATTTAATATGTTTCTATTCAAGGCTAATAGATATAATACAAGAAAGAGATGGATGGGCGGACTGTGCATTTTTAGATCTAAAGAAAGCTTTTGACAAAGTACCACATAAGAAGTTGCTTAAGAAATTAGAAACTGAAGGAGGAATACAGGGCAAACTACTAAATTGGATGGAGGACTTTTTGCAAGAAAGAAAAATGAGAGTAGTGATAAGAAACCAGCACTCAAAATGGGATGAAGTAATAAGCGGTGTTCCGCAGGAACAGTTCTGGCCCCTATAATGTTTGCTATATATATTAATGATATGGATGAAGGAATTGAAAGCTATATGAGCTTCTTTGCAGATGATGCAAAACTACTGAAAAGAGTGAAAACTGAAGAAGATTGTGAATCACTACAGAGAGATCTAAATAAAGTACAAGAATGGAGAAGGAAGTGGGAGATGAAGTTCAATACAAAAAAGTGTAGTATAATGGAATTTGGAAAAAGCAAAAACAGAATAACAGGAGCATATAAATTGGGAGAAGAAGGAATAAAAAAAAGTAGAAAATGAGAAAGACCTGGGAGTCATTGTTATGAATAATATGTCACCTGAGAAACATATAAATAAGATTTTTGGAGAAACTTATAATTTAATAAGAACAATCAAAGTTGCATTTACATACCTGGATGAAGAAATGGTGAAGAAAATCCTAATCACCCTGGTAAGACCAAGATTGGAATATGCAGCAACGATATGGTCACCAAGTACAAAAAAATGTATAAAAAAAACTTGAAAGAATACAAAGAGCAATTACAAAATTGGCACCAACACTCTCAAAACTATCATATGAAGAGAGACTAGAAAAACTTGAACTACAGACACTAGAGCAAAGAAGAGAGAGAGGAGATTTGATAGCTATTTACAGAATCATGAAAGGCATAGAAATAACTGATAGAGAGAATCTGATAAAATGGGATGACAGAAATACAAGAGGACACGGAAAGAAAATAAAAAAAGACAGCTATAGAAGAGATTTGAAAAAGAACAGCTCTCCTCACAGAGTAATAGACAGTTGGAACAAGTTAGATGAGAAAGTGGTGTGTGCAAAAACAATACATGAATTTAAAAATAGTTTAGATAAAATGAGATATGAAGACGGGAGCCCACGAGCATATCTCCCCTTCCCGTAAAATACAACTAGGTAAATACAACTAGGTAAATACACACACACACACACACACACACACACACACACATAAACACACACAAAGAAACACAAACACACGCACACGCACACACACACACGGCTCGGTGGCGGATTGGTAAAGCACTGGCCTCACAATCCAGAGAACCGGAGTTCGATTCCCCGGCCGGGCGGAGATAAATTGGGTTTGTCTCCTTTCACGTGTAACCCCTGTTCACCTAGCAGTGAGTAGGTACGGGACGTTAGTCAAGGAGTTGTGACCTTGCTGTCCCGGTGTGTGGTGTGTGAGTGGTCTCAGACCTACCCAGAGATCGGCAAATAATGAGCTCTGAGCTCACTGCCGTAGGGCGGTGTCTGGCTGTCTCGACAGAGACTGCAGCAGATCCGAATGTGAATACACACACACACACACACATATATATATATATATATATATATATATATATATATGCACAAGTATCACAAATCACACATGACTACACCGATATGCTGAATACCACAGGGAAAAGAAAAATTCTTGGAATCCGAGCGCTTTCGTGATATTTGTTCACATCTTCAAGGATTACAATAGAATGAATAAGAACAGATTTTTTTTTTTTTTTTTTTTTATTATTATTATTTAGTCCCTGCGGAGCTAGCCGATTTCAGGACTGTCTTTAATTGCTTCTATGGCTGTAATATCTTATTTATTTATTAATTCAATTTTATATTTATTTATTTGTTTATTTACCGGAGTGTGGAATTTTGTTATATTTCACCCGGGTGGAGGGGGTCATAGTAGGCCTCCCACGGGGGAAGAGCAGATTAAGCTGGCAGCCAGGATTATTTGAGATTTTCCGGCGTCTGATGTGCTGTTTGCCCTCAATTGGTCTAGGGCGGTGGAGGGATCTCCGAAGAGATTTCTTAAATCTTTAAAATGGTCCCTCAACTGTCTGCAAACGAAAAGGCAGTGATTGAAAGAGACCTGTTCTCTGCCACAGGTACAGAGAAGATTTAGGAATTTGGTTCGCCAATGATTTACCCTTATTCTGGATATCATGGCTAACATATAGGGGGGTACAGAGGGGAAGGTCGGGGGTTTTCCTCCGTGGCAGGTTGTTGTCGGCCATCCACGAGCGATGGCAGTGGCGGTGAAGTCTGCCTTCCAGGTCTCCCAGATGGCGTCGCTGATCGTGAATTTGATGGAAATCATGTCCTCTTCAGGCGCCAGGGCGCCCTTCTTGGCTGCCCCATCCGCCTTTTCATTACCGTGCAACCCCACATGTGAGGGAACCCATTGATATCTTATCTGAATATCTTTGTTGGAGGCCTCAGCAGTGAGGTGCAGTAATTCTTGCAAAGTGTCTGGTTACGAGTCGCACTGACAGCTCTGCAGTGCCTTAAGGCTGGCTCTTGAATCAGAGAGCACGGTGATGCAAGCTGGCGGATGGGGAAGAGCGAGAACTATTTCAATGGCTTCCCGAATGGCGATTAATTCGGCCGAGAAGATGGAGGTGGGGGGAAGCTTCACGGAGATGGACTCTTGTGTGTTTTCCAAGAATATCCCTGGGCCTGTGCGGCCATCCTCAAGCACAGAGCCATCTGTGTAGACAAGGAAGTCCTCCTTGTACTCCGTCCTTATTATCTCCCTCACATGTGCTAGGAGAATTTCTGAGACAACTGTTGGTGGTTTGAGTACCCAGGGGTGAAAGAGATCCACCTGACACTGGGTAACAAGTTGTCTCGCATCAGGAGGAAGCCCGGCTTTTATGCAGAGCTCCTTGACGATGCCAGGCAGACCTTGAATGTGCGTCGTCTGTGAGGCCGGCAACCAATCCTCCCGGAGTTCCTCATCCGTAGAATTTGTAACTTTAGCACTGGTGAACAAGTATTTGCAGGCATCTTTCTTCAGTTGATACCAAAAAGGAAGAACACCTGCTTCATTATATACTTGTTCATGTGGAACTGATGCTGGCAAACCGAGACCCAGGCGGAGCGCTTGGCCCTCCACTCTGGCTAATCTATACACTACCCCCGGGGGAAGATCGTGTATGGCAGGAGATCCGAAGAGGAGCCGGGAGCGTACCAAACTCTTGACTATGGATATCAGTTTTTCCCTCCTTTGACCCCAGGGCTCTCGGCGGATGACTCGGACTAGGTTTAGGGCTCGTCTAGCGTTTATTATGACCTGATTTATGTGGCTAGTCCATTTTCCGTCTCTCTGGAAGATGACCCTTAAATATCGAACTGCCTTAGCTGGGTATATGGGAGTTCCGTCCACTTTGATGTAATTCCAGTCAGGGTAGTCTCCTCTGTTGTAACCTATGCCGTGGACTGGCATATAAACAGTCTTTGCTGCGGAGAGCATGAAGCCCAGGTCGGTCAGTTGGGTCATTACCAGGTCAACCTGTCTCTGAAAGAGACGGAGTTCTGACTTGTGCTGGTCAGAATCCTTTTTGGGCCGCCGGTGCCTAGCTTTCCTCCATAATGCTATGTCATCAGCATAGGCTGTGACGACAGTATCCTTTCTCACTCCTTTTCCTACATCCTCAAGGAGCAATGTGAAGAGGAGCGGGGCAACTACGGAGCCCTGGGGGACTCCCATATCAATGGTTGACGATCGGCTGAGGTGTCCTTTCCAGCGTACCACCATGGATCGACCAGAAAGGAAGGACTGCACAAATTTGTACAGTCCCGGCGAAACTCCAATAGACTTGAGTTTAGATAGCAGTTTACCGTGCCAGACGGTATCAAAAGCTTTGGCAATATCTAAAAAGCACGTCTGTAGAATCCGTCTCTGTCTTTGGGCCCTACGGATATGTTCGGAGAGTCGCACGATGTGGTCAGTGATGCTTCTCCCTTTTCTAAATCCGGCTTGAAGTTTTGGGAGGGCTTCCTTATCTTCCACCTGGGACTTCAGTCGATTCAGTACTATTCGCTCGTAGAGCTTTCCTACGTGGGAGGTGAGCGAGACAGGCCTGTAGTTGGTTACGCTTTTCCTGCTCTTGTTTGCCTTGGGAATTGGTACCACAATAGCGTGCTTCCAGGCGCTAGGAACAACGCCTTGCCTCCAGCATTTGTTATATAATCTTAGCAGATTCATTTGCATGGAAGGCGGAGGTTGCTGTAGGAGAGGGTATGTGACCTTATCTGCTCCAGGCGACTTCTTGTTTGTCCGGGTTGCCCTGAGTGCCCAGCGCAATTCTTGTAGGGTTAGGCTCGAGTCTTCCCCTTTCGGTGGAGAAAGATCCATTCGGGATTCTTGTTCGCGATGGTGGCGCAGTTTTGCTTCGGGGAGGCTGGCCATGGTACTTGCACTAGCAAAGTGGTGGAGAAAGCTTTCAGCCTTCTCCTCAGGAGTGCACAGGATCGTACCGTCTGGGGCTGTAAGGTCATTATCCGGTGGGTTATATCGGCTCTTTAGGATCTTGACCTTTTTCCAAGCTGCGCTTAGGTCCAAAGTGTTGTCCTTGCTATTCATCCAGTATGCAAGCTTTGCTTGGGCTATGGTCCTCTTGCAACGCGAATTTGTTGTCTTCATCTCGATGAAGGCTTCTTCCGACCCTTCTCTCTTGTACCGATGGTAGGCTAACCTTTGTGGACAGCAATCTTGCAGTCCTCCGTCCACCAAGGGTGGCCACGCCTTCCCTGACCTGTGCTGACGAAGGGGATTGCGTGTCTAGCTGCTGCCAGAACTATGCCGGTGAAATGTTGATTTAAGCTATCCACCGAGTTGTCGAGGTCTAGGCTAATGTCATCGTTGTTCAAGAACTCTTTGTATGCAGTCCAGTTTACCTTTTGAAGGTTAAGGTTTCCTTGCAGTGGAGGCAGGTGGACTACAGGTGAGAGGTGTATGGAGACGCAGATAGGGAGATCATCTGAAGACAACGGGTCCCCAAGTGTGAACCAATCCGTGGCTCCCGCTAGGTTTGAGGACACGAAAGATAAGTCGATGGCTGACTTACTGTGCCCTACCACGTCTGGAACTCTGGTGTGGGTGCCATCGTTGAGGAGGACCATATCCACGGAGTCTAACTGTGAGGCGAGTTCAGGAGAGGAATGGGGATATTCGTCTTCCCATAGGGCGTCGCGACGATTAAAATCCTCCACCACTACCCAGTTGTCAGTGAAGGCTCCAAGCCATTCAAAGTGCCTAGTCGTTTTTGGATTGTAATAATTTAGGATGTTAATGGTCTGGTCTTCTTTCACCTTGACAGAAGAGACCGTACCATATCCTGCCTCCAGTGGAGGTCCAGCCAAGGTTCCGACTTGGGCGGCTAGTCCTAGGGAGACATACGTGGCTACCTTTGCTTCGCCTGAAGCATCAGTCCCATAGAAGGGAGGGTAGTGGTAGCCTGTCAGAGTTGGTAGCTGGAGAGGGCGTTTCCGAAGTGATTGTAGTGCAATTACCTCGTAGTGGTATTTGGCGAGATGCTGCACTAGTTGATCCCAGGCAGTGTTTATTGCCCGACAGTTCCATTGCATAATTCTAAGTACAGCCATGATTTCCAATTTCCATGATTGTACTAAGAATCACGAAGATTCCGTCTAGAAGCCGAGCTGCCTGTGGGTTGGAACGAGCTAGATCTTTTTGTATTGTTTCGACTGTGGCTTTCAGGCTCTCGATGGAGCTTGAGAGGGGGGTGGAGGGGGCTGGGAGTAAGGCTGCTCTGTCGTGTGAGAGTGCCCTTATTTCTTTTTCCACTATGGGAGGAGACGTCTCAGGAGGAAGGTTCGTGTTGGTGGGGAAGGATCCCTCGGGGTGGGGGAGATGATCTGGCCTGTCTTTCTTCTCCTTATCCTACGTTTCTTAATCCTCTTCTTTTCTTCCAATTCGGTGGTAGTGGTCGTCGAGGGTTTGGCAGGCGGCGTTTCTTTGGGGGCACAGACTTCATCACTTGTTGGTGGAGGCTCAGTGCCAGGTGAAACAGCTGCTATGGAGTCTTTTGATTTAACCGCCTGGGTTGGGGGTGCGTTTTCTAAAAGGTGTTTAGGGGACTTGGGCGCTGTCCCAAAGTCCCTCTCCTTTGCCCACTCTTCTTTAAGGTGGGTAGTCCATCGCTCCCTGGCAGCAGCTAGCGCTTCCGAGAAGGTGACATATCTCTGTTTTTTTTTTTATCTCATGCGCTACCCTCCTAATAGCCACTTCTGGGCATCCGTGATAAGCAGCAGAGTGATTTCCACAGCAATTTACACAGAGAAGTTGCTGCTCTCTGCAGTCCTGGGTAGGATGTCCTTTGCTGCATTTAGCGCACCGAGGTGCCTTGCGTCGGCACTCCTTCCTAGAGTGCCCCAGGAGTTGACACTTTGTGCATCTTTTTACTGGAGCGACGTAGGGGACAACTTGGTGTAAGGTATATCCTAATCTGACAGTGGAGGGAAGGGTGTCAGCAAGAAATGCTACTCTTACTGACCCTGTTGGTACTCCCTCCTTTGACATGAGCCTCTTGATATCATCGACGGGAAGATCTTGGGTCTCCAGGTCTCTCTTGAGCAAGCTTTCCGCGTCGTCATCGATGGGGACTCCCTTCACTACTCCCACGACAATTGTCTTGGGGATTCTGGTAATCATCTCAATTTTTTGGGCGGTCCGTTCTTAGGACAGGGGTGCGTAGGAGCAGTCCCTGCTGTTTTGCCGATGAGCAGCTAATCAGCCATTCTCCAGAGGGCGTTTGTCGAATTCCTTCGACTGGGCCCACCGTCTCCTTGATCAGCTGTGCTTGCCTCCAGGACCCCAGCTTTAGGAATCGGGCTGGGTTCTCCGTGGGTTTGATTATCACTGGGAACTTCGACGGGCTATGTGCGGGTTGTTGTTTTTTTGGGACGATGGCGGCGATTGTTGACAATCTGCCATCCTCCCTCCTTTGGCTTACAGTTTGACGCGGCGACAGTGGCGTATGTCAAACTGGTCGACTGACCTTCCTTGTCTGCCTCTTTTAAGGCATTTGAGGGTGTAGGTGCGTCTGTTGGAGTTGATGGGGCGGGATGCTTGTCCATGGAAATTGCGTCAGGAAGGCTGTGTTCCGAAGTTTGGGCAGTGTCCATTTGCATTTCTTCAGGGGGGATCCGGTCAGCAGTTTTGTGAAAGGGGTCTTCCATCCGCTGGGCACTTTCATTGGAGTAGGTGACTTTTAGTCTTTTTTGCCGATGAGGTTCATCAGGGTGTCTTGGGAACTCATCTTCTTCGTCCTCGCTGGAGGAGAAGATGCTCTTGCGTTGAAAAGATTCTTCCATGTTCGTGTGTCCGGACTGGACTGGACGAACTGTTGATCTGGATGTTGACACTCAGAGTAAGATGAGATATATATACACATGAGAGAGGTTTGACACATGGAAAGGGTACCACTTAAGCTAATTATATCAGGTCAGGTCAAGTCTTGAAGGGTAGGGGTGGGTGACCTTATTCCTTACAGTAATTATCATATATACTCTTAACAATAAATGGATCAAGTTTGTATAGACCTAAATTGTTATTGAGGAGTTTTTCATAGTCATGTTTGATGATACAAGATTCTATAATATTTCTTTCAGTCATGTCTTTACATGATACAATATTTCTTGCATTTGTCTTTAGAAATAATTCCACTGTTAAAAATCTACTGATAAAAAAATCCCCAAATGATTTTAAGGGATGTGTTTATAAGATACCATGTTCCGATTGTAATAGAAGTTATGTGGGGCAAACAAGCAAAGATTTAGAAGTAAGAATAAAACAGCATAAACATAGCATTAAGACAGGCCAATATTTTAATGCTTTGTTTACTCATGTAAGGGCTTTTGACCATCCGATCAATTGGAAAAATGCAACAAAAATTGTATCATGTAAAGACATATGTATGTGTGTGTATTATACAGGCTGCCAGCCAGTTGTGCCCTAGGTTAAGGCCTGGCACATATTGTAATCAGCCCACAGGGCCCATTTGTACCTTATAATATTTGTTAACCAGATTGCCTTCATTGTTAATAAATAGAAGAAAACTCCCGTTTTGGAGTTTATCTCGCCCGCAATAAGTCCTCCTTATGTAACCACAACCATTATCAGTTACATATATATATATATATATATATATATATATATATATATTACATATATATATGTAAACTTCCTTTCCTTGATGTACTCGTAGCACAGAACCAGGCACATTTTAACACTTCCGTATACACCAAACCCACCAACCCGGGCCTGTGTCTTAATGGGAAAAGCGAGTGCCCCCAACGCTTTAAAGACTCCACCATCAGTGCTTACATCAGAAGGGCTCTCACGCACTGCAACAGTTGGAAAAGTGCTAATCTAGAAATTGAAAGAGCCACACAAGTATTAGTAAATAATGGCTATTCCAACCAAGACATTTCCAAGGTCATTAAAAGGCAAATCAACAAATGGTACGACCAAGCTCCAGTCCTCCCCAATTCAGGCCAAAACATCAAATTATTCTACAAATCCCACATGACTACAGAGTACAAAACAGAAGAGAAAATCATCAGGCAAATCATCAAACGTCATGTCAAACCTGCCAATCCTGTCGACCGGGTGGACTTCGTCATCTACTACAAAAACAAGAAAACTTCGAATTTCCTACTAAAGAATAACCCTTCCCCCGCTCCTTCTGAGTTGCAACGCAGCCATCTAGTGTATGAATTCTCCTGTAAACAAGGGAACTGTGAGTCCCTTCATTCTTCATACATAGGATACTGCACTACTAAACTCTCTAGAAGAATTACATTACACTTACAAAATGGTACACCTAAGACACACACAGAATCTCACCACAACACTATTCTTACCAGACAGACCATGGCTGAAAACACCAAAATCATAGGACAGGCTCAAGATACTAGACGGCTACAGATCCTCGAGGCCCTCCTCATTCAAGCCAACATGCCCACCTTAAACCTTCAGTCACAGGAATTCATGGTCATACCGTCCGCCAGGAGAGATGTGCTTCGCCCGAAGCCTAATACGCGACTGATGACCTCTACTCCCTGACGCATCGTTCCAAGCCTCTGATTGGCTGACCCATATACGGCGTTCTGTTCTCCCATTGGTTCCCTCACACCACAATTTCCTATTGGTTCTCTTTATGTTCAATATGATCCTCTCCTTTACTATATAAGTCTATGTATTCTGACCTTTTGTCATTGCTTTTGAAAATGTACATAGTGTACGAAACGTCAAGCTCCAGTAAAACACTACTCTTCTCCCTTCTGAGTTTGAATCATGTCCTTTGGACCTGCGATAGCAAACTTACCTCCTGAAGCCAAGTCTATAGTTAGACGTATTGAAACTCTACACAAGAAGATCATCAATGCATCAATTGCTATTTTCTTCAATGAAACCTGTCTACAGGAAAACCTGCTGCCGAAATATACAAATATATATATATACATATATATATATACATATATATATATATATATATATATATATATATGTGTGTGTGTGTGTGTGTGTGTGTGTGTGTGTGTGTGTGTGTGTGTTTATGTATGTGTGTGTGTGTGTGTGTGTGTGTGTGTGTGTGTGTGTGTGTGTGTGTGTGTGTGTGTGTGTGTGTGTATGTGTGTGTGTGATTCACCTACTTGGTCTTTGGATCACGTGTTGGACTCGTGATCGCAAGCTATTTCCCTCCCGGAAGAGAGCTCAGAGCTCGTATGACCGATCTATGGGTAATGCTATGACCTTACACGCACACACACACCCAACTCCCCGCCCACGAGAGTTGGAGTAACGACTCGAAGCAACGATACTGAAATAATTTCAGCCCTGGGCAGGATTCGAACCAGGTACCGCCAGTACCCCCGTACTGACAGTCTGAGACTCTACCAACCGCGCCACCGAGTCGTGTGTGTGTGTGTGTGTGTGTGTGTGTGTGTGTGTGTGTATTTACCTAGTTGTATTTTGTGGGAAGGGGAGCTATGCTCGTGTTGTCCCGCCATTGTATCTCTCAGTGTCTAGTTTACTTTTAAACTCGTGAATGGTTTTTGCGCTTACTATTTCATTATCCAGTTTGTTCCAAGTGTCTAAAACTCTATGTGGAAAACTGTTTTTCTTCAGTTCTCTTCTATAGCTATGTTTTCTTAATTTCCTTCTATGTCCTCTTGTGTTTCTCTTGTCCCAGTTTAGTAATTCTTCTCTATCAAGTATCTCTGTGCCTTTCATGATTCTGTAGATGGTCAGTAGGTCTCCTCTCTCTCTTCTTTCCTCCAGTGTCGGTAGCTCCAGTTTAGCCAATCTCTCCTCGTATGATAGGTTTGCAAGTGCAGGTGCCATTTTTGTAGCTGCTCTTTGGATTCTTTCTATTTTCTTTATGTTCTTTTTGGTACTGGGGGACCACAATGTCGCCGCATACTCTAGTCTAGGCCTTATCAATGTAACCAAATTTTTTTTTTGTCATGTCTTCGTCCAGGTAAGCAAAAGCCACTTTAATTGATCTTAGCAAGTTGTAAGTCTCCCCGACAATTTTGTTAATCTGTGTATTATAGGACAAGTCGTTTGTGATAATAACTCCCAAGTCTTTTTCGGATCCTACTTTCTTTACTTCCTTGGTTCCAATTGTATATTTTCTTGACATTCTGTTTTTGCTTTTTCCAAACTCCATTATGCTACACTTCTTAGTATTAAAATCCACTTCCCATTTCTGACTCCAGTTCCATACCCTATTCAGATCTTCTTGCAGTGCTTCACAGTCCTTATCAGTTTCTACTTTCCTTAACAGTTTGGCGTCATCAGCAAAGAAGCTCATGTAACAGTTCACGCCCTCGTCCATATCATTCATATAGATAGCAAACATTATTGGAGCCAGTACAGATCCTTGCGGTACTCCACTGATCACCTCTTTCCAATCTGAATATTTTTCTCTGAGTACTACTCTCATCTTTCTTCCAGTCAGGAAGTCCTCCATCCATTTTAGTAGGTTCCCTTGTATTCCTTCAATGTGTTCCAGTTTTTTTAGTAGTTTTCTGTGTGGTACTTTGTCAAATGCTTTTTGCAAGTCTAGGAATGCACAATCAGCCCATCCGTTTCTTTCTTACACTATGTCTATTAGTCTTGAGTAGAAGCATATCAAGTTTGTGGTGCAAGATCTACCTTGTCTGAACCCGAATTGTCTTGGGTTTAATATGTTGTTATCTTCCAGGTGTTTTACCCATCTATTCTTGATGATTTTCTCACAAATTTTGGCTATAGTGCTTGTTAGTGATACTGGTCTATAGTTGGTGGGTTCTTCCTTGTTTCCTCCTTTATATATTGGTACAATGTTAGCATTTTTCCAGTTATTAGGTATCTTTCCTTCCTTGAGTGAGCTATTTATTATGATGTGTATTTTGTCCGTTAGCTCTTCTTTGCATTCTTTTAGAATCCAATTTGCAATTCCATCCGGGCCATGTGATTTTCTGACGTCCAATTTTGATAGATGTTCTGATATTTCTTTTTGTGATGTTGTAAATTCACTCATGTGGGGAGAATGTTTGTTATTATCTACGTCCCAATTTTGTATTTTCTCTCTGGTGAAGACAGGTTTAAAGTGGTTGTTCATGATTTCGGCCATCTCTAATTCTTCTGTGTATTCTATATTTCCTTGGCGTAGTTTCACTAGTTCCTGTTTGGTTTTAAGTTTACCATTTACATACCGGTAGAATAGCTTGGGCTGATCTTTGCATTTATCTATAATATCCTTCTCATGGTTCCTTTTCTCCCTCTTCTCACATTAACATACTCATTTCTATAGTTTATATAAATTTGCCATTTGCTTTGTTTTTTGTCTTTTCTCCACCTTTTCCAAGCTTTGTCCCTTCTGTCTTTTGCCTCACTGCATCTTTTGTTGAACCAACATTTAATGTACTCTCTCTCTCGCTTTTGTCTTGGTACATGCCTGTTTACCCCTTCATTGTAATTATCCAACAGTATGTTCCATTTCTCTTCCACTGTTGTCTCTTCCATATAGAATTTTTCCCAGTTTGCATTCTGGAAGAACGTCTTTAGTTTTGCAAAGTCTGTTTTGTTGTACATCAATCTTCCTTTCCTATGCTTTTCGCTCCTCTTCATCTCTATTTCTTCCTTTAGTACAGTTTCGATGAGTACATGGTCACTCTTTCCAATTGGTGTCTTGTAGTGGACTTTGTCCACTATTTCAGGTTCCGTTGTAAATATTAAATCTATTTTTGATGGCTCTTCATTGTTTCTGTACCTTGTGTTTTCACTGACCCACTGGGTCATTGTGTACTCCATGGTCATGTCTAGCAGTACATTGCCCCACACGTCATCTCCACGTACTGTCATGTTGTCCCAACAAATTTCTTTGCAATTGAAGTCTCCCATAATTACTAGGTTACCCTTACCCATTAGTATTTAATTTAGTGATTTTCTTGTATCTTCTAGCATTTTTGTGTGTTCGTTTTCTTTCCAAGCATTCGTTCTTGGGGGCACATCGGTCACCACAAACTTTCTACTTTTCATATTCTTGCCTTCGACTTTTATCATGATCAGTTCAACATTACCTTTGCCCTCTGCAATTTTTGTCACGTTTAGGTCTTTCTTGGCCAAGAACATGATTCCCCCTCCCTGCTTTTTGTCCCTGTTTCTTATCCAGTAATTGTATAGCCCTTGTCCAATATCAATAGATGGTATTTCTCCTCTTAGTTTAGTCTCTACAATTCCCATTATGTCTGTTTTTTCTTCTAATAGATAATCATTGAGTTCGTTCAGACCTGAAATTAATCCGTCAATGTTAGTATAGGCCACTTTTAATTTTCTTCCTTCTCCATTATCTTTTCTGTCCTTGGTTTTTTCGTTTTGATGTGCCACTGTTTCAATCTCATGTCGATTACTCTCCAATGGAATTCTTTGCATTCTGTCTCCGTTCTCAACAAGTTTTTTTCCTTTGCTTCTTTTCTTAGTGACTTTTCTTTTTCTAATTCCTCAGTACTCATTTCTCTTTTTATCCATATCTTATTGTACTTTTCACTCTTTGCCAAATTGCCTACTTTTTCAAAGATGTCTTCTACTACCATCTGTGACCTTAATTTTATCTTTAGAGGTCGATTTCTATCTTTAGAGTAGCGACCGATTCTGTGTGTCTCTTCTAAGTCTATGCTTGAATCTCTTTCCCCCCCTGAATTTCATTTAGAATTTCTACTGCTGTCTCTTTTTCTTCTTTTTCTCTCATGTACCTCGCCAATCCCTGTTTTTCTTTTAGTCCATAGACCACAATATATTTTTTCCTATCTACTGTATCCCTGACCCAGTTTGCTTTTTCATTAACCACTTGGATAGTTGTGTCTTTTGTGTGTGTGTGTGTGTGTGTGTGTGTGTGTGTGTGTGTGTGTGTGTGTGTGTGTGTGTGTGTGTGTGTGTGTGTGTGTGCGTGCGTGTGTTTTACGAAGGCAATACTGCACGAATGCACGTATCAGTGTCAAGCCCGAATTTCGACGATGACTAAGACGTACAAGGTAGCACTTAAGCCTTATATTGCAGCAAGATTCATAGCGCGTTTATTAAGGTATTAAGCAACATGAAGGATTACTCTATCGAGGCCAGATACAGTTAAGTAGCAGTGGAGGGTGAGAGGGAGTGGGAAAGGAGAGGGGAGGAAGCGGAGAGAACCAGGAAGGATGGAAGAAAAAAAAAAAAGAGGAATGGGGATTAAGGTGAGGGGGAAGAAGAGAAGAGAAGATGTGAGGAGGAGGAGTATGGGATGAAACAACCAGATTAGAAGCGACGAACACCAGAGGCAAAGGAAGAGATGAGCAAGGAAAACAAAGATCGAGGAAGAGGGATGACGGTGGGAAAGGGATGGGCAAGGATAAAATGGATGAAGTGATGGCGGACAGGAGATGAGAGGTCAGAGAACGAAAAGAAACGAGGAAAGGAGGTAAGGGAAATCAAGTGGGATGGGAGGAGGAATAACAACAGGGAAGTAGTATATATATAATATATATATATATATATATATATATGTATATATATATATGTATGTATGTATATGTAAAGACAGACAAATATGGAGGTGAGGTGGCAAAATGAAACGTTAAGGCTAGAGTATGGAGCTTTATTCAGAACCAGACGTTTCGACCTCTTGGGCCTTCCTCAGTGGGCTGGATTCTGGATTCCAAGGAAAGACCACCTCGCTTGCGCGGGATCGGGTTTTGTGGGAGGGGAAGAATGTCTGCAGGAAAATGAAAAGATAGTAGCGTATAAAAGAGGGCTATTGCCACCGGGCGATTTGCGAGCGACAGTGGACTGAATACAGAATAAGAATCAAAGTCCGTCAACAGCTTACATTGTGATCTGACGACCCTGCGTGACCTCATCCCGGTCTCGTTGTCCCCCCACTGGCAACAAATTCTCGTAAGGGGTTCATGAAACGTATGCTAAGGCGACGACTTACTCCCTAAGAAGGAAGCACCGGGAACGAGACGGCAGAATTGAAGGAAAGACATTATTGCATTAAGAGGGAGGAAGAGGCGAGGGAGAGGAGGAGAGAGAAAGAGAGATGGAGGAGAAAGTGTGTTATTCTTCTGAGCGAGCGTCGAACAACCAATACTTGGCTTGCGACGTCTAGCTTCAGCAAGATTACTTTCTCTTATTCTCCACAACCCCCAACCTCCCGACACATTCACATCCACATACGCACACACATACAAACTAGAGATGTACAGGATATCTGATAGTGCGGATGCGGATATAGATATTGACTTTTTTAAAGTTGCAAATGAGGATATGAAAAAACAAGAACTGCGGATGCTGATGTCGATGTCTAATGATCATATCCTCGCGGATGCAGATTATCTTTCGATATTTGAATAATATGTAATTATACATTTTATATTGCGAAAGACCATTTTCAGCCACATAAGTCCAACTTGTGTTACCAGGATGCTGGATCTAAGTCGTCCTGTATCCAAAAATTACATGAAATGTTGATAAGTTCAATCCTCAATTAATGCTGGCGTAGGCTCATAGGCTCACACTACATACTACACAATACGCATGTGCTCAGTATTTGGATTTTAACAAAGGCAATTGCTAATTGCAATCTCAGTGACGAAAAAAGAGGAGAGATTTGTAGTTTTGTATCTAGGATCCAGATAAGTTGCATACTTTTAAGGCCAGCAAATCTTTTGTCTGGGTCAGCATTCACGGTTAATGTCATAAAGTTTATTATATTAATAGCTACCTATTCATCCTTATCAGATTCTTCAGACTCTGAGCATGCCCCTGTTTGGATTTTTTTTTGTTAATATATAAGAGGTACCACATCACTTATGAAAGATGAAGAGCTGTTCAATTGTTTTATGACTTCCTCATAGGGTTTTAAGGCTTTTACACATTAGGAAAGTAACTTCCATTCTGTGTTACAGCATGAAGACATAATGACTCCTTTAGTTTCTGAATCCTTTCCAACAAATACAACGTATTGTTCCACCTTTCTGGCAAATCGTGAATAACATTTAGCAAACACTCCTGCAGTCGATCCTGGATTTTCTTAAACTCATCTTGAGCCATTGTTGAATGACAAAAATGAAATGAAATGGTGCGACACTTGCGAACTACTTCACCAGTTTCTTTCTCTGAAGCTATTCCCTATTTCACAATTAGTTCAAGCTTATGTACAGTGCACCCTAAGTTACACAGACAACATACGTAGGGGTTAAGGGGACCAGAGACAGTCATGAGTAATACCAATCAGTACACATATGACACATAAACATTATTATAGATTTGCTAATACTACTAAAATGTTCGTAACACGTAGGATATTGAGACCTACATATTACGAACATTTTAGTAATATTAGCAAATCTATAATAACGTTTATGTGCCATATGTGTACTGATTGGTATTACTCATGACTGTAAGTGTAGAAAATCTGTCTATTGAGGACCACTATGGAAATAAACTTATATGTTTTTTTTGTGTTATCCTCGGCATTTGTAATTGTTATTTCATGTATATTGATTCAATGCCAAATAAAATTACTTAATTACTTACAGTCTACAGTGTTCAAACCTGACAGAAACCGAGTTTTTGCCTTGTTTGCACCAATATCACGGAAGATAGAACGAACACTTCTGCTCGGAATATCCCACTTGTTTAACATTTCATCAAACTTCATAGAAATGTATTCTTCGGTGAACACAAAGTTCATTCGCTCAAATTCCTCAGTAATGGCATGAACAGTGAGACTCAGCAATGAAACACCTGCGGAGGTTTCTGGCCATACGTCTGTTGTAAAAACAGAATTGCAGTTCAGTTTGTTTTCACTTACATTTTTTTTTTCATTTTATTGAATGCTGACTTGTACATTTCATTGCAATTCATGGGTAAGTAAAAATTGTGTTGCTTCACACATTTCAGTCATCAGTCTTATGAAACCTAGGTCTTCCAATTGAGTGAATGACAAATCGTCCAATACTAGCATCACTGCAATGATCCTATCAATATATTTTTATTTTGAACTTTTATACATATATCTATATATTTAGAAAATCTGACCACTATGTTGAGAAATATCCTCATTTTCAAATAGCGGATGTGGATATCCGATACATCTCATACACACACATACATACACACACACACTCACACACAGGAGGGAAATAGCTGTCGATCACGAGTCCAACACGTGATCCAAAGACCAAGTGAATACACACACACACACACACACACACACACACACACACACACACACACACACACACACACACACACACACACACACACACACACACACACACACACACACACACACACACACACACACACACAGGAATGATAATAAATAGAGAATAGGAGACGGGACCCAAAGAACGTTGTTCCTTTCCTGTATACTACAATTGAGTAAATACAATTAGGTAATTAAATACATACGCACACACTCATCCGCCTACGCGCACGTACACGCGCACATGTGTAAGATCATGGCATTACCTCATAGATCGGGCCAAATGAGCTCTGAGCTCTCATGGAAGTTAATAACTATCGACCACGAGTCCAACACATAATCCAAGACCATGGTGAATCACACACACACACACACACACACACACACACACACACACACACACACACACACACACACTTTCAACGAACGGACGGCTTGAAGAACGTTCTGAAGAAAAGTGACGATTGTGGATCCCAACGCAAAGAGAAGTGCCTTTTTGTATTTACAGGGTGGGGGGGAAATTGCTCGTGGGGTAGTGGGAAAGTAAGGAAAGAGGAGAAGGGGAGGGATTGCTGGGGAAATGGAAGGAAATGAGGAAGTAGAGGACTTGGCCCAAGCAGACCGCCGAAAAGTAAACAAACGACCGCAAGCCCAACTGGAAGACGACGAAATGTCTAATAAGAATGTAAAGATTAGAAGTATAGATAGGAACAATACAGTAGAAAGTGATGAGAATATTTTCAAGGGATTTAAAGAGGGTGGGGGGGACACAAACCCCCCCCCCCCGACTGACAAGACTAGAGGAGAAGGTTGATAAGGTGATCGAGGACTTGGAGAGTAGGTTAGGTCATATGAACACCATTTTACAAAGGGTTGAAAGATTGGAAGAACTAGAAAAGGCGAATAAAAACTTAACTGATGAAATAGAAGACCTAAAAAGACAGTTAAGAGATGTAAAGGTGGAGAATGAGGAATTGAAGAAGAATAGTAAAGAAAACAGAGAGACAATAGCTAAAGAAGCTAAGAATTGGAAAACAACCCAAGAAGGAAATAAGGTTTCATTCACTGACATAGTCAAACAGCAATTGAAAGAACATACTGAAGACTCAGTTATTAAAGTGATGAGACAAAAGGAGAATATAGTAAGAGATTTAGCAGACAAGAAGAAATGTATAATTATATTAGGAATGGAAGAGAAACACAACAAGAATCAAAGAGGAAAATGAAAAAGTAAGCCAATTACTAGAATCAGTTCAGGAAGATGAACCAGAAATTATGAAACAAATCGAAGAGAAATTTAGACTCGGAAAGTATAGCACAGACAAGACCAGACCAATTAAGATTAAATTCAAGTCACAAACAACGGCAGAGAATATCTTATCCAAAACAGGGAAACTAGCAACAAGTGAACAATATAAAAAGATATGGATAAAAAGGGAAATGAATAAAGAGGAAAGAGAGGAAGAAAAGCAGAAAAGACTGGAAGCTAAGGCAAAAAACGAGAACAGAACGGAGTCAGAGAAAGAGAAATTCTATTGGAGAGTAGTGAACATGAAACTAAGGAAGTTCGACATACAAAAGAAAAACATAAGGGAAACAGAGAACACAATGGAAGTGGCAGAAAACTAAGAGTGTCTTACACAAATATAGATGGATTAATAACAGGATTGAATGAGCTGAATGATTATTTGAAGGAAAAAGAACCGGACATAATGGGAATTGTAGAAACAAAATTAAAAGGCCCACTACCACCCAACAGTGTAGGACATGATAGTTATGTTCCTGACTAAGAAGGATATAAACGTGAAAGGTGTCACATATGGAAAGAATACAGTAGAGATGATTATGATAGAAGTGGAAGACAGAGATAAGAAGAGCAGAAAATTTGTGATAAATTATGTGCCTCCAAAAACAGCCTCATGGGAGGAGAGTGAACATAAAAGTATGTTAGAGGACACAAAGATAACATTAAATAAAATAATGGAAGATGGAGGAAGAATAGTTATGATGGGCGACTTTAATTGCAAAGAAATCTGCTGGGAAGAAATGACAGTAAAGGGTGGAGACGACTCATGGGGAAACGCTCTACTTGAGATGATTATTGACCACACAATGACACAATGGATACAGGAGAACACTAGGTATAGAAATGAAGAAGAACCATCGAGACTAGACTTATTAATTACATCTGAACCTAGAATAGTGGACAAGATTGAATATAAAACACCAATAGGTAAAAGTGACCACATATTGATTGAACTGGAACTTAATGAAGAAAAATATATGAAAAGAAATGAACAATATAGAAAAGGAAGAATGATGTATGAAAAAACAAACTTTGATAAAATAAGAGAATTCTTTCAACAAGAAAACTGGGAAGAAATATACAAAGAAGAAACATCAGTGGAAGAGAAATGGAATATTTTGACAAACATTTACAAAAAAGGAGTGGAAAAGTATGTCCCAAGCCAAAAACAAGAAAAAGAATATGTAAAATGCTGGTACAACAAAAGTTGTAGGGAGTTAAAAGACAAAAGAGACAAAGCCTGGACCAGATAGAAAAAAGACAGAAGACCTGAAAAATGGAAAATATATACCGGTTATAAAAATGAATATGTACAAACATGCAGAGAGGAAAAGAGAAAATATGAAAAAGACGTCATAGAAAAATGTAAAGATCAACCAAAACTATTCTACAGATTTGTAAACAATAAACTGAAAAACAAACAGGACTTGGAGAAATTAAGACAAGGGGGAGTTGAATACACTGAGGAAATGGAAATGGCGGAAATTATGAACAAACATTTTAAACCAGTGTTTACAAGGGAGAACATACAACCTGAAGAGATTGAATGGAAAGAGAAAGTCCCCCCTATAGAAGAAATAGAAGTATCAAAGAATGAAATATTAACACACTTGAGTAATCTTGATGTCAGAAAATCGCATGGACCAGATGAAATAGCAAACTGGATTCTGAAAGAATGCAGGAATGAACTGGCAGACAAAATACATAGCATAATAAGCAGTTCCTTAAAAGAAGGAAAAGTTCCAGAAGATTGGAAAAAAGCAAATATAGTACCTATATATAAAGGAGGAAATAAAGAAGAACCTACCAACTATAGACCAGTCTCTCTAACAAGTACAATAGCAAAAAATTGTGAAAGAATTATCAAAAGTAGATGGGTAAAATACTTGGAAAAAAACAACGTACTAAATCCAAGGCAATTTGGATTCAGACAAGGACGATTATGCGTCACCAATTTAATATGTTTCTATTCAAGGCTAATAGATATAATACAAGAAAGAGATGGATGGGCTGATTGTGCATTTCTAGACCTAAAGAAAGCTTTTGACAAAGTACCACATAAGAAGTTGCTTAAGAAACTAGAATCTGAAGGAGGAATACAAGGTAAATTACTAAATTGGATGGAAGACTTTTTGCAAGAAAGAAAAATGAGAGTAGTGATAAGAAACCAGCACTCAAAATGGAATGAAGTAATAAGCGGTGTCCCGCAGGGAACAGTTCTGGCCCCAATAATGTTTGCTATATATATTAATGATATGGATGAAGGAATTGAAAGCTATATGAGCTTCTTTGCAGATGATGCAAAACTACTGAAAAGAGTGAAAACTGAAGAAGATTGTGAATCACTACAGAGAGATCTAAATAAAGTACAGGAATGGAGTAGGAAGTGGGAGATGGAGTTCAATACAAAAAAGTGTAGTATAATGGAATTTGGAAAAAGCAAAAACAGAATAACAGGTAATTTGGGAGAAGAAGGAATAAAAAAAGTAGAAAATGAGAAGGACCTGGGAGTCATTGTTATGAATAATATGTCACCTGAGAAACATATAAATAAGATTTTTGGAGAAACTTATAATTTAATAAGAACAATCAAAGTGGCATTTACATACCTGGATGAAGAAATGGTGAGGAAAATCCTAATCACCCTGATAAGACCAAGATTGGAATATGCAGCAACGATATGGTCACCAAGTAAAAAAAATGTATTAAAAAAATTGAAAGAATACAAAGAGCAATTACAAAACTGGCACCAACACTCTCAAAACTATCATATGAAGAGAGACTAGAAAAACTTGAACTACAGACACTAGAGCAAAGAAGAGAGAGAGGAGATTTGATAGCTATTTACAGAATCATGAAAGGAATAGAAATTACTGATAGAGAGAATCTGATAAAATGGGATGACAGAAATACAAGAGGACACGGAAAGACAATAAAAAAAGACAGCTATAGAAGAGATTTGAAAAAGAAAAGCTTTCCTCACAGAGTAATAGACAGTTGGAACAAGTTAGATGAGAAAGTGGTGTGTGCAAAAACAATACATGAATTTAAAAATTGTTTAGATAAAATGAGAAATGAAGACGGGACCCTACGAGCATAGCTCCCCTTCCCGTAAAATACAACTAGGTAAATACAACTAGGTAAATACACACACAACTGGAACTTAATGAAGAAAAATATATGAAAAGAAATGAACAATATAGAAAAGGAAGAATGATGTATGAAAAAACAAACTTTGATAAAATAAGAGAATTCTTTCAACAAGAAAACTGGGAAGAAATATACAAAGAAGAAACATCAGTGGAAGAGAAATGGAATATTTTGACAAACATTTACAAAAAAGGAGTGGAAAAGTATGTCCCAAGACAAAAACAAGAAAAAGAATATGTAAAATGCTGGTACAACAAAAGTTGTAGGGAGTTAAAAGACAAAAGAGACAAAGCCTGGACTAGATGGAAAAAAGACAGAAGACCTGAAAAATGGAAAATATATACCGGTTATAAAAATGAATATGTACAAACGTGCAGAGAGGAAAAGAGAAAATATGAAAAAGATATCATAGAAAAGTGTAAAGATCAACCAAAACCATTCTACAGATTTGTAAACAATAAACTGAAAAACAAACAAGACTTGGAGAAATTAAGACAAGGGGGAGTTGAATACACTGAGGAAATGGAAATGGCGGAAATTATGAACAAACATTTTAAATCAGTGTTTACAAGGGAGAACATACAACCTGAAGAGAATGAATGGAAAGAGAAAGTCCCCCCTATGGAAGAAATAGAAGTAACAAAGAATGAAATATTAACACACTTGAGTAATCTTGATGTCAGAAAATCGCATGGACCAGATGAAATAGCAAACTGGATACTGAAAGAATGCAGGAATGAACTGGCAGACAAAATACATAGCATACTAAATAGTTCCTTGAAAGAAGGAAAAGTTCCAGAAGATTGGAAAAAAGCAAATATAGTACCTATATATAAAGGAGGAAATAAAGAAGAACCTACCAACTATAGACCAGTCTCTCTAACAAGTACAATAGCAAAAATTTGTGAAAGAATTATCAAAGGTAGATGGGTAAAATATTGAGAAATAAACAGTGTTAAATCCAAGGCAATTTGGATTCAGACAAGGACAATCATGCGTCACCAATTTAATATGTTTCTATTCAAGGCTAATAGATATAATACAAGAAAGAGATGGATGGGCGGACTGTGCATTTCTAGACCTAAAGAAAGCTTTTGACAAAGTACCACATAAGAAGTTGCTTAAGAAATTAGAAACTGAAGGAGGAATACAGGGCAAACTACTAAATTGGATGGAAGACTTTTTGCAAGAAAGAAAAATGAGAGTAGTGATAAGAAACCAGCACTCAAAATGGGATGAAGTAATAAGCGGTGTTCCGCAAGGAACAGTTCTGGCCCCAATAATGTTTGCTATATATATTAATGATATGAATGAAGGAATTGAAAGCTATATGAGCTTCTTTGCAGATGATGCAAAACTACTGAAAAGAGTGAAAACTGAAGAAGATTGTGAATCACTACAGAGAGATCTAAATAAAGTACAGGAATGGAGTAGGAAGTGGGAGATGGAGTTCAATACAAAAAAGTGTAGTATAATGGAATTTGGAAAAAGCAAAAACAGAATAACAGGTAATTTGGGAGAAGAAGGAATAAAAAAAGTAGAAAATGAGAAGGACCTGGGAGTCATTGTTATGAATAATATGTCACCTGAGAAACATATAAATAAGATTTTTGGAGAAACTTATAATTTAATAAGAACAATCAAAGTTGCATTTGCATACCTGGATGAAGAAATGGTGAAAAAAATCCTAATCACCCTGATAAGACCAAGATTGGAATATGCAGCAACGATATGGTCACCAAGTACAAAAAAAATGTATAAAAAAAACTTGAAAGAATACATACAAAGAGCAATTACAAAATTGGCACCAACACTCTCAAAACTATCATATGAAGAGAGACTAGAAAAACTTGAACTACAGACACTAGAGCAAAGAAGAGAGAGAGGAGATTTGATAGCTATTTACAGAATCATGAAAGGCATAGAAATTACTGATAGAGAGAATCTGATAAAATGGGATGACAGAAATACAAGAGGACACGGAAAGAAAAAAAAAAAAAGACAGCTATAGAAGAGATTTGAAAAAGAACAGCTTTCCTCACAGAGTAATAGACAGTTGGAACAAGTTAGATGAGAAAGTGGTGTGTGCAAAAACAATACATGAATTTAAAAATAGTTTAGATAAAATGAGATATGAAGACGGGAGCCCACGAGCATAGCTCCCCTTCCCGTAAAATACAACTAGGTAAATACAACTAGGTAAATACACACACACACACACAAATGTTAACATTGTACCAATATATAAAGAGGAAACAAAGGAAGAACCAACTAACTATAGGCCAGTCTCACTAACAAGCACTATAGCCAAAATTTGTGAGAAAATCAAGAATAGATGGGTAAAACACATGGAAGACAACAATGTAATAAACCCAAGACAATTTGGGTTCAGACAAGGAAGATCATGTACCACAAACTTAATATGTTTCTACTCACACGCACGCACGCACTTACATTCATCGTGTTTACATCACTTGTTTTACAACGCAATATATTCTATGACGAAGTAGATATTGATATGAACCTAACAATTTATTACGTTAATATTTTATTCTTTTGTTTGCACCTTATTTCGCACATACTGTTGGATCGAGCTTAGACCTCGTTTTCTATGAATGTTATCTATATCTGGACTGAGGAAGGCAGGAAACACCTCATTATGTCACTTACGGTTTCAGGGTCTATTTAAGGAAGCCTTCGGCAGATATGAAAATAAACTCTGTAACGTCATACCGTCGGTTTGGTTAGGGTAAGTGCGAGGAGATGCGTTCTGTAATAAATACCGTATATAAATAAACATTTTATATATAAATATGTAAATATATACAAATATATAAATACATATAAATATATGAATATTACGTACATAAACATTTTGGTCTATAAGCGAATGAATAGACAAATGAACAGATGAATTGATCAATGAAATCCTTTGAGTGCTATCAGATCATTGCGCATTCTTTTCATACTAACTAAAGTCAATTATTTTTCTAAATATAATTTTCAAAAGAAGTTTTAGGCATCCTCTCTCCTTGAAGGTTTCTGGGTAAACATCCAGTAAAAATGTACTTTCATAGCCCGAAGGACCTGGACAGGAGCGACTTGATTCAAATTAGCCAACCGCCCATGCAAAGTCAACGAATTCCAGTCGATTGACATGAAGATAGTATGCAAATATGCACGAATGCACCTGAAACAGGATTGGTAACTGAAAAATATGCTGTCGGACATGATCCAGCAGAAAGGGCGTCGATTCTCCTGCCATACCTTTTGATAATAAATAAAAGAAGAACAACTAAACTGAATGAAAAGTAGACAAATAGGCATACTACTAAAAGAGAAAAAAACTAAACGAACTTATTCCCAGTTTTTATGAACATTCACATTAGAAAACGAGTGTTAACTCGGCAGAGCCTGAACCTGGTGTTTGCTCAACCAATATACATACAATATATGCCAGTAATGAAAGCGATCATATGTGGAATGACGTAGGATAATAGGGGATTCAAGTGAGGAAAAAACTGCACACGCAGAAAGAAGACGACGCACACACAAGAAGAAAAAAGAATTGGTAAGCAGTGAGTGGCATTGAGGCGACATGGAGGGAGCCGGAGAGAGAAACTGAGAGAGAAACTGACAGAGGAAGTGGGACAGATGAAATACACAAAGAGAGGAAAGGATGCTGAGAGAACGGGGAAAAAGTGAAAGGCGGAGGGAGACAATAGACGGGAGAGGATTCAAGAAAGAACACGAGAAAGAAAAGAAACCAAGAATGTTGTCGAATCGAGGAGGCTGTGGCTCTCTTCACTCGGACGACCTCCCATGCGGTCGGTGTCAAGCGATAAGAGTCCCCCTGCCACAACGGCGTAGTTGCCGGCGAAGTGGCGAAATGGCAAAGAAGAAAATAAAAGACGAAAAGAAAAGAAGAAGAGAAAGGAAGAAGAAAAGACGATAATAAAAGAAGAGATAGGAAGATGAAAAGAGAGAAAAAAAGAAGAAAAGAAAAAGAAGAAAGTTGAAAGGAGAAGGTAGAAGGGGAAGAGGAGAGAAACAGAAAAGAGAATGGGGAGGAGAAGGGAGAGGAGAAAGAGAGAAGATGCAGGAGAATGAGGAGAAAGAGGAGAAGAGGAAGGATTAAGATTAGGAGAACGAGCAGAAGTAGTAGGAGAAGAAGTGGGAAGAGGAGAAAGAGGAAAAAGTTAATCAAGAAGACCCAGCCGAAGAATCGAACCAGTTTGCATCTAGTCTTCGAATTACAATATTTTCAGTGTTGAAACTGATATGGCGATGCCCAGAGTGAATATAAATTTCGGCAAGGAAATCCAGCCGTTGACCACATTTCCTGATTCAGACTTGATAAAGTAACATTACTCGTATATCTAGCTTCGAAACCCGATGATACATTTTACTTTATTTATTTTACTTATTAATTTTCTATCTATTTATCTATTCATTTGTTCGTTTATTAATATACTTATTTATTAATTTATTTTCTTACTTATCTATTTTATCTATCGATTTATTTCTTACAGGCGAATACGGTACGTAATAAAGTTAAGACAAATAACTAAAGAAGAAAAGAGAACAGAAGCCACAAACTAAACGAAACTGAGATGGTGTGGACACGTGACGCGTATAGAATATCATGATGATGGTCACAGTACCTGGAAGGAGACACACAGGTAGGCCTAAATTGAGACGGCGCAGAATTGGAGGTGGACAGAAGAGGAATAGGTAAAATCAACTTGAAAGAAGCAGCACAGGAGAGGAGGGGGACATAGAGACTTGCTCTTGGTGGACCAGAATCAAGTGGTGGTTCGAGATTCAATGGAGGTAGTGATTCATTTGCTTATTTTGATTTTATCTCTCGGTTTAGTTGTTTACTTATCTATCATTTTATTTATTCATTTGCTTACTTGTTTATTCATTCGTGTATTCATTTACGTATTTATCTATTTACCTATTTTACTTATCTTTTGTTTATTCCAGGGGTTCTTAACCTTTTTCTCCAATTCTCCACTTTTTAGTGAGCCAACTCTCCATTTCCCACCACAGCATCGGTGACAACAAGAAGACACCAGAAACAAACAAAAAGAAACAAAAACACATCGATAAAAAAAGAAAAAAAAAGACAGTGGTTCTTCTGTCCGACCGGTCATTACCCACTTGGGAAATCCGTCATTCCCCACCAGTGGGGAATTCCCCACAGGTTAAGAACCACTGGTTTATTCGATTATTCCTTTATTTGTCTGTGTATTTATTTATTTATTTATTTATCTATTTATTTATTTATTTGCTTATTTGTTTATTTACCGTATATATCCAAACAATACTCGAGGTTTTCAGTTCATTTTTTAAGGCTGAATTTAAGAGGTCGACTTTTAAGTGGGTACTGTACTACATTTCGGGGACGAAATTCATGTCTAATCTGGGTCGAAATTTTTATTACCAAAAGCTTAAAGGTCAGATATCAAGACTTCCGTAACTTTTTGTATTTACAGTTTAATGTTCATAAAAAAGCATACTGACAGTATTCTATATAATTCCACCATCTACATCTTATCAAATTTGGCAAAAACAGTTGTTTGTCTTCATCTCATTGCGTCGTCTGCTATTCGAAACAACCCGCCCGTGCGCTTCGGGAACGTTCGGGGAATTCCGCGTTCGTGACGTCACAGTTGCCAAACAATATTGTTATTCTGAGAGTGCATCGTATCACTTTTGCATTGTCAGTCGTGTGTCGTCTCTTGAGTGTCTCAATTTTTTTTATTTTATTTTCACAAAATTGTGATAATAATGGTGTACTGCGTTGCCGCAGGCTGCAACAATGGTAGTGGAAGTGGGAGGAGTTTCTTTCAATTTCCTACGGAGCCAGCCCGACGATCGGAATGGATAGAAAGGTGAACAGAGCAGGCAAAAGACCGGGCAAACTGTGGGAGCCTTCGAAGTTTTCAGAACTTTGCTCTGACCACTTCGAAGAGGAATGCTTCGAAATTAATCTAGCGTTATCGATTGGATTTATGGAGAAGACCAGGAGACATCTAAAACCTGATGCCGTGCCCTCAATTTTTGCAGCTACTACAAAGCATTCCACGCCGAAACCAAAAAAGAAAAGTAGGAGGTCAGCGTTTGATAAACGCCGGAGGCTTGAGGTACCGTAGGCAGTTTACTTTTTCTGACTCCATGCATCATGTGCATGCGTTAGGCTTAGGCCTATGTCAGAGAGGGCTTGTTATAAATTCCATGGACATGCAGGATGGCCTATATAGGCCTAGTGAATTAAACTGGCCCTGAAGCCATGGACCGGAGCAGTGGCGGTGCCAGGGGGGGAGGCTTGGGGGGGCTTTAGCCCCCCAAAAAAGTGGCCAGCCCCCCATTAGCCCCCCCAACTGAAATGAGCAAATTGAAAATTTAAAACACTCATTGAAATAAATCTATTAAGTGGAATTTTTAATTGCCAGGGCTAAAGATTTGTCAGCCATTAGTGCTAGCCCTACCATTAACCCCCTCCCCTTCTGAAATGAGGATAATATATGTGTATTATCATATTACTATTAGCCCCCCAAAAATTTGCTCAGCCCCCCCTTAGCCTCCCCAACTAAAAATTCCTGGCGCCGCCGCTGGACCGGAGGTATAAAATATTGCAGGTACCTACAAAAGACACACTAAATCAGATGTAGTGTCTGAAAGACAATCGCGAACACGGTTTAATCATTGAAGCACTAACTAGGTTGTGTACAGCAGCAGTATTGCCATCACAACATATACATGATAAAGAGTCAACAGACTAGTACATGGTACATGACTTTGTAATCAAACTAACAGTGATTTCATAAGTCCACATTGCTTCCTGATATTTATATCACATGTCATTGCGTTCACATCAAACTTGGGGATATTTGAAACCACAGTATGTATAGTCCTCACTTCCCACTGTGCACGAATTCGTGAGACTGCACAAGATGGCAAAACTTTTCTGTTTTTTTTTTTACCAAGGATGTGGTAAATCCATCTGGTGAAGTGCCGGTAAGCAATATATCTGTATAGCCTGAAAGAAACAACTGCATAAATATTGATAGTCATTTTATGATGTTTTTCCTTGTACATATCTTTATTTTTATGCACTTTACTGTGTTTAGTAAAATAGAAAATACACAGTTGACAGTACTTATTAAAAGATTATTTGGCTTCATTTTATTTACATGTATTCATTCATTCATTCCAGTATTTTAAATGAATAATCTCGATCTTGCAGGAAGAAATGGCCATAAGGCAATTCATATTTAATTTTCCCCCCATGCTTGGAATTTTAGAGAGAGACTGACAAATGATCATCGACATAAAAACAAAGGACCCCATCCCATGCTTGCAATGATAGCCTAAATAAGGTAGGAATAATGCACTGAATTTCATACCAGTTGGTATTCCCAATCCTATGAGAGTGGTCAGATCTTTTGCGTTTGCGTCTAGGAGGGGTGGTAGGCCCATCTTGATTCTCGGCGCCGTCTAAATCAACGTCGCCGTCGAATTCCGTCTACTCCCCCGTGGTCTCGGGTTCTGAATCTGACAAATCGCTTTCCCCTTTTTCTTTGCTATTTTGTTACACCACTTTCTTCATCTTCACTTGCACTGTATTCCGACGAAGAAACGGGCTGCCCTATTATCAGTTCGAACTGGTAAGGCTTTACAATGCGATGTTCGGCGATATCAAACTCCTCTTCCTCTTCTTCTTCCACCATACATACTATCCTTCCGAATTGGAATGCACAATGGGCCATTTTTGCGAAGAAATTTGGATTAAAAACGAGCATGAAGATGAATAACTCGATTGGAATGACTGAGCTGAACTACAGCGCGTTTCTTTGTCCGATTGTTTGGCAACTGTGACGTCACCGCCGGTTCACCAAGCGGCGATTACTGGTACTAATTACTAATCGACTAGAACATCTAGACTTCGGAAAAGTGGTATGTGAGGTGCAATTAAAAGTGAATTTTCTGAATAAATTCTTCTGTAACAGGTAAAAACTTTATTTGTATGTTTTTAAAAAGTACTTTTTCGAGCAATACGATGATTTTTAGCGAATGGTATATCTGTTGATATCTGACCTTTAATATATGTATGAATCGTTACAGAACAAAATTACGAAGATTAGGGGTGATATACGTGTGGTACCGTCGATTGATTAGTGTTTAACCAAGAGCACCTCCAATGGGAGTGATCAGAGATACCCACATAAGAACGATTTGGGAAATAAGAAATCAAGGTATACGCTGCCACCACCCAATCGTCTATATGGATATATCTGACCATAAATGGAAACTGCTCCTTGTTATTCACGTCTGACTCCGTCCCCTTTCCTCAGGTCGTTCGGGGTTGGTTCTGGGTAGCGAAAAGGCCTATGCCCAAGTGGGGTAGTAAAAGAATATAAGTGAAGGTTTTCTATGTGTTAATTATTACACTGAAGCAAAAATATAGTAAGAAAATACAAAAGTATATTGTGGTTTTCTCCAACTAGACAATCTATTGATCCTTACAGTATGAAAAATATATGGGTATGCGAGATATTTAATAACACAGTTTTTGTTTTGCTTATGGGCATCATAAGTAAGGTCACAGGCACGTGGAAAAACGTAGTTATTTACACTCCAACCTTCCGGTCACTGTATAAGTCTACTTACAATATTGTGTCTACCTTCAACCCCGTATTCTTATTAGAGAACGATCACAGACAGAATTGTACTCTAAGGATTACACTCTCATAGCTAATGTATATATGCGTGATACCGTCTAACTCCTTTCACGCAAAGTGTTTGTGGAGTACACTCCCTTAAACCCTTTTTTTTCCGTTATCGGGATAGTTTTCGGCATCAGACTCAAAACTTAATAATAATAATATCTACCTACTATATCTGCACTATATCATTTAACTCACATATTGACATTTATTTTCATTGATCTTACAGAGTACACAAACCTGTTATCGGGATAGTTTTTGGCATCAGACTAACTACTAACTACTAACCTCCCCTGTTGTATTATTTCGTAAAACTTCATTTCGCTTCTCAACACAGCCCCTAGCTGCTACAATCTCTCCCTAAACAATTTCTCTAGTGGAATCCTGAAATGAAAGTTGGACATTTTTCCTATTACTCTTAAAATTAATGGTCCTAGTTTACGCCTCTGTCCGAACGTGTCATTGACGTCACGGGTGGGCGGAGCTACGGTGCGCCCGCTATGTTCGAGAACATTCTAATGTCGTTTCCAAGATTAGTTGAATCAAAGTCAGTTGAAATATATTTGTAGCTATCTCCTATTGTATGTTTTTCTTCAATGATTGTAGTAAGGCTCTTTGCCAACACATCCTGATGGGCAGACACAGAACAAAATAAATCCATGATCTATTAAGGCTCTATTTTCTACTTTGCTTCTTGGTTGAATAAAACCGTCACGACGTCCATACTACCCAGTCTCTCAAGTCAACACTCAAATAAATAGATAAATAAAACGAAATTCCAAAAATAATATCCCCTCAAAATTCCTGTCCTTACATACGCATGACTAAAAATTAATTTTCGGCAATTACAAAATAAAAAATAATCAGTATAAACAATATGGAAAACAAGAGAAAATCATATAAGGTAAGGACAAATACGTTAATTAAAACTGGAGAAAATGTGTTATTACAGAGGCAAAAGCTTCGATAATAACAACAGCGTGTGGCAATACGTTCCAGGTGTAACTAAAAAAATCATTTATTTTTCCTGCTTTCTCTGGATTTGTTAACAGAAAAGTGTGTCTACACTTTGGCTGCCAGAGAGTGTAGGTGAAGTTGTACATGTAATGTTATGCTATACTTGGCTGCACATGTGAAGATAGACATACAGGTAAAGGTACTACTATAGCATGAAGTCTACCACGTGACCCGCGTTCCTCCGAGACGCTCCCCGTACCTGTCCATCAAATACATAAAAAACGTGACCTGTCCACATAACCTGACCTAACCTAACCTATTTGTGTCAGTCTTAGAAGATGTACGAAGTGTGTATCGCTAGAATAAATGTATGGAAATATATGATAACATGTTTATTTTTACCTTTCTTCCTTTAATATGAATGTAATTAGAAATCCAATTATCTATTTAAGTCATTCCTAGGATATGTACAAATTATGTGTTTATCGCTAAAAAAAAAAAAAAAATGTATGGAAATGGTGGGATCCGGGCCGGATAGCGACTGTCAAAACAGCGACAGTCATAATAGCGGCTTCATAAGGGCGACGTAATCAGGTGAGCGACTTTCAAAACAGCGACTGTCATAATGGCGACCGCATTATAACAGCGACTGTAACAATAGCGACTTTACTATCAACCGGTCAGAATGGTCGCAGACTTATGTTTCAATTGCTTGTGTTTTCGTGTTTGTATTTACGTGTTCAGTTGTGTTTACTTTGTGAGATAGGTTCAGAATGAAATATGCTCAAAAGGTCACAGACTTATGTTTCTATCGCTCATGTTTATTTGTTCGTGTTTATATGTTTATGTTCACTTTGTGAGATAAGTTCACTGAAGTGAATTTACTGGTCGGTCGCTCGGTCGTCGGTCATAGTAATGTTTGGGTTGTTAAGACTTGAATACAAATGGCGAAAGCCGACAAGAATGTGAAGAAAAACACCATGTGAGGTCGAAGCCTATATTGGTAGTACAACGTTTCGCTCGTTAGAGCTTTATCAAGAACACTGATATTGGTGCTCACAGAATGTCCCACTACTTGAATATTACTTAATTAGAATAATGGAAGGTCGGCAACAACAAAAGGAACCAACAAGAAGACTAATCCTCACCCTGACACTTGAGCCGAGTAATATTCAAGTAGTGGGACATTCTAGCAGGACAATCAAGGACCTTACAAAACAGCAGAACAAAAAGGACGCACGTTGGGGCAAATCCAATCCTTCCTCCCTCCGTGGGTTGGTGTTTTCCCCCCACCCCTTACCCACCCCACCCCTCCCTTGCTCGAGACCTTCCCCCGTGGTCCTTCCGGCTGACTATATGGCTTTCTGTTGTTTGGCTTGACTAACATTTTTCTTTTTTAAATCATGTGACATCTATAGCTAGTCCAAATAAAATGTTGTTTTCGATTCCCTTTAGGTTTCAATTTTTTATTACTGAGCAGTTTCATGCAGTTGATGCGATGATGTCGCTGTTATGACAATCGCTCTTATAATACAATCGCTATCATGTGGTCGCTGTTGTGATAGTCGCTGTTTTAAAAGAGTCGCCGTTGTGAAGTCGCTCTATTGACAGTCGCTGTTATTACAGTCGCTATTCGGAACCCGAGCCGGAAATGGTAGACATCATGGTAGATCTCACGCTATTAAGTGGTGGACCTCACGCTATAGTAGCACCGACATAAAATTCTAGGGTCAACTTGTATTGGAGGTACGTGAAAAATTCTAGATTTTTCTGGCTACAAATTAGGGGTCAACTTTTAAGTGCTATTAAATATTACTTGGGTATATACGGTACTTATTTGTATATATCTACATTTATTGGTTTGTTTACGTGTCTATTTGTTTGTTTATTTTGGTGCCAGCTAGTAACAGACTATTTTAATCCACTTAGAGGCAAAACTGGGTCTGGACTGAGATCCCGTTTTACTCCAAATCCAGCTCTTAGCTGAGTAAAATATCCTGTTATTATCCTGGATCAGCGGGAGAAAAGAACACCACAACCTTGTCCCCTGTGTGTCGTAAAATGAGGCAGAGCGTGGTAAGGAAAGGGTCCACTTTTTTTTTTTTTTTTTTTTGTCACCCATGAAGAGCCAAGGCAAAAAGTACGCCATAAATAGGCTACCTACCCCCTCATAAGGGGGAACGGTAATTATTTTGAATATTTCCCGAAGTATCCAACATTTTTATACCTGTCTGACAAACTGAAGTGCAGTCCTTTTCATGTTAAAGACCTCTGAATTTCGGAGAATCCCATATTTAGAAAACGACCTGTCTATGTTTAATAATAATTTGTGTGTCATCTTCTTCAAGGCTGTGAAGTTGTGATGTATAATTTATTACCAATCTGTTGCTCGTGAGCACCACGATCTTTCTTAGGTGAGAAGCCTACGCCAGGAGGCGCTGAGTAGCTGCGGCCGAAGCCGTCACCTTTGCACTATTATGCTCTTGGATTATTGGGGCATGTAATAAACAGTCACTGCTGGGAATCGGAGAGAAGTGAGGGACTCAAACCCATAACTACGTGAAAGTGAAACCAGCACGCTTCCTATTACGCCACCAACCTTCAAAATTCGTCGTCTATTTTTTTTTTTTTTTTTAATGATCTTAATGATAAAAAATTCGGGTCACGAGACCAAACAGCATCAGCTATTATCGACTGTATGCTAGCCCGTATGCTCTCGGATCACACGTTCATACTGCAGTTAATACAACGAAAGAGCTGGTGTTCAAATTGTAAGACTTATATATTCGTGAATTATATCTGCAAGCAATTTGAAGATTCTGTGGATTTTACTGTCTTACTGATTCTGACTGGACTGCCCTCATAACTACCCAAAGACAATTTAATATTCGCATGGTCACCGAATCTCATTAAAGACATTGACAGATTGGAAAAACTACAACGGCGAGCCACAAAACTGATTCCAAATATCAAAAATAAATAATACGAAAGTCGACTAAAACATATGTATCTATTCCCCCCCCCCAAAAAAAAAAAAAAAAGCGTACATTCAGAAGTGACTTGATACATGTCTTTAAAATTCTAAAGGGAATGACTTCAAAAGTGACGAAATTTTCACACTGAATGAGAAATGAGAATCCGATAAGAAATGATGGTCCTAAACTGCCAGGAAATAGATTTGATTTGGAAGTGGGTAGAAACAACTTCGCCAACCGTGTAGTTAATGAATGGAATAAACTCCCTGCAGAGGCAGTGCAATGTAGTTCAGTTCGAAGAATTAAGATTTGTTTAGATAAATACCTAAGCAAGGTGCTCTAATATCTGCCATTTATTTTATATTATTTATTGGTTTGTTATTATTTGTCTGTTTATTATTTCCTTGATTATCATTTATTATTTATCTAACTATTTATTATTATTTACTATTTGCCTGCTTGTTTATAATTTAACTTTACCTATTTATTTACTTATCTATTATTATTTATATCATTATAATCTTATTTGTTAATTTATATATATATATATATATATATATATATATATCTATTCATCATTATTATATTTTTTTGCGTCCGACCTAGTTATGGACCAAACGGTCTCCTGTCGGCATGCTCCTTTGTAATCCTTTGTAAAACTCTGCCGGGCGCCAACTGTGTTATTTACAAGTGACTTGGTCACTGAATTCTTGTGAACACGTCGTTTGGCTGCCGCGCCCTTTGATGAAGGCACGCGTGTCCTACGCGTGTCCTTTCGAGGAGTATGTCCGAAGGAGACTTTATTGTCCCTAAGAGTTCCCGTCCATTTGTTTCGTTAGATGACTCGTTAATTTGTTTACTCGATTGTTCATTACATAAGAGCATAAGAATGAAGGAAACTGCAAGAGACCATAAGGCCTACACTAGGCAGTTCCTTGTCCATTACCACCTGTCATTCCCATCCATAAATTTGTCTAACCTTTTCTTAGACCAACCGATAGTTTCAGCGCTCACTACATGGTTACTAAGTCTATTCTATTCAATGACCACTCTATTGGTAAACCATATCTTGCCTATTTACTTCTTAATTTCTTTTTATCTTATTTGTTTTCTGTTTTATTTATTGAGCCATTTTTTTTTATTTTTCTTCAACCAATCTTTTTACGGACCGGTGATGAGAGACTGCTCGTGGTCTTGCGAAATGGACGTCGGAGAGCATCACCTCCTATCCACTAATTTTTAAATCAAATCAGTACTTTCATGCATCTGGAAGTGCAGCCCCGAGGATCCGGTTCTCGATCTCCGGACCGAACCCAAGATCTCTGTTAGCTCTTTACTACTTTCACGGGGGCGATTGACAACTTATGACTGTTCCCTTCCTCCTGTTAGCTAGGAACACAAACAAACCCAGACTATTGCCGGTGTGACACTATGCGGCCAGAATATGAACAAGTTCGATTAGCTTGATAAAATAACCTGGCGATAGCCAGAACTTGATGTAACGATTGCCATCTCCCTCTGGTTGAAATACTATCATAACCTTTTGGGTTTAATGACTCATAAGGGAGACTGCTTTAGCCAACAACAAGCCGCAACGATGGCGCTGGACAGTGTGACACCGGCATCGTACAGCGCAACAGCCCTCCAGTTCTTCTCATTAGCCTATGAGAAGGCTCGACGACCGTTGCTAGCTATCGTGGAGCTGCACGTTTCAGGTCAGTAAACTTGAGACATCTACTATAACTGTAGGTCTTTTGTCGGCATGGTGTAGCAATGCAACGCATTGTAATTAATCCGTTGTCTGGTATGATGCCGATCAATATAAAGCAACTCAAACGTCCTCACGTCCGTTAGCACATCATTTCTTTCGAAATGTAAGACTCAGCGTACCTGAGGACATTTCTACCCATGTATAAACAGACCCACGGCTTAAGTCCGAGTACAAGTACAGTATTCGAACAAAAGGAGGAGAGGGCGAGGTATGAGAAGAAATTAGCACTTATGTATTTGTGGGGAAGATCCGTATAAAAAACTTATCTCGAGTCTGAGATATTGCAGTCTTCTATATACATAACCGAAACTGTATATATTTTTTTCTACATATAAAAAGGTTTAAGATTTAACAATTTATTTTAAGCACTATTTTATCTGGAGTATGAAAAATTAATCTTACAGAAAATAATATGACAATCTAATCAGCCTTTAAACACATACGTGTCTGAGGTTTATTAGATCCAGTTGTCATAAATGTTCTTTTAATTTGTCGACATTTTTAGATGAATATTGATATTTTGATTTAAGGTAATTTTGATGTATTAACAATCAAATTATTCTTATTTCAAATGCCAAATAATCTGATTTCTTCACTAATTTCAAATAACATAATTATTCACTGTAACTGAAACTAATACCTCTACAGAAATTTAATAAATGTTTTTATTTTTTCTAGGTATTGCATTCTCAGAGGCTCAGGGAGAAGCCACTACTTCTTCCCTGTAAAAATAAATAAATAAAATTAAAAAACAATAATTTTAGACTAAATATGACATATTTTAATAGCACATCTTAATCGAGACTATGCTGATGGATAGATAATGTGTCAATTGTAATATGTAAAAGTTAGATTTTTCACTTGTTAAGATTAGAAGAAATAAAGAAAGTTATTATAATAGTTATTAATAATTAATTTATCAAAATATATGATTATTTTTCATTTAATTTTTTATTTACTGGACTTATTTTATTTTTAGATTAAAATGTAAAACTTACTCAAGTCTATGTACACTGTTAATGCAAAATATTTATTGTTCCTTTGTGCTTCCTGATAAAAAAATTAATATGGGTCAGGCATAGTAAAGAAATAATAATAAAATGGCCTAGAAAGATGAAACTGAAAAAATGTCAGCAGCAGACATAATGAACTAGATTTTAGTGTACCTACTGCCTAGGCCTAGTATCAAGGTTATATAATTATCTATATATAACCTTGGCTAGTATTAATTGCCTGTCCTCCACTGTTGTTCAGATTCAATGCCAGCTAGGCCCTACACCATATTTATAGCCCGAACATGTTTTAATTAATAGGCCATAGCTTGACCACATTTCAAACCTAATTTATAAGTTATGAACAAACCCGTTTTAAAAATAGACCTGGGTCTACTTACTAGAAATAAAGTGAGCTAGACAGATTCTAATATTGTCCAAATTCTTTCCATCAAAATTCTGCTGTAAGCTCGCCAACCATAAGCGTCGTCGATCTTCAAAGCTTTTCCCAATCCAAACCTTGATTTTTAATAACTTTAAGGAGTCTGTAAAACTGCAGTTCTTTCTCTCTATCTGACCTATTATGGCATCCCACAACTCTACAGTAATTCACCATTGTTATTTAGATTTATCGCGAAAGACACAATGAATAAATGACAGGTGAGCACGTTAAACAGGTCAGGCAAGCACGTTTGTTTACACTTCAACGCCTTCAATATGGCCGGTTTTCGGTTTGGTGACGTCACGTGAAAGGCCTCTATAGTTTCATCGGTAAAAACTGCGTACATGGACCCGTTTGCAATTAGCTAGTTTCAACTGTTTGGAAGGATGGTTTTCTTTGAAATCCTGCTATGTAACTTGGTATGTACTCTTGGCACTTTTGCAAAAATAAATAGATGAATAGAATAAATAAATGAATAGACAAATAAAGATAAATAATCGTTTCAGATAAAGTAATTAAAAGATGGCAACTTCCACATTAGTATTATTCAAATATAGAATAACAAAACTTAGATTTATCAAAACTTGTATCATCAATTTTGATATTCTTACCACTATATCCTTAGAGTTCCTGATTTCATTCTTAAACATATTTAGAACGCTAGTTGTTTTCATCAATTGCGAGAATTAACTTGTAATCAACTACCCAGCTCTGTACTTAGACTTAAATTATTTGTACTATCATTTCTCACTACTCGTACTTAAAAGTTCGAATATCGTCACATGTGACCCAAGCCCAGTATACATGTTGGTAAAGATCACTGTAAACATGGTTTTTCTTTCATTTTTAAAGTAATTTAGTTTTCGAAAAATGAAGAGGTGACCATGTTAATTTACCCTATATAGAATATGAACACATCTGAGTACTTGACAAAACTTTTACGCAGTTTTCCTCAACACATACATATATCACTGCACAAAAATGTGAATATACAAAGTCTCACTGGGAGTATACTAAGTCAAACTAAACCTGTACTAAACCTTACCTCTGTTACTGTCCATGGCGTGGTAGCTTTTAGTGTCAGAACACAACCCTATATCATCCACGTGCGAAGCTGGTTCCAATAAACCACACACAATGAATAAATAAATAAGTGAATAAATAAAAAGTAAAAAATGAACGAATCTGATTTGAATCTTCGCGTTTACGGAAGGCACCTCATCTCAGGACTTGCACCTGGGCGCGTGGCGAATTGAGCGAGGTCTAGCCTATGTTCCAGCGCGTTGCAATCATACGCACAACTTGGGGCGCAAGTCTTTGGCCAGGTGGGCGAGAGTCCATGGGACGAGGGAGGAGAACTAAGCGCTCCGGCACCAGGTTGAGTCTGTGATGTCAGGGTCACGAACAATCAATGTGTTCGGCACAGGGAGACGTCGCCTTCACTCCTGTCTCTATCCTCCCTCCACCTCCCACATTTCATCCCTCATCCTATCTCACTCCACTCTGTCACACTACCTTCCCGCTGTCCCTCTCCACCTGCTCTACGCCAGCCACCACTGTCCTCGTGTTCCTTCTACTTACTTAACTCTTTAGATTTATGTATAGGATATGTGGACGCTTGTCTCAGGGGCTCCATATCTTTATTAAATTTTCCTTTTAATTAATGTTTTTCGCCTATATAGTTTCTTCTGGTTTATCTTGCAGCGAGGGTTTTCAGAGGTCAATTCGCATTGCATTGTAAGGGGTAGACATCTGGTTGACCACGTTTCATACACACAAGTGGAACACATTTTCTCATTTTTTTTTCTTCTTAGTCAAAACTTATTTTGTGCAGAACCTTGAAATTAATGTAGTTTCTAAATGTTCCTGTATTTTCGTTGTTGGTCTGCTATGCATTTTTTGTATGGGAGAGCTAAGGGCAAAATACATCAAGCCAAATGAGTAACAGAAAAAAAAATGAATACGAAATACTGAAAATGCAATTATGCGAAATGATCCGCCCAAGTAATGCACTGATATGAAATGCATGATAAGAAGACCATATCGAGTATAATGGGAGACAGCAAATTCACCCAGGTATCATCTCAAGAGGCTTTGACTCTTATCTGAAACTGTTCTCCTGTATCTTACTACTGCTCTTTCAGATACAATTAACCATCAGTATTTCCACCTATACTCTATCAAACTGACAAGCCCCCATTGGATGAGCTGCTGCGCGGGATTCACTGAAGTACTAATAATTCTGTTGCATGACTTGTCGATCTCGAATGTCATCTGTACCACTAGGCTGAAACTGGATAGGCTCTTCCGTTAAAAAAAAAAAAAAAAAAAAAGTGTATTTAGCTGGGTTACTTAATTGTAATGGATGTGGATTGGACACTCATACAGGGTCCTGTCTCAGGGTTTCTATATCTTTGTCAAAAGTTTGCTTTTAATTCATGCTTTTCGCCTAAATCGTTTCTTCTAATTTATCCTACAAATTAGTGTGTGTGTGTGTCATTATTTCCATTGAATGACAAACTTGATATCATTTACGATTCGTACGATAACGTTAAAACGCTTGTAAATGTTATTAGAGCAACTCCATCTTGACAAAATGTGAGCCCAATCATTACATTTAAAAACATTCTGAAAGCATGCAATCTAGGTTACGTGTAATGAGACAAATTTTCTTCTTCGTCGTATCCGATAGTAAACCTCATATTACCCTACTTCCACTCACACACACACACACACACACACACACACACACACACACACACACACACACACACACACACACACACACACACACACACACACACACACACATTACTGAAAGAAAGAGGAAACATAGTAATTATGGGTGACTTTAACTCCTTTGGGGAAATATACTACTGGATATGACAATTGAATACACAATGACTCAATGGGTAAAGGAAAATACCAGATACAGAAATAATGAAGAACCGGCGAGACTAGATTTGATATTTACGTCAGAGCCTGAAATTGTGGATAAAATGGAATTCAAGACACCAATTGGGAAGAGTGACCACATACTAATAGAGTTCAAACTAGAAGAACAAATTTATTTGAGAAGAAATGAGAAACATAGATTAGGAAGACTAATGTACAACAAAACGGATTTTGAGAAACTCAGAAAATTCTTTCAAAATTTAAATTGGGAAAGCTTCTTAAACAAAGAAACAAAGATGGAAGAGAAATAGAACACACTAAAAGAAATTTATAAAGGGAAATAGACAAATATGTACCAAAGCAGAAGCAAGAGAGGGTGTATATTAAGTGCAGGGTACATCAACAACAAATGTAGTGAGGCTAAATATAAAAGAGACAAAACTTGTAAAAGACGAAAAAACAAAAAAAAAAAACAATAAACGAGTAAGTGGCAAATATATATCAAACTAAGAAATAAATATGTAAGAATACGCAGGGAAGAAAAGAGAAACTATGAAAAGACATAATAGACAAATGCAAAGACCAACGTAGATTATTCTACAGGTATGTGAAGGGTAAACCAAAAGATAAACAAGAAATAGTGAAACTGCGTCATGGGAATGACGAATATATAGATGTAGAAATGGCTGAAATTATGAACAAAACATTTTAAGTTTGTATTCACAATTGAAAGTACATAAAATTGGAATGAAGGACAGATAGAAAGATTCCCCCTCCCAATGAAAAAAATAACTGTGACACAGTCCGGATGGAAATGCAAATTGGATATTAAAAGAATGTATAGATGAAATAACGGACAAAATATATAAGATAATTGATTACTCCCTCAAAGAAGGAAAGGTACCAACTCGCTTCAACATCCATAAACTTGCATATTATAGATACTCATTTACAATATGCCTTCATTCTTCTTTATGAACAGTGAAACTTGAAACCCCTTGCTCTGCCCTCGCCTCCCCTTATCTATTTCTACCTCTGCCAAGAGGTCCTTCCGCCTTTCCTATTCCCTCCTCGCACAGACATTTCAGCTCTCGTCAAATCTACACTGGAGCACTCCAATCACCAAACTGCCTATGACTCTTCCAACCTACTCCTCCAACACCCTGGAAAATCCATCCAGCAACTCTTAACAAAGCTATGGAAGAGATAGTTGTTCTTCCTCTCAACTGAATCCCCCCTCCACCCTTTCCCTCCATGTTCATCTCCATTGTAGACGCGTCTGCTACTGATTAGGTTTTCCTGCACTGCGTTCCTCTGCTACACCTTATGCACTATAGCTGTTCACCCAAGGGTGGAGAGTATCTACGTGTGCGTGCGTGCGTATTTGTGTTACACACACACACACAAGTTCACATAGACCCATGAAAATAAATCTGACGAAAAAACACTGAAAATAAGAAATTAAATTCGAACGTTTTCGTCTATTTTAAGACACCATCAAGGACTGCAAAGTGTCAGAGACAGCGACACATGTACTAAATAGATGGAGACATGAAAAAGAGTAAGGATAGGTCATACGAGAAACTCCATCACCCAAGTCGGGAAAACGCCACGTTTGATGAAATGTCAATATACTAACATTATATTACACAAGAATTATCAGTGCACAGGCTGAGGAACCCTTGGAGCGGTAGTACATTCAATAAGTTTCTTAATAATAAAGTTATCGAGTTTTACAGACCCAAGCTTAAGTCAATATTGGGTTTGTACAAGCTCGACAACTTTATTATTAGGAAATTGTTGAATGGACTAGGCCTATAGCTCCAAGGATTTCCCAGCCTGTGCAGTGATAAATCTTGTGTAATATAATGTCAATATATTGACATTTCTTCACAGGTGTTTTCCTTTTCCGACTTGGGTAATGGAGTATCTTGTGTAACCTGGCCTTGCTCCTTTTTTATGTCTCCATCTATTTAGTAAATGTATCGCTGTCTCTGTCACTTTGTATTCCCTAGTGTCTTAAAATAGACGAAAACGTTCGAACTAATTTTCTTATTTCCCATTGTTTTATATATAGCCTACACACACACACACACACACACTTCAGCGAATGGACGGCTTGGATGACGTTCTGAAGAAAACTGAAGTCTGTGGATCCCAACGCAAAGAGAAGTGCCTAGTGTTTTTGCAGGGTGGGGGGGAAATTGCTCGTGGAGTAGTGGGAAAGTAGGGAAAGAGGAAAAGGGGAGGGATTACTGAGGGAAATGGAAGGAAATGAGGAGGGAGTAGACTTGGCCCAGCCAGACAAGCGGAAGGTAAACAAACGACTGAGTGAGGATGACATGTCTAATAAAAATGTAAAGATTAGAAGTATAGAGAGGAGCAATACAGAAGAAAGTGACGAGAATATGTTCCAGGGATTTAAAGAGGGTGGGGGGGACACAACCCCCCCCCCCGACTGATAAGACTAGAGGAGAGAGTTGATAAGGTGATCGAGGACTTGGAGCGTAAGTTAGGTAACGTAGACTCCATTTTCCAAAGAATTGAAAGGTTGGAACAACTAGAGAAGGCTAACAGAAACTTAACTGAAGAAATAGAGGACCTAAAAAGACAGTTAGGAAATGTAAAGGAGGAGAATGAGAAATTGAAGAAGAATAGTAATGAAAACAGAGAGAAACTAGCTACAGAAGCTAAAAATTGGAGAATAACTCAAGAAGGGAATAAGGTTTCATTCACTGACATAGTCAAACAGCAATTGAAAGAACATAATGAAGACTCAGTTATTAAAGTGATGAGACAGAAGGAGAATATAGTAAGAGAATTAGCTGACAAAAAGAAATGTATAATTATATTAGGAATGGAAGAGAAACATAACCCAGATAGAACCGCAAGATTCAAGGAGGAAAATGAAAGAGTAAGCAGTTTATTAAAATTAGTCCAGGAAGATGAACCAGAAATTATAAAGGAAATTGAGGAAAAATTCAGACTCGGAAAATATAGTACAGATAAGACCAGACCAATTAAGATTAAATTCAGGTCACAAACAACAGCAGAGAAAATTCTATCCAAGACAGGGAAACTAGCAACAAATGATCAATATAAAAAGGTATGGATAAAAAGAGAAATGAATAAGGAGGAAAGAGAGGCAGAAAAGCAGAAAAGAATTGAAGCTAAGGCAAAAAACGAGGAAAGAACGGAGTCAGAGAAAGAGAGATTCTATTGGAGAGTAGTGAACATGAAAATAAAGCAGTTCGACATACTAAAGAAAAACATAAGGGAAACAGAGAATACAATGGAAGTGGCAGAAAACTAAGAGTGTCTTACACAAATATAGATGGATTGATAACAGGATTGAATGAACTGAATGATTATTTGAAAGAAAAAGAACCGGACATAATGGGAATTGTAGAAACAAAATTAAAAGGCCCACTACCACCTAACAGTGTAGGACATGATACATACAATTATTGGATTAGAAACAGAGAGAAAAAACAAGGGGGTGGAGTTATGTTCCTGACTAAGAAGGATATAAACGTGAAAGGTGTCATATATGGAAAGAATACAGTAGAGATGATTATGATAGAAGTGGAAGACCGAGATAAGAAGAGCAGAAAATTTGTGATCAATTATGTGCCTCCGAAAACAGCCTCATGGGAGGAGAGTGAACATAAAAGTATGTTAGAGGACACAAAGATAGCATTAACTAAAATAATGGAAGACGGAGGAAGAATAGTTATGATGGGCGACTTTAATTGCAAAGAAATCTGCTGGGAAGAAATGACAGTAAAGAGTGGTGATGACTCATGGGGAAATGCTCTACTTGAGATGATTACTGACCATTCAATGACACAATGGATACAAGAGAACACTAGGTATAGAAATGAAGAAGAACCATCGAGGCTAGACTTAATAATTACATCTGAACCTAGAATAGTGGACAAGATTGAATATAAAACACCAATAGGTAAAAGTGACCACATATTGATTGAACTGAAACTTAATGAAGAAAAATATATGAAAAGAAATGAACAATATAGAAAAGGAAGAATGATGTATGAAAAAACAAACTTTGATAAAATAAGAGAATTCTTCCAACAAGAAAACTGGGAAGAAATATACAAAGAAGAAACAACAGTGGAAGAGAAATGGAATATTTTGACAAAAATTTACAAAAAAGGAGTGGAAAAGTATGTCCCAAGACAAAAACAAGAAAAAGATTATGTAAAATGCTGGTACAACAAAAGTTGTAGGGAGTTAAAGGACAAAAGAGACAAAGCCTGGAACAGATGGAAAAAAGACAGAAGACCTGAAAAATGGAAAATATATACTGGTTATAGAAATGAATATGTACAAAAGTGCAGAGAGGAAAAAAGAAAATATGAAAAAGATGTTATAGAAAAGTGTAAAGATCAACCAAAACTATTCTACAGATTTGTAAACAATAAACTGAAAAACAAACAAGACTTAGAGAAATTAAGACAAGGAGGAGTTGAATACACTGAGGAAATGGAAATGGCAGAAATTATGAACAAACATTTTAAATCAGTGTTTACAAGGGAAAATATACAACCTGAAGAGATTGAGTGGAAGGAAAAAGTCCCCCCTATGGAAGAAATAGAAGTAACAAAGAATGAAATATTGACACACTTGGGTAATTTTGATGTCAGAAAATCGCATGGGCCAGATGAAATAGCAAACTGGATTCTGAAAGAATGCAGGAATGAACTGGCAGACAAAATACATAGCATAATAAGCAGTTCCTTAAAAGAAGGAAAAGTTCCAGAAGATTGGAAAAAAGCAAATATAGTACCTATATATAAAGGAGGAAATAAAGAAGAACCTACCAACTATAGACCAGTCTCTCTAACAAGTACAATAGCAAAAATATGTGAAAGAATTATCAAAAGTAGATGGGTAAAATACTTGGAAAAAAACAACGTACTAAATCCAAGGCAATTTGGATTCAGACAAGGACGATCATGCGTCACCAATTTAATATGTTTCTATTCAAGGCTAATAGATATAATACAAGAAAGAGATGGATGGGCTGATTGTGCATTTCTAGACCTAAAAAAAGCTTTTGACAAAGTACCACATAAGAAGTTGCTTAAGAAATTAGAATATGAAGGAGGAATACAAGGTAAATTGCTAAATTGGATGGAAGACTTTTTGCAAGAAAGAAAAATGAGAGTAGTGATAAGAGATCAGCACTCAAAATGGAATGAAGTAATAAGCGGTGTCCCGCAGGGAACAGTTCTGGCCCCAATAATGTTTGCTATATATATTAATGATATGGATGAAGGAATTGAAAGCTATATGAGCTTCTTTGCAGATGATGCAAAATTACTGAAAAGAGTGAAAACTGAAGAAGATTGTGAATCACTACAGAGAGATCTAAATAAAGTACAAGAATGGAGTAGGAAGTGGGAGATGGAGTTCAATACAAAAAAGTGTAGTATAATGGAATTTGGAAAAAGCAAAAACAGAATAACAGGATCATATAATTTGGGAGAAGAAGGAATAAAAAAAGTAGAAAATGAGAAGGACCTGGGAGTCATTGTTATGAATAATATGTCACCTGAGAAACATATAAATAAGATTTTTGGAGAAACTTATAATTTAATAAGAACAATCAAAGTGGCATTTACATACCTGGATGAAGAAATGGTGAGGAAAATCCTAATCACCCTGATAAGACCAAGATTGGAATATGCAGCAATGATATGGTCACCAAGTACAAAAAAATGTATAAAAAAACTTGAAAGAATACAAAGAGCAATTACAAAACTGGCACCAACACTCTCAAAACTATCATATGAAGAGAGACTACAAAAACTTAAACTACAGACACTAGAGCAAAGAAGAGAGAGAGGAGATTTGATAGCTATTTACAGAATCGTGAAAGGCATAGAAATTACTGATAGAGAGAATCTGATAAAATGGGATGACAGAAATACAAGAGGACACGGAAAGAAAATAAAAAAAGACAGCTATAGAAGAGATTTTAAAAAGAACAGCTTTCCTCACAGAGCAATAGACAGTTGGAACAAGTTAGATGAGAAAGTGGTGTGTGCAAAATCAATACATGAATTTAAAAATAGTTTAGATAAAATGAGATATGAAGACGGGACCCCACGAGCATAGCTCCCCTTCCCGTAAAATACAACTAGGTAAATACAACTAGGTAAATACACACACACACACACTTCAGCGAATGGACGGCTTGGATGACGTTCTGAAGAAAACTGAAGTCTGTGGATCCCAACGCAAAGAGAAGTGCCTAGTGTTTTTGCAGGGTGAGGGGGAAATTGCTCGTGGAGTAGTGGGAAAGTAGGGAAAGAGGAAAAGGGGAGGGATTACTGAGGGAAATGGAAGGAAATGAGGAGGGAGTAGACTTGGCCCAGCCAGACAAGCGGAAGGTAAACAAAAGACTGAGTGAGGATGAAATGTCTAATAAAAATGTAAAGATTAGAAGTATAGAGAGGAGCAATACAGAAGAAAGTGACGAGAATATGTTCCAGGGATTTAAAGAGGGTGGGGGGGACACAACCCCCCCCCCCCGACTGATAAGACTAGAGGAGAGAGTTGATAAGGTGATCGAGGACTTGGAGCGTAAGTTAGGTAACGTAGACTCCATTTTCCAGAGAATTGAAAGGTTGGAACAACTAGAGAAGGCTAACAGAAACTTAACTGAAGAAATAGAGGACCTAAAAAGACAGTTAGGAAATGTAAAGGAGGAGAATGAGAAATTGAAGAAGAATAGTAATGAAAACAGAGAGAAAATAGCTACAGAAGCTAAAAATTGGAGAATAACTCAAGAAGGGAATAAGGTTTCATTCACTGACATAGTCAAACAGCAATTGAAAGAACATAATGAAGACTCAGTTATTAAAGTGATGAGACAGAAGGAGAATATAGTAAGAGAATTAGCTGACAAAAAGAAATGTATAATTATATTAGGAACGGAAGAGAAACATAACCCAGATAGAACCGCAAGAATCAAGGAGGAAAATGAAAGAGTAAGCAGTTTATTAAAATTAGTCCAGGAAGATGAACCAGAAATTATAAAGGAAATTGAGGAAAAATTCAGACTCGAAAAATATAGTACAGATAAGACCAGACCAATTAAGATTAAATTCAGGTCACAAACAACGGCAGAGAAAATTCTATCCAAGACAGGGAAACTAGCAACAAATGATCAATATAAAAAGGTATGGATAAAAAGAGAAATGAATAAGGAGGAAAGAGAGGCAGAAAAGCAGAAAAGAATTGAAGCTAAGGCAAAAAACGAGGAAAGAACGGAGTCAGAGAAAGAGAGATTCTATTGGAGAGTAGTGAACATGAAAATAAAGCAGTTCGACATACTAAAGAAAAACATAAGGGAAACAGAGAATACAATGGAAGTGGCAGAAAACTAAGAGTGTCTTACACAAATATAGATGGATTGATAACAGGATTGAATGAACTGAATGATTATTTGAAAGAAAAAGAACCGGACATAATGGGAATTGTAGAAACAAAATTAAAAGGCCCACTGCCACCCAACAGTGTAGGACATGATACATACAATTATTGGATTAGAAACAGAGAGAAAAAACAAGGGGGTGGAGTTATGTTCCTGACTAAGAAGGATATAAACGTGAAAGGTGTCATATATGGAAAGAATACAGTAGAGATGATTATGATAGAAGTGGAAGACCGAGATAAGAAGAGCAGAAAATTTGTGATCAATTATGTGCCTCCGAAAACAGCCTCATGGGAGGAGAGTGAACATAAAAGTATGTTAGAGGACACAAAGATAGCATTAACTAAAATAATGGAAGACGGAGGAAGAATAGTTATGATGGGCGACTTTAATTGCAAAGAAATCTGCTGGGAAGAAATGACAGTAAAGAGTGGTGATGACTCATGGGGAAATGCTCTACTTGAGATGATTACTGACCATTCAATGACACAATGGATACAAGAGAACACTAGGTATAGAAATGAAGAAGAACCATCGAGGCTAGACTTAATAATTACATCTGAACCTAGAATAGTGGACAAGATTGAATATAAAACACCAATAGGTAAAAGTGACCACATATTGATTGAACTGGAACTTAATGAAGAAAAATATATGAAAAGAAATGAACAATATAGAAAAGGAAGAATGATGTATGAAAAAACAAACTTTGATAAAATAAGAGAATTCTTCCAACAAGAAAACTGGGAAGAAATATATAAAGAAGAAACAACAGTGGAAGAGAAATGGAATATTTTGACAAAAATTTACAAAAAAGGAGTGGAAAAGTATGTCCCAAGACAAAAACAAGAAAAAGATTATGTAAAATGCTGGTACAACAAAAGTTGTAGGGAGTTAAAAGACAAAAGAGACAAAGCCTGGACCAGATGGAAAAAAGACAGAAGACCTGAAAAATGGAAAATATATACTGGTTATAGAAATGAATATGTACAAAAGTGCAGAGAGGAAAAAAGAAAATATGAAAAAGATGTTATAGAAAAGTGTAAAGATCAACCAAAACTATTCTACAGATTTGTAAACAATAAACTGAAAAACAAACAAGACTTAGAGAAATTAAGACAAGGAGGAGTTGAATACACTGAGGAAATGGAAATGGCGGAAATTATGAACAAACATTTTAAATCAGTGTTTACAAGGGAAAATATACAACCTGAAGAAATTGAGTGGAAGGAAAAAGTCCCCCCTATGGAAGAAATAGAAGTAACAAAGAATGAAATATTGACACACTTGGGTAATTTTGATGTCAGAAAATCGCATGGGCCAGATGAAATAGCAAACTGGATTCTGAAAGAATGCAGGAATGAACTGGCAGACAAAATACATAGCATAATAAGCAGTTCCTTAAAAGAAGGAAAAGTTCCAGAAGATTGGAAAAAAGCAAATATAGTACCTATATATAAAGGAGGAAATAAAGAAGAACCTACCAACTATAGACCAGTCTCTCTAACAAGTACAATAGCAAAAATATGTGAAAGAATTATCAAAAGTAGATGGGTAAAATACTTGGAAAAAAACAACGTACTAAATCCAAGGCAATTTGGATTCAGACAAGGACGATCATGCGTCACCAATTTAATATGTTTCTATTCAAGGCTAATAGATATAATACAAGAAAGAGATGGATGGGCTGATTGTGCATTTCTAGACCTAAAAAAAGCTTTTGACAAAGTACCACATAAGAAGTTGCTTAAGAAATTAGAATATGAAGGAGGAATACAAGGTAAATTGCTAAATTGGATGGAAGACTTTTTGCAAGAAAGAATAATGAGAGTAGTGATAAGAGATCAGCACTCAAAATGGAATGAAGTAATAAGCGGTGTCCCGCAGGGAACAGTTCTGGCCCCAATAATGTTTGCTATATATATTAATGATATGGATGAAGGAATTGAAAGCTATATGAGCTTCTTTGCAGATGATGCAAAATTACTGAAAAGAGTGAAAACTGAAGAAGATTGTGAATCACTACAGAGAGATCTAAATAAAGTACAAGAATGGAGTAGGAAGTGGGAGATGGAGTTCAATACAAAAAAGTGTAGTATAATGGAATTTGGAAAAAGCAAAAACAGAATAACAGGATCATATAATTTGGGAGAAGAAGGAATAAAAAAAGTAGAAAATGAGAAGGACCTGGGAGTCATTGTTATGAATAATATGTCACCTGAGAAACATATAAATAAGATTTTTGGAGAAACTTATAATTTAATAAGAACAATCAAAGTGGCATTTACATACCTGGATGAAGAAATGGTGAGGAAAATCCTAATCACCCTGATAAGACCAAGATTGGAATATGCAGCAACGATATGGTCACCAAGTACAAAAAAATGTATAAAAAAACTTGAAAGAATACAAAGAGCAATTACAAAACTGGCACCAACACTCTCAAAACTATCATATGAAGAGAGACTACAAAAACTTAAACTACAGACACTAGAGCAAAGAAGAGAGAGAGGAGATTTGATAGCTATTTACAGAATCATGAAAGGCATAGAAATTACTGATAGAGAGAATCTGATAAAATGGGATGACAGAAATACAAGAGGACACGGAAAGAAAATAAAAAAAGACAGCTATAGAAGAGATTTTAAAAAGAACAGCTTTCCTCACAGAGCAATAGACAGTTGGAACAAGTTAGATGAGAAAGTGGTGTGTGCAAAAACAATACATGAATTTAAAAATAGTTTAGATAAAATGAGATATGAAGACGGGACCCCACGAGCATAGCTCCCCTTCCCGTAAAATACAACTAGGTAAATACAACTAGGTAAATACACACACACATATATATATATATATATATATATATATATATACATACATATATATATACTTATATATATACACATATATATATAATGTATATACATATATATCATGTATATATATATATATATACATATGTACATATAGATGTGTCTGTTGGTGTAGTGGTCTAAGGCTCTGTGAAGGTGATCTTACGGGAGGCCGATAGCAGTGGGTTCGAATCCTGCATGCGACTGTCAGAAAATTATCGGATTGATGTCGCTGTTACTAGCGAATTTCTCTCATATATATATATATATATATATATATATATATATATATATATATATATATACATATATATATATATCTGTTGAGACATTCTGACAGGTTGATGTAAGCGGAGTAGGAAACACAGGAGTCTTAGTCTTGAGTTTATTCCTGACTAGTTTCGCAGGTGTGCTTTATCAAAGGAATGGTGTACAAACAGGCTGTGGGTATTTTATACATGGGGTGGACCTCACTACCTCCCCATGTTTCCATAGTTGGTGACAAGTGTGAACGTAACATATTCATTGTGGCAAATGTGATAATAATGATAAAGTTTAACAAGTAAATATGATGACAACACTGATGATAACAAAGAAAATATTAATAGTAATTGTAACAATAATAATGATAATAACAACAATGATAATGAAAATAATGTTTTTATTTAATAATAATAACAATAATGATAAAAACAACAATGATAATAAAAATGAAAATCTAAATATTTAGTAATAATAACAATAATAATAATGATGATGATAATGAAAATTTAAATATAAAAAATAACAATGATAATGAGAATAGTAATAATAATAATGATAATAATGTGCAATAAAAATGTGCAATAAAAATGTGAAGGCCTAAAGAGATGATACTTCATCTTCATTACTTCTAAACTTGGGTAATGACTATATCACTATAATATACTGTATCCACTCAACTTTGGGGTCTAGATGATTGTTATTCATTTCATTTAACATTGTGTAATATATTTCATAGAATCCTTTGGAATTCAGCCCACATGGGATTCTGCCCAAAGGAATTTAGCCTAACCTAACACAACTAACCCATTATTTTTGGTGAATTTAAAAGTGGACTGAATCCTGTGTGGGCTGAATTCCAAGCCCACCTATTTCATATCCTGTTAATTATTTCCAAATAATTTAGTGGCTTGTGTGAATATGATCATTATCTATAAAGATAACTACTGTACTCAAAAGTAGCCTAGATCACACTGTATTCATTCATTTATTTATTCATTTATAAATTATGCAATATGCTAAAATTTTCTGTTTCCATTTCAGTATTTATATCAACAGCTTCAATCCCCTCATCATCGGGTCCACTTGAATTATCTGCAAACCTGACTCCACCATTAAAAAGGTCACTATCAGACTCCTCCACAGGCGCTACTTCTGCTAAATCATTTTCATCTAAAAGAAAGTCATCAACATTTCTGGACAGATTTATCATAAAAACTTCAGCCTCTCCAAAGGAAAATCTCGACAAAGAAGTTGCAAGAATTATGTTTGCTACAAATTCACCATTTCGTCTTGTTTAGCATCCTCAGTTTCTCAAGATGGTTCACAATCTCCACCCAGAAAAGATATTGCTGATAAGTACTTGGATCTCGAGTATGAAAAGGAATATAAAAAGTGTGCAGATGACCTGAATAATGAAACTGTATGTCTTTAAATTGATGGGTGGTCTAGCATCCATAGTAAGCCCATAATATGTGTCACTCTAACAACATCCACTGGTCAGATTTATTTAGTTGACACAATAGACACATCAAGGAAACCTCACACTGCTGAATATCTTCTACAACTTGTACAAAATTCGATCAAGAAGGCTGAATATGATTTTGGTGGTCACATTGGAAGTGTTGTGACAGACAATGCAGCAAATGTCACCAAGATGAGAAAACTCTGAGGAATCGAGTGAACCTGAGCATACCGTCCTCACATACGGATTTGCAGCACACCTACTAAATCTACTGGCTCATGACCTTGAGATTGATAATGTAAAACAACATGTGGTACATGTAGCTAAATATTTTAGAAATATTCATTATGCTGCTACAAGGTATCAGCAGGAAGGTGGTTAGTGTCTAGTCATGCCCCAGGACACAAGGTGGAACACAATGTCACTGTCTCAAGACCTATATAAATAACTGGCCAATTCTAATGAAGATCTGTGAAGTCAACAGGGAAGCTATTGATACTGAAGTAAGAAACAAAGTATCAAATTTAGGCCTAAAACGTTCGGCTGATATATACTACATGTGATATATACTACATGTAGGCTTATACCGTTCCTTGTATACTTGTGGCAAGTCTATATAACACTGCTCCTTATATTGATATGCTAAAAGTGTCATTTAGCAATCAGATCGTATATCAGCTGGCAATCCCATAATTTTTAAAATCTATAAAAAAAACAATCGATTTAAATCAAATAAATCTGATTAAAAAAAAAAAAAAAAAAAAAAAAAAATGCCAACCCTGGTGTCCACTAACCTCGTACAATAATACTTGTTAAGTCCGGCTAAAATTGGCATTTCAAAGCACAACAGTGCCTTAAAAATAGTTTCTTATTTCACTATAAAAGTTTATATTAACTTATACTTCATTGAATAAGTCAATAGTTGATATATTTGTCCTATATACAATATTAGGTTTGTAGTTTTGATATATTTGTCCTATATAAAATGTTAGGTTACAAAGAAAGCAATGGCCTCCTGTGTAATAGTAGTACTTGGTATGTATATATATATATATATATATATATATATATATATATATATATATATATATATATATATATTGATAAGTTTTTTAGACAAATTATTTGGATGATGGAGAACATATATACAGGGGAAGGCTCGGAACCCTATACACTCTAACGTTTCGTTCGCGTAGAACTTCTTCAGAGAGTGTATGTAGAACTGCAATTGGAGTTTATGTACTAAATCTAATTATCTTTTCGGACACTTGGGAAAGGTCGTTTTTCTGGCGTGTTTTAGAATTAAAATACTAGTTTCTTTAGCTAAATTGATAAACCCTCCTCGATGATTCGATGAATTATTAGTAGAAATATATGCTGATTCAACAATTCTTCTAGTGAATTTATCAAAGCCTTTATGTAGCACTTCAGCTTCTCTCCAGTTTGGTAAATGATCGAATTTTTCCGCATGAACTACTAAAGAATTAGATGTCCTATGTGCTTTTATGTCGTTTTTATGTTCATAAATTCTTTTTTCTAATCCTCTTGAGCAATAGTTGCTCAATGGCTTATTATGGCGAATCGTCAAGAGGATTAGAAAAAAGAATTTATGAACATAAAAACGACATAAAAGCACATAGGACATCTAATTCTTTAGTAGTTCATGCGGAAAAATTCGATCATTTACCAAACTGGAGAGAAGCTGAAGTGCTACATAAAGGCTTTGATAAATTCACTAGAAGAATTGTTGAATCAGCATATATTTCTACTAATAATTCATCGAATCATCGAGGAGGGTTTATCAATTTAGCTAAAGAAACTAGTATTTTAATTCTAAAACACGCCAGAAAACGACCTTTCCCAAGTGTCCGAAAAGATAATTAGATTTAGTACATAAACTCCAATTGCAGTTCTACATACACTCTCTGAAGAAGTTCTACGCGAACGAAACGTTAGAGTGTATAGGGTTCCGAGCCTTCCCCTGTATATATGTTCTCCATCATCCAAATAATATATATATATATATATATATATATATATATATATATATATATATATATATATATATATATACATGTGTGTGTGTATTTACCTAGTTGTATTTTACGGGAATGGGAACTATGCTCTTGGTGTCCCGTCTTCATATCTCATTTTATCTAAACTATTTTTAAATTCATGTATTGTTTTTGCACATACTACTTTCTCATCTAATTTGTTCCAAATGTCTATTACTCTGTGAGGAAAGCTGTTCTTTTTCAGATCTCTTCTATAGCTGTCTTTCTTGATTTTCTTTCCGTGTCCTCTTGTATTTCTATCATCCCATTTTATTAGATCCTCTCTATCAATAATTTCTGTCTTTCATGATTCTGTAAATAGCTATCAAATCTCCTCTCTCTCTTCTTTGCTCTAGTGTCTGTAGCTCAAGTTTTGCTAGTCTCTCTTCATATAAAAGTTTTGAGAGTGTTGGTGCCAATTTTGTAATTGCTCTTTGTATTCTTTCAAGTTTTGTTATACATTTTTTTTTGTGCTTGTTGACCACATCGTTGCTGCATATTCCAATCTTGGTCTTATCAGAGTGATTAGTATTTTCTTTACCATTTCTTCATCCAGGTATGTAAATGCCACTTTGATTGTTCTTATTAAATTATAAGTTTCTCCTTCTCATTTTCAAGTTTTTTATTCTCTTCTCCCAATTTATATGATCCTGTTATTCTGTTTTTGCTTTTTCCAAATTCCATTATACTACACTTTCCTGTTTCCCTTTTGTTTTTCTCTAGTATGTCGTATTTTCTTACTTTCATATTCACTACTCTCCAATAGAATTTCTCTTTTTCTGCCTCTGTTCTGTTCTCGTTTTTTTCCTTAGCTTCTTGTCTTTTCAATTTTTCCTCCTCTCTTTCCTCTTTATTCATTTCTCTTTTTATCCATACCTTTTTATATTGTTCACTGTTTGCTAGTTTCCCTGTTTTTGCCAAGATATTCTCTGCTGTCGTTTGTGACCTGAATTTAATCTTAATTGGTCTGGTCTTATCTGTACTATATTTTTCGAGTCTAAACATCTCTTCAATTTGTTTCATGATTTCAGGTTCATCTTCCTGAACTAATTCTAGTAAACTGCTTACTTTTTCTTTTTCCTCTTTGATTAATGTGGTTCTATTTAGGTTATATTTCTCTTCCATTCCTAATATAATTATACATTTATTTTTATCTGCTAAGTCTCTTACTATATTCTCCTTCTGTCTCATCACTTTAATAACTGAGTCTTCAGTTTGTTCTTTCATTTGCTGTTTTATTATGTCAGTAAATGCAACTCTACTGTTTTCTTTGATTTTTTTTCCAACCCAGTGCTTCTTTTGCTATGGCCTCTTTTTTGTCTTTATTATTCCTCTTTAATTCCTTATTCTCATCTTTCACTTCTTTTAACTGTCTTTTTAATTCTTCTATTTCTTTAGTTAAGTTTTTGTTCACCTTCTCTAGTTCTTCCAATTTTTGAACTCTCTGCGCAATCTTTGCTATGTTACCGAACCTACTCTCCCAATGTTCGGTCATTTGTTCAAGTTTTTCCTCTAGTCTTGCTAATCGGGGGAGGTTGGTTCCCCCCCCCATTAAATCCCTGGAAATTATTATCTTCACCTTCCATTGTGCTGCTCTTATCTATATTTCTAGTCTTTACATTTTTGTTAATCCCTTCTTCTCCAAAATCCTCAGTCCTTCGTTTGTTTACAAGACGCCTGGCCTCCTGGACCAAGTCCTCCCCTTCCTCATTTCCTTCCATTTCCCTCAGTAATCCCTCCCCTTCTCCTTTTTCCCCCCCCACCTTCCCACTACACCACGGGCTCTCCCCTTCCCTGTAAATACAATAAGGTACTTCCTTGACGTTATGATCTACGTAAAATTTGATTTTTCTTCGGAACTCCAATTCTCGCCGTCCATCCGACGAAAGTGTGTGTGTATTTACCTAGTTGTATTTTACGGGAAGGAGAGCTATGCTCGTAGGGTCCCGTCTTCATACCTCATTTTATCTAAACTGTTTTTGAATTCATGTATTGTTTTTGCACACACTACATTCTCATCTAATTTGCTCCAAATGTCTATTACTCTGTGCGGAAAGCTGTTCTTTTTCAGATCTCTTCTATAGCTGTCTTTCTTAATTTTCTTTCCGTGTCCTCTTATATTTCTATCATCCCATTTTATGAGATCCTCTCTATCAATAGTTTCTATTCCTTTCATGGTTCTGTAAATAGTTATCAAATCTCCTCTCTCTCTTCTTTGCTCTAGTGTCTGTAGCTCAAGTTTTGCTAGTCTCTTCATATGAAAATTTTGAGTGTTCGTGCCAATTTTGTAATTGCTCTTTGTATTCTTTCACGTTTTGTTATACATTTTTTTTTTTTTTTTTGTACTTGGTGACCACATCGTTGCTGCATATCCCAATCTTGGTTTCATCAAAGTGAGTGGTATTTTCTTCACCATTTCTTCATCCAGGTATGTAAATGCCATTTTTTTTTTTTATTAAATCATAAGTTTCTCCAAAAATTTTGTTTATATGCTTCTCAGGTGACATATTATTCATAATAGTGACTCCTAGGTCCTTCTCATTTTCAACTTTTTTTTATTCCTTCTTCTCCCAATTTATATGATCCTACTATTCTTTTTTTTTTTTTTTACTTTTCCCAATTTCCATTATACTACACTTCTTAGTATTGAACTCCATCTCCCACTTCCTACTCCATTCCCATACTTTATTGAGATCACTCTGTAGTGATTCACAATCTTCTTCAGTGTTCACTTTTTTATTTTAACAGTTTTGCATCATCTGCAAAGAAGCTCATATAACTTTCAATTTCTTCATCCATATCATTAATATATATAGCAAACATTATTGGGGCTAGAACAGTTCCTTGTGGAACACCACTTATTACTTCATCCCAATTAGAGTGTTTGTCTCTTATCACTACTCTCATTTTTCTTTCTTGCAAAAAGTCTTCCATCCACTTAAGCAGTTTGCCCTGTATTCCTCCTTCGGTTTCTATTTTCTTAAGCAACTTCTTATGTGGTACTTTGTCAAAATATTTTTTTAGGTCTAGAAATGCACAATCAGCCTGTAGTGACGTGATGCATCCTACGACCCGTCACACACTGATCAAAGAAATCTTCGGAACTAGCCTTTCCAAGTTCCTGTAGTTGGCAAGCGTAGTTCGCAAGGGTGTCCCTGCCAGCCAGCGGTCAGCCAATCAGGAACTTGGAAGGCTCCTCACGTTCCCGCCAGCCTCCCTTAAAAGGTCGGCGTTTCGCCGAGATGGGAAGAACAGTACTGACCAGCACACACAACAACATCTCCTCGCCCAATCTTCTAGCCGTCCCATCGAGTCTCGCCGTCATCATCTGCTACCGCCTCGCTGACGTAAGGCTCCACGTCCAGCTACAATCATAAGCTTCACTAAGCTGTTGCCTTAGTCCGAGCTTCACCTATATTTCTCATGTGACACTTCTAGTGTCGCACCTTGTGGCTAATTACCAAAAGAAAGAGATTAGATATTTTGTGTTGATTTTCATTCGTCCTGTCGCTGTTCCGAACTAAAACTACTACAAGCCCATCCATCTCTTTCTTGTATTATGTCTATTAGTCTTGAATAGAAACATATTAAATTGGTGACGCATGATCGTCCTTGTTTGAATCCAAATTGCCTTGGACTTAGCACGTTGTTTTTTTTTTAAATACTTTACCCATCTACTTTTGATAATTCTTTCACAAATATTTGCTATTGTACTTGTTAGAGAGACTGGTCTATAATTGGTAGGGTCTTCTTTATTTCCCCCTTTATATATAGGTACTATATTTGCTCTTTTCCAGTCTTTTGGAACTTTTCCTTCTTTCAAGGAACTGTTTATTATGCTATGTATTTTGTCTGCCAGTTCATTCCTGCATTCTTTCAAAATCCTGTTTGCTATTTCATCTGGTCCATGCGATTTTCTGACATCAAGATTACTCAAGTGTGTTAATATTTCATTCTTTGTTACTTCAATTTCTTTCATAGGGGGGACTTTCTCTTTCCATTCGATCTCTTCAGGTTGTATGTTCTCCCTTGTAAACACTGATTTAAAATGTTTGTTCATAATTTCCGCCATTTCAATTTCCTCTGTGTATTCAACTCCTCCTTGTCTTAATTTCTCCAAATCTTGTTTGTTTTTCAGTTTGTTGTTTACAAATCTGTAAAATAATTTTGGTTGATCTCTACACTTTTCTATGACATCTTTTTCATATTTTATCTTTTCCTCTCTGCACGTTTGTACATATTCATTTCTATAACAGGTATATATTTTCCATTTTTCAGGCCTTTTGTCTTTTTTCCATCTGGTCCAAGCTTTGTCTCTTTTGTCTTTTAACTCCCTACAACTTTTGTTGTACCAGCATTTTACATATTCTTTTTCTTGTTTTTGTCTTGGGACATACTTTTCCACTCCTTTTTTTTTTTATAATTTTTTGTCAAAATATTCCATTTCTCTTCCCCTGTTGTTTCTTCTTTGTATATTCCTTCTCAGTTTTCTTTTTGAAAAAATTCTCTTATTTGATCATAGTTTGTTTTTTCATACATCATTCTTCCTTTTCTATATTGTACATTTCTTTTCAATTATTTTTCCTCATTTAGTTCCAGTTCAATCAATATGTGGTCACTTTTACCTATTGGTGTTTTATATTCAATCTTTTCCACTATTCTAGGTTCACATGTAATTATTAGGTCTAGTCTCGATGGTTCTTCTTCATTTCTATACCTAGTGTTCTCCTGTATCCACAGTGTCATTGTATGGTCAGTAATCATCTCAAGTAAAGCGTTTCCCCATGAGCCGTCTCCACCCTTTACTGTCATCTCTTCTCAGCAGATTTCTTTGCAATTAAAGTCGCCCATCATAACTATTCTTCCTCCATCTTCCATTATCTTATTTAATGTTATCTTTGTGTCTTCTAACATACTTTTATGTTCACTCTCTTCCCACGAGGCTGTTTTCGGAGGCACATAATTTATCACAAACTTTCTGCTCTTCTTATCTCTGTCTTCCACTTCGATCATAATCATCTCTACTGTATTCTTTCCATATGTGACACACCTCACGTTTATATCCTTCTTAGTCAGGAACATAACTCCACCCCCTTGCTTTGTCTCTCTGTTTCTAATCCAATAATCATATGCATCATGTCCTACACTGTTGGGTGGTAGTGGACCTTTTAATTTTGTTTCTACAATTCCCATTATGTCCGGTTCTTTTTCCTTCAGATAATCATTCAGCTCATTCAATCCTGTTATTAATCCATCTATATTTGTGTAAGACACTCTTAGTTTTCTGCCACCTCCATTGTGTTCTCTGTTTCCCTTTTGTTTTTCTCTAGTATGTCGAATTTCCTTACTTTCATATTCACTACTCTCCAATAGAATCTCTCTTTTTCTGGTCTCGTTTTTTCCTTAACTTCAAGTCTTTTCTTTTTTTCCTCCTCTCTTTATTCATTTCCCTTTCTATCCATACCTTTTTATATTGTTCACTTGTTGCTAGTTTCCCTGTTTTTGCTAAGATATTCTCTGCCGTCGTTTGTGACCTGAATTTAATCTTAATTGGTCTGGTCTTATCTGTACTATACTTTCCGAGCCTAAACTTCTCTTCGATTTGTTTAATTATTTCTGGTTCATCTTCCTGAACTAATTCTAGTAAACTGCTTACTTTTTCACTTTCCTCTTTGATTCTTGTGGTTCTATCTGGGTTATGTTTATCTTCCATTCCTAATATAATTATACATTTCTTTTTATCTGCTAAGTTTCTTATTATATTCTCCTTCTGTCTCATCACTTTAATAACTGAGTCTTCAGTTTGTTTCATTTGTTTTGATTATGTCAGTAAATGCAACTCTACTGTTTTCTTGGATTTTTTTTCCAACCCTCTTTGTTGTCCTTACTATTCCTCTTTAATTCTTCATTCTCCTCTTTTACTTCTTTTAACTGTCTTTTTAGTTCTTCTATTTCCTTAGTTAAGTTTTTGTTTGCCTTCTCTTGTGCTTCCAATCTTTCAACCCTTTCCGCCATTTTTTACATTCTACCGAACCTACTCTCCCAATGATCGGTCATTTGTTCAAGTTTTTCTTCGAGTCTTGCCAGTCGGGGGAGGTTGGTATCCGCCCCCCCCCCCTCATTGAATCCATGGAAATTATTATCCTCACCTTCTATTGTGCTACTCATATCTATGTTTCTAATCTTTACATTTTTGTTAGACCTTTCGTCATCACTAAATTGGTCCGGCCCTCTTTTGTTTACATGGCGTCTGCCTGCCTGGACCAAGTCCTCTCCTTCCTCATTTCCTTCCATTTCCCTCAGTTATCCCTCCCCTTCTCCTTTTTCCTCACTTTCCCACTACACCACGAGCAATTCCCCCCCCCTGCAAATACAATAGGTACTTCCTTTGCGTTGAGATCCACGAGAATTTCACTTTTTCTTCAGGACGTCAATCTCCGCCGTCCATCCAATGGACGTGTGTGTGTGTGTGTGTATGTGTGTACAACACTAAATGGGTCCCAGTGATTAGATCCATTTTAATAACCACAATGCAATTTATTTCTAGGACATCAACATCGGGAAACCCAGTGGAGGCCACACAAAGAAATCGAAATGCGGTACTGACAAGGACTCGAACCCACCAATCACATGACAAGTGCCGTAGTAACTTACCAACTACACTATCAAGAGAGGTATAAGTTGAACGCAACTTTTCTTATATATTTGTATGCTCGCGTTACATATACATGAAATTTTTGCGGGAAAGTATTTGTACAACACTGAATTGGTCCCAGTGATTAGAGATACATTTTAACAACTACAATGCACTTTAATTCTAAGACATCAACATCAGGAGACCCAATGGAGGCCACATGCAGAAATTGAAATGCGGTACCGCCAATGACTCGAACCCACTAATCACATGACACGTGCCGCAGTAACTTAGCAACTACGCTATCAAGAGAGATATAAGTTGAGCGCAACTTTTTTATATACTTGTATGCTCGAGTTACATACACATACATGAAATTTTGCGTTCAACCCATCTCCACTATGGTAGTACAATTGGAAGTATACAAACGCAGGAAAGTATTTGTGCAACACTGAATGGGTCCCAGTGATTAGATTTTCATTTTAACAACTACAATGCACTTAAATTCTAAGCCATCAACATCGGGAGAACCAATGGAGGCCACATACAGAAATTGAAATGCGGTACTGCCAAGGACTCGAACCCACCCATCACATGATAAGTGCCGTAGTAGCTTACCAACTACGTTATCAAGAGAGATATGAATTGAGCGCAACTTTTCTTATATATTTGTATGCTCGAGTTACATACACATACATGAAAATATATATATATAGATATACATATATATATATATAATATATATTAAAAAGGATTACAAAGGCGGAGCATGCCGATAGGAAACCTTTTGGTCCATATCTAGGTCGGATGCAAAAAAAAAAAAAAAAAAAAAAATCATAATAATAATAAGTTGATAATTAAAAACTATAACATTGTAAATTACAAATAAAATACATAAATAAATGCGCAGGTATAGTTGAATAATAAAAAAAACAGGTAAATAGCAAATAATAATAAATTGACATTTAACTAATATGAGAACCAAACAGACAAATTATAACAAAACAAAAACAAATAATATAAGATAAATTATAATCGTTACAGCATCTTGCTTAGGTGTTTATCTAAATGATTCTTGAAGCTTCGAACTGAACTACATTGCACTACCTGTGCAGGAAGTTTATTTCATTCATAAACTACACGGCTGGCGAAGTTGTTTCTACCCACTTCCAAAGTGAATTTATTTCCGGACAGTTTGAGACCGTTGTTTCTTCTCTGATTCTCATTCAATGTGAAAATTTTGTCACTTTTGATGTCAATTCCCTTTAGAATTTAAAGATCTATATATCAAGTCACAGAGTCTGCGCCTTTTTAGGGAAAACAGATTCATATGTTTTAGTCGATTTTCGTATGATTTATTTTTTATATTTGGAATCAGTTTTGTGGCTTGCCATTGTACTTTTTCCAGTCTGTCAATGTCTTTTAATGAGATTCGGTGACCACACGGAAACAGCATATTCCAAATGTGGACGAACTAACGATTTATATAGCTTGTTAATGAGGGATGGACTTTTGAAGTCAAAAGATCGCGCAATCAGTCATAGACGGTATCAAAAGCTTTTACAAGGTCTAGATATATTAAATCTACCGGGTATATTGTTTCTTTTGTCATAATTCGAGAAAACTGTGTTGTAGAATTCGCGTAAGTCACGCAAGAACGTTTCCATCTGAAACCATGCTGGCTATCATTTATCAAACAGTTACTTTCTAAATGATGTTCGATAGCATCTCTGATGATAGTTTTCATTAATTTTCCTACGATTGAAGTCAAACTTATAGGCCTATAGTTATTTGGTTTCTTTTTGTCACCTTTTTTGAATATGGGAGTAACGTTAGCTAACTTCCATTCTCTTGTGAGTAAGTTTGCCCTAGACTTTTCAAAGGTTTCAGATTGGAGTTCACTTTGAAGTGTTTCGTTTACGAATACCGAGCTAAAATAATTGTTTAAAATATTACACATTCCTTCATTTGTATATATATATATATATATATATATATATATATATATATATATATATATATATATATAATATATATATATACATATATATATATATATATTATATATATATGTAAATATATACACATATGTATATATACACATATATATATATATACATACATATACCAAGGCTTTTCCCCCCTTACAAGGGAGGTAGCCAAAAAGGAAAAGGCATAAAATCATTCCCACCCATTACATTCCTGAATACACTCCACACCCCTCCACCCTCCCTCTTATCTAAGCACCTCCTGGATGACGGGTCATCCCTGCACATACATACATACATACATATACCAAGGCTTTTCCCCCCTTACAAGGGAGGTAGCCAAAAAGGAAAAGGCATAAAATCATTCCCACCCATTACATCCCTGAATATACTCCACACCCCTCCACCCTCCCTCTTATCTTAGCACCTCCTGGATGACGGGTCATCCCTGCATATACCTACATATACCAAGGCTTTTCCCCCCTTACAAGACAGGTAGCTAAAAAGGAAAAGGCATAAAATCATTCCCACCCCTCATTTTTCTTTAATGCAAGAAGTCTTCCCTCCACTTCAGCAGTTTGTCCTGTATTTCTCCTGCAGTTTCTAATTTCTTTAGCAACTTCTTATGTGGCACCTTATCAAAAGCTTTTTTCAGGTCTAGAAATGCAAAATCTACCCATCCATCTCTTTCTTGTATTACATCTATTAGCCTTGAATAGAAACACATTAAGTTTGTGACGCATGATCGTCCTTGTCTAAATCCAAATTGCCTTTGATTAAGTACGTTGTTTTTCTTCCCAAATGCCTTTTTCATCTAATTTTGATCATTCTTTCACAAATTTTAGCTATCGTACTTGTGAGAGAGACCGGTCTATAGCTAGTAGGGTCTTCCTTGTTTCCCCCTTTATATATTGGTACTACATTTGCTCTTTTCCAATCTTCTTGAACTTTTCCTTCTTTCAGTGAACTGTTTATTAGACTATATATTTTGTCTGTTAGTTCATTCCTGCATTCTCTCAAAATCCGGTTTGCCATTTCATCTGGTCCATGCGATTTTCTGGCAACGAGATTACTCAAGTGATTTATTATTTCATTCCTTGATACTTCTATCTCTTTCATAGGGAGGACTTTCTCATATTTAAAATGCTTGTTCATAATTTCTGCCATTTCTATTTCCCCTGTGTATTCAACTCCTCCTTGTCGTAGTTTCTCTAAATCTTGTTTGTTTTTCAGTTTGTTGTTTACAAATCCTTAAAATAGTTTTGGTTGATCTTTCTATGACAACTTTTTCGTATTTTCTCTTTTCTTCTCAGCACACTTATGCATATTCATTTCTATAACTAGTATATGTTTTCCATTTTTCAGGTCTTTTGTCTTTTTTCCATTTTATCCAAGCTATATCCCTTTTATCTTTTAACTCCCTACATCTTTTGTTGTACCAGCACTTTACATATTCTTTTTCTTGCTTTTGTCTTGGAACATACTTTTGCACTCCTTTATAATTTTTTGTCAAAATATTCCATTTCTCTTCTACTGTTGTTTCCTCCTTGTGTAATCTTTCCCAGTCTGCTTTTTTAAAAAAATGTCATTTCATAAAAAAAAAAAATCATACATCAATCTTCCCTTTCAATATTGTTCGCTTTTTCATGTATTTTCCTCATTTAGTTCCAGTTCAATCAATATGTAGTTACTTTTACTTATTGGTATTTTATATTCAATCTTTTCCACTATTCTAGGTTCAGATGTGATTATTAGGTCTAGTCTCTATGGTTCTTCATTTCTATACTAGTGTTCTTCTGTATCCACAGTGTCATTGTATGGTCAATAATCATCTCGAGTAGAACATTTCCCCATGAGCCGTCTCCACCCTTTACTGTCATCTCTTCTCAGCAGATTTCTTTGCAATTAAAGTCGCCCATCATAACTATTCTTCCTCCATCTTCCATTATCTTATTTAATGTTATCCTTGTGTCTTCTAACATACTTTTATGTTCACTCTCCTCCCACGAGGCTGTTTTTGGAGGCACATAATTTATCACAAACTTTCTGCTCTTCATATCTCTGTCTTCCACTTCGATCATAATCATCTCTACTGTATTCTTTCCATATGTGACACACCTCACGTTTATATCCTTCTTAGTCAGGAACATAACTCCACCCCCTTGTTTTGTCTCTCTGTTTCTAATCCAATAATTATATGCATCATGTCCTACACTGATGGGTGGTAGTGGACCTTTTAATTTCGTTTCTACAATTCCCATTATCTCAGTTTTTTTCCTTCAGATAATCATTCAGCTCATTCAGTCCTGTTATTAATCCATCTATATTTATGTAAGACACTTTTAGTTTTCTGCCACTTCCATTGTATTCTCTGTTTCCCTTTTGTTTTTCTGTAGTATGTCGCATTTCCTTATTTTCATATTCACTACTCTCCAATAGAATCTCTCTTTTTCTGACTCTGTTCTGTTCTCGTTTTTTTTCCTTAGCTTCATGTCTTTTCTTTTTTTCCTCCTCTCTTTCCTCTTTATTCATTTATCTTTTTATCCATACCTTTTTATATTGTTCACTTGTTGCTAGTTTCCCTGTTTTTGCTAAGATATTCTCTGCCGTCGTTTGTGACCTGAATTTAATCTTAATTAGTCTGGACTTATCTGTACTATACTTCCCGAGCCTAAACATCTCTTCAATTTGTTTCATGATTTCAGGTTCATCTTCCTGAACTAATTCTAGTAAACTGTTTACTTTTTCTTTTTCGTCATTCATTCTTGTGGTTCTATTTGGGTTATATTTCTCTTCCATTCCTAATATAATTATACATTTATTTTTATCTGCTAAGTCCTTTACTATACTCCTTCTGTCTCATCACTTTAATAACTGAGTCTTCAGTTTGTTCTTTCATTTGCTGTTTAATTATGTCAGTAAATGCAACTCTACTGTTTTCTTGGATTTTTTTTCCAACCCTATGCTTCCTTTGCTATGGCCTCTTTATTGTCTTTATTATTTCTCTTTAATTCCTCATTCTCCTCTTTTACTTCTTTTAACTGCCTTTTTAAATCTTCTATTTCTTTAGTTAAGTTTTTGTTCACCTTCTCAAGTTCTTCCAGTTTTTCAACTCTTTGCGCAATCTTTGCTACGTTACCGAACCTCTTCTCTCAATGTTCGGTCATCTGTTCAAGTTTTTCTTCTAGTCTTGCCAATCGGGGGAGGTTGGTATCCCCCCCCCCTCATTAAATCCCTGGAAATTATTTTCTTCACCTTCCATTGTGCTGCTCTTATCTATATTTCTAATCTTAATGCTTTTACTGATATTTTCGATTTCCCCAGTGTCGTCAGCTGATCTTTTGTTTACATGTTTTCTGCTGTCAGGGGGAGCCCGTTCATCTCCCTCCTCATTTTCTTCCATTTCCTTCAGTAATCCCTCCCCTTCTCCCCTTTCATTACCTTTTTACTCCACCACGAGATTTCCCCTTCCCTACAAATACAATAAGGTACTTCCTCGTAGTTGAGATCCACGAAAAATGCGTTTTTTTTTTTCTGGAGTTCCAATCCACGCCGTGAATCCGACGAAAGTGTGTGTATTTACCTAGTTTTTTTTTACCTAGTTGTATTTCACGGGAAGGGGAGCTATGCTCGTGGTGTCCCGTTTTCGTATCTCATTTTATCTAAACTATTTTTAAATTCATGTTTTGTTTTTGCACACACCACTTTCTCATCTAACTTGTTCCAACTGTCAATTACTCTGTGAGGAAAGCTGTTCCTTTTCAGGTCTCTTCTATAGCTGTCTTTCTTGATTTTCTTTCCATGTCCTCTTGTGTGTGTGTGTGTGTTTACCTACCTAGTTGTATCTTATGGGAGGGGGAACTATGCTCGTGATGTCCCGTCTTTGTATCTCACAGTATCTAGTTTGGTCTTAAATTCGTCAATAGTATTTGTACACACTATTGTTTCATCCAGTTTGTTCCAGAGATCCACTGCTCTGATTGGAAAATTGTTTTTGTTTTCAAGTCTCTTCTATAGCTGTCCTTTTTGAGTTTCTGATGCAAAGACATGTTTCATTTTATATTTGTCATAAGATTTTTTTCTTTACTATAAGTTATCTATTGTAAAATGTTACTGCGTGAGGCAACGGAGAGGGAACGGGGGAGGAGTTGCTGATTATATGGAACGCCTTGCTGTGGATGTTCTGTATCTTGCTGCATTTTTTCTGACCCAGGGCGATAAGCAAGATATAGGAATGACCCATCATGAAGGAGTATCCTGATATTTTATTCTTCATGCCTGATTCTTTGGTACCATCTTCACTCTCTGCTTATTTTAGTTGGTTCAATTATTACTCTCTTGATTTGAAACTCCATCCAAAAAGACAACTCTACAATTCTCCTCATTCAACAGACATTAGAAATAACTTTTCCGTCTAAATATCATGTTATACCAAAGGATCTTTCCCCTTTACAATGGAGGTGGCAATGTCAAATCACAAAACAAATAAAACTTATTCAACCACTCTTCTCACTTCAGCTCTTGCTGTCAGTCATACATATCAAAACATCACTAACTTCAAATATCAAAGGAGAGTTGAATAGATTATATGAATTTCAAGATATTTTGCTTTTATTTAAGAGCACTAAGTAATCAACTTGATATATTCATATGTCATCACAACCTAAATGGATTGAGCAAACTTCATTTCAGTAAAGTGTCCCACCATACAGAGGCACACATATACATGAAAGTGATTTACATAAAATAATTTACTGTGTGTGTAGGTGTCACTACTGTATAGATCAATAATGAATTTAATAATTCACTTAGTATTATATTGTTACGAAAGCGGCCCCTATTGCATCCTGTCGACATCGTGACATCGGAGATGACGCTTTCGTCGTGATCCTTGGCGCCAAAGATGGACGCCACCTGGAAGCACGTGACGTCGAGCAGCGACTGTGATTGGTCGAGGCGTGCTTGGCGGGACTGCGTGGGCACGCTATCCCGGGGAGGAGAGAGACGAGCAGGACAGGTGACGGGAGAAGGCGTCGTGGTTCTCGCTCGGATTATTATTGCGTTTGTAAGCTGTAGCGAGGCTTCAAGTAGCCTTTCGAGGGTTGGCAAGTGACCCGAGGTGCCTCCTACAGCCCAGTATTCTTTTGTAGTGGCTCTGTGTAAATAGAGGATATAAGTCTACTTTGCGTTTTCGTCGCCTTGAGAACTCACCACGGGACGAGGTGGCGAGTGTGAGCGGGCGAAGCTCGCTCGAAACATTACCGTCACGTCTCTTAAATGCAACGGACCTATGAATTGAAATCGGGTGACAAACCTCCAGTCTCCTGGGGGGGGTTCGTTACAGTGGTGTCAGAAGTGGGATCTGTAAGTGTAAGTGCATTTTAAGTGCGTCGCGGTGATCTATCGAGTGTGAGCGGGAAAAGCCGCGATCATTTTGTCGTGACAGGTGACAGGTCCAAAGTGTTGTGCCCAGGTAAGTGGTATTGTGGTCGTTTTCAGTGCCGTAGAGTTATTACACTAGCATGGCTAATATGGAAACCACACTAGCAGACGTTATAAGGGCTATGGCGGAGCAAGGAAGGACACAGCACGCTGAACTGCAAGCAATGGTGAACCATGCTTTATCGGAGCAAGGAAAAGCACAGCAAGCCGAAATTCAAGCTGTGGCGAACCGTGTTGACAGTGTGTTCAAACAGGTGTTTGGACTCGTTAAGGAGGAGTGCTCGCGGGTGAAAGGAGAAGTTTTAGAGGCAGTTTTCACCAAGGACGAGGTGAAGGGAGAGGTGGAAAAAGTGGCCAGTGACCTTAGGAGGTATGTGGATGAAGTTGTGGCAGCACAAGTGCCCCCTGCCCTCTTCCGGCATGAGGATACGCTGCCCCGGGAGAGTGAGCAAGCTAGCGAGGCGGAAGATAGTGACGAGGACGAAGCTAAGAGTCGGCACGAAGGACTCAAGAGCCGTTCTCCATTGGCAAAGGCGTTTCCGTCTCCCCCAGGTGCCCCGGCGAATGTTTTGTCGCCTCCGCCATCCCCGCCAGCCTCGGTAAAGTCGGGCCTCTCGGCTGCCAGCTCCACGTCACGGAGGCTAGGGAGTGGGACGAGGCGCCGCCCGCAGGAGTTCGACGGGACAGTGTCTTGGGAAGCGTACAAGACACAGTTCGAGCTCCTGGCTAGCGCCCACCAGTGGAGTCGACCTGAGATGGCCATGCAGCTTGTGTGGGCGCTCAAAGGCCCAGCGTTGGAAGTCCTGAACCAACTACCAGCCACCCAGCGGAGCTCCTATAGTAAGGTGACGGCGGCGTTGGAGAGGAGGTACGGGCATCAGCATCAAACTGAGGTGTTCAGGACAAGGTTCCGGGCCCGGGTAAGAGGCCCGGGAGAGACCCTGACACGCTTAGCGCAGGATTTGGAGGTATTGGTGCGCCGTGCGTACCCGGAGGCCAGTGAGGAGATGATCACCATTCTCTTGCGGGATCAGTTTGTTGACGCTATCGATAACCAGCAGCTGAGGATATACGTCCAGCAGGCGCACCCCAAGGACCTACAGGAGGCCCTGGCGAGGGGCCTGGAGATGGAGTCGTTTCTCCGGATTACGCGGGAGCGACCCAGCTGGAACAGTGACTCATACAAGGTGAGAGCAAAGAAGGGGAAAGTGGACAAATCCCCCTCTAGACCTGCATCACCCTCAGGTGAGTTCTGGGGTAAATGCTACTCGTGTGGGCAACAAGGGCATTCCAAAAAGTACTGCCCGCAGGGAACGCACGGCGGAAAGGCTGTCGGTGCTGGAGCAGGGCCGCATCGGTACAAACCCTGTTGCTGGAGTTGTGGTGAGGGGTATAAGACGGCAGGGTGTGCCATCGTCTCCGACAAGGATAGCAAGAAGGTAGCGGGAAACTGGGAGGGGCTGGCGGAAGGGGTCGAATACCAGCCGGAAGACGGGAGACCCCAGTCCGTTTAAGTTGCCGCGCCGAGGGCGCCCGGACCGTTCAGGTAGGCGGGCAAGTGGACGGTAAGTCTTGCTGCTTCACGGTGGACTCGGGCGCAGAACGCACCTTCGTGCAGGACGGCATGGTGGCAACTGGACGACCCCCGGTGGCCCAGCAACAGCTGTGTGGGATTACGGGGCACTGCACGCAGCTGAGGGGACCAGTGCATGCCAGGGTAACGGTTGGCAACACTGAGGAGCATCTTCCTGTTTTTGTAGCTGACGTCGGGGAGAACTTGCTCGGTCTAGACTACCTCCAGCAAAGCAGGGCGGTGCTGGATTTCGGGGAGATGACCATGTCGGTCGGAGGTGACGTGGTGCCGCTTAGGGAGGGCGCCGTTGACGCAGAGGAAGCCCACACTGTACCACCACCCGAAACCAGCCACCGTTGCCGTCTAAGTGAGGAGCAGGAAGGGGAAAGCCTGGGCCCGGACGAGGGTGGTGGACAGGCGACTATGATCACGGAAGGTCACTTCGAGGACACGCAGGGGGGTAACACTGAAGTCCCACCTCATCTGCAGGATCTATTGCAGAGGAGCTCGGTATGTCTGTCTGGGGAACAGGTTGACGAGGTGAGGAAAGTGTTGACACGGTATGCAGACGTCTTCTCGAAGGGGGATACCGACCTGGGCCGGACCAGCCTGGTGAAACACCGCATACACACAGGGGATAGTCAGCCGGTCAAGCTGCCGCCCCGAAGGATCGCACCCGCCCGTCGGCTGGAAGTGGAGAAAGCCGTGGAGGAACTGCGCGCGCAAGGGGTAATTGAAAAGTCGGCTAGTCCCTGGAGTGCGGCCGTCGTACTCGTTAAGAAGAAGGATGGGTCCACCAGGTGTTGTGTGGACTATCGGGGCCTTAACGCGGTGACAACCAAGGACTCGTACCCTCTACCGAGGGTGGATGACACTCTTGACGCGCTCGCGGGAGCCCAGTGGTTCTCGACCTTGGACTTGAAGTCTGGTTACCATCAAGTGGAGGTAGCGGAGGAGGACAGAGAGAAGACAGCCTTCTCGTATGGGCAGGGGCTATATCAATTCAAAGTGATGAGTTTTGGCCTAGTGAATGCCCCGGCAACCTTTGAGCGCCTGATGGAGCGTGTGTTGGATGGGCTGCTCTGGAAAAGCGCCCTGGTATATTTAGACGATGTGCTAGTGTATGGGAATTCATTTGAGTGTGCTCTGGAAAGGCTTAAGGTAGTATTGGATAGGTTTAGGGCAGCAAATGTGAAACTCAGCCCGAAGAAGTGCTGCCTTTTTCAGAGGGAGGTGCCTTTTCTGGGGCACATAGTGAGTAGTGAGGGGGTGAAAACAGACCCTGGTAAGGTAGAGTCGGTTAAGGAGTGGCCGGTTCCGCGCAGTGTGACGGAAGTGCGCGGGTTTATTGGTTTGTGTACGTACTACAGGCGGTTCGTCAAGGGGTTCGCACAAATCGCAGTACCACTCCACCACTTGACTCGGAAAGGGGCCTCCTTTCACTGGAGTGAAGAATGTCAACGGGCCTTTGATACATTGAAGGAGGCTCTCGCTAACTCCCCTGTGTTGCCGTACCCGGACCCCACGAGACCGTACGTGTTGGATTGTGACGCAAGTGCTGAGGGAGTAGGGGCTGTCTTGTCTCAGGAGAAAGATGGACAGGAGTGGGTCGTATCCTACTTTAGCAGGAAGTTCTCAGCACCAGAGAGGAATTATTGCGTCACCCGTAAGGAGTTGTTGGCGGTGATTCTGGCGATTGATCACTTCCATCCTTACCTGTACGGGGCCAAGTTCAAGATTAGGACCGACCACGCCGCTCTGAGGTGGCTCAAAAACCTCAGAAATCCGGAGGGGCAGTTGGCTAGGTGGATTGGGAAGCTGGAGCAGCACGACTACCACATCGAGTATCGGCCAGGGAACATGCATAACAATGCTGACAGCCTGAGTCGCCGTCCCTGCGATAGCGACTGTAAGCATTGTAGCCGCCGTGAAACGGAACCTGTGAGCGTGAAGGCTGCTGCTCTTGCTGTTGACACGAAGTGGGGAGAGGACCTCAGGCAGGCCCAGCGAGATGACGCTGATATTGGGCCCATAGTGACACTGAGGGAGGAGGGTGAAGAAAAACCGCCTTGGGAAAGTGTGGCACCGCTAAGCCCGGCAGCGAAGGCGTTGTGGCAACAATGGTCAGTGTTGCGAGTGAGTGAGGGTGTGCTGCAGCGGCAGTGGCACTCGTGTGACGGCAGTATATCCTTCTGGCAAACCATTGTTCCCATTAGTATGAGGGAAGCGTTAGTGCGCGAGGCTCACAGTGGCAGTGCGAGTGGCCACTTCGGTGTGAAGAAAACCCTGGGGCGTTTAATGCAGCGAGTGTACTGGGTGGGCATGCGGAAGGACGTGAGCGAGTGGTGCAAATCTTGCGACGTGTGCTGTGGAAAGATGGGCCCCGGGAGGAGGTCAGCTGCTCCCTTACAAGTGTATCAGGTTGGGGCGCCTATGGAGAGGGTGGCGGTGGATATCCTAGGGCCATTTCCTCAGACGGTCCGAGGTAACCGCTTCGTGTGTGTGGCCATGGATTATTTTACGAAATGGCCGGAGGCATACCCGCTGCCGAACCATGAGGCCGCCACCGTGGCAGGCGTGTTAGTGGACGAGTTTTTCGCCCGGTTTGGAGCTCCGCACGAGCTACACTCCGACCAAGGAAGGGAGTTTGAGTCGGCAGTATTCCGGGAGTGCTGTCAGTTGCTGGGCATCAAGAAGACTCGCACCACGCCCCTGCGGCCGCAGTCGGACGGCATGGTGGAACGCTTCAACCGCACGCTGGGGCAGGAGTTGGCGAAGTGTTGCCAGGAGAGTCAGGAAGAGTGGGACTTAAAAATCCCCCTGCTTCTATGGGCCTACCGTTCAGCTGAACATGAGGCAACCGGGTACACGCCAGCCCGGTTGATGTGCGGGCGGGAGCTGCGGATGCCAGTGGACCTTGTGACTGGCAGGCCGCCGGACGAGGACATGCCCACTTCGGGCACCCAGTACGCAGCGGCCCTCCAGGACCGCCTCCGTGAGGTGCACCATCAGGTGAGATCTAACCTGAAGGTGTCGGGCGAGGCGATGAAGGATCGGTACGACCGTCGAGCTACGTCACCGCCCTTTAACGAGGGGGATCAAGTGTGGTTGCACAACCCTCGGCGTAAGAAGGGGTTGTCTCCCAAGCTCCAGAGCCCCTGGGAGGGGCCATATGTGGTGGAGAAGGTCATCTCGGACGTCACCTTCAGGATCCGCCAGGGGGCAAGGAGGAGAGCATTGGTGGTGCATGCTGATAGGCTGTGGAGGTACCACGGTCCTGGCAACTTCTCCTGGGGGGAGCAAGCTTCTCAATCGAGCAGCGACGAGGAGGACGGGGACCGAAACCTGGGGGACGACGAGCCATGGATGGTGGGAGACGACGCGTCACTGACGGTGGGGGCGGACGGAGACCCGGACCCGAGGAGGACCGCGTCACTGGTGCTGGAGGAGATTGCAGCAGAGGAGCTGTGTCCCTTAGAGGGGGCACTCACAGACGTCGACGCTGGGTTCGTGGTAAGGAGACCCAGGCGGGAACGTCGTCTACCGGTATGGAGTGAAGATTACGTCCTTAGTTAGTTCTGTGATACCAAAAAGTAAATTTTTAGTTTCTCTTTTTTTGTGATGTATGTATGTATGGATGAGGGAGTTGGGGAGCGAGGTTGCTCCATCTCTTTACAGGTGGGGGTAGTGTTACGAAAGCGGCCCCTATTGCATCCTGTCGACATCGTGACATCGGAGATGACGCTTTCGTCGTGATCCTTGGCGCCAAAGATGGACGCCACCTGGAAGCACGTGACGTCGAGCAGCGACTGTGATTGGTCGAGGCGTGCTTGGCGGGACTGCGTGGGCACGCTATCCCGGGGAGGAGAGAGACGAGCAGGACAGGTGACGGGAGAAGGCGTCGTGGTTCTCGCTCGGATTATTATTGCGTTTGTAAGCTGTAGCGAGGCTTCAAGTAGCCTTTCGAGGGTTGGCAAGTGACCCGAGGTGCCTCCTACAGCCCAGTATTCTTTTGTAGTGGCTCTGTGTAAATAGAGGATATAAGTCTACTTTGCGTTTTCGTCGCCTTGAGAACTCACCACGGGACGAGGTGGCGAGTGTGAGCGGGCGAAGCTCGCTCGAAACATTACCGTCACGTCTCTTAAATGCAACGGACCTATGAATTGAAATCGGGTGACAAACCTCCAGTCTCCTGGGGGGGGTTCGTTACAATATGTATAGCAAAAGAATATCTTTGGCAATCTTCTCTTTCCTTCTCTCCTGCATCTTTTAAAAGATCCTTTGCAGTGATGAATGTAGTTCTATTTTCTCAGAACTTCCCTTGTCCTGTTCTCTTATGCTCTCATCTTCTGTCCTTATTTTCCTGTCTTTTCTCTTTGTTTTTATTCTCTCATAGTATCTACCTTTCTTCATACCTTCATTTTCCATTGTTGTTGGTCTCTTTTCTTGTGTTAGAGTTCTTATGTCACCAGCTCTTAGTAGGAGAAGGGGAGCAATTACCAGTTATCAACTACACTAATGTGAAAATGTGGAGGAAAAATTATGGAAACTATCATCAGAGATGCTATCAAACATCATTTAGAATGTAACAGTTTTATAAACGATAGCCAGCATGGATTCAGACAGAAACGTTCTTGTGTGATTAACTTACTTGAATTCTACAACACAGTCATCTCGAATTATGACAAAAGAAAATATAGATTTAATATATCTAGACTTTGCAAAAGCTTTTGATACTGTTCCACATGAAAGACTACTTACTAAATTAGCTTTATATGGAATAAGTGATAGTCTATTAAGTTGGACTAGTAATTGATTGAATGATTAAAAACAGAATTGTTCTAAATGGCAAAACTTCTAGATGGAAAAATGTTATGAGTGGAGTTCCTCAGGGTTCCGATCTTGGGCCACTTCTATTCTTAGTATGTATAAATGATATAGATCACAGACTAAAATCTATTGTCTCCAAATTTGCTGATGATACAAAACACTGCAGAATGGCAAATAATCACTTAAACCAATTAGATATTCAAGAAGATTTAGATAAATTACAGCAATGGTCTGAAAAGTGGCTAATGAAATTGAACACAAATACAAGGTTATGCACAGGTAAAAATAACAGTATGATTACAAGTTATTTGGAAATTTGTTATCAAAAGTAGATAGTGAAAAGGATCTCGGCATAATTATCAATAACAATCTCAAATCATCTAAACAGTGTATTTCAGCCTCTAAGAAAGCAAATAAGATTCTAGGACCGATTGTGAGATATTTTCGCTTCAAAAGTCTATCTCTCATTAACAAGCTACATGGATTGTTAGTTCGTCCACATTTGGAATACAGTACTGTATGCTGTTTCTGTATGGTCACCGAATCTCATTAAAGACATTGATAGATTGGAAAAGGTACAACGGGGAGCCACAAAATTGAAACCAAATGTAAAAAAATTATTATACAAAAATTGACTAAAACATATGAATCTGTTTTCCCTAAAAAAGCATGAACTCAGAGGTGACTTGATACAGGTCTTTAAGATTCTAAAGGGAGACATCAAAAGTGACAAAATTTTCACGCGGAATGAGAATCCAAGAAATAATGGTCTCAAACTCTTAGAAAATAAATTTAATTTGGAAGTGGGTAGAAACAACTTTGCCAATTGTGTAGTTAATGAATGGAATAAACTTCTTGCAGAAGCATTGCAATGTAGTTCAGCTCAAAGCTTTAAGATTCATTTTGATAAACCACTATGCAAGATGCTGTAATTCCTGCCATTTATTTTATATTAATTGTTTGTTTGTTATTTGCCTGTTTGTTTATTATTATTTGCTTGATTTTCATTTATTATTATTAATCTAATATTATTTACTATTTACCTGTTTGTTTATCATTTAACTATACCTATGCATTTATCGATTTTATTTATCATTATTTATATTGTTATAATTTCATTTATTTATTTATCATTATGATTTTTTTTTTTTTTTGCATCCGACCTAATTATGGACCAAAAGGTCTCCTGTTGGCATACTCCTCCTCTGTAATCCTTTGTAATCCTTTGGAAATACAGTTGAAGTTGATAGAGATCCTAAGTCCAGTAACTTAAGTCCAACCCTAAACAGATTTTGCTGGAGCTCTCTTCAAGTAGTCATGTCTATACGTCGTAGTTCTTCACAGGCATCAAGTGCAATAACCATTTTTGTCTATTAGTGACTATCGTATTTCCACATCTACAATGAAAACAGAAAAGATATATAAATAAAACATGTGTGATTAACATAAATTGGAGCTTGTTTCAGTTCTACAAGTTAAAGCATACTTTATAAGAAAAAGAAAGAAAAAAAAAAAAACAATAGGGAAACAAATCAAATGAAAATAACACTTGTACAAATTCAGTGATAAGTTTCTTTCAAACCAACAATTTAACTTAGCTGGACTTTATTTGGAAAGACCTTTAGAATATGATCCTTACTGTAATAATAATCACTGTTGCCTTGAGGAGAAGGAGAAGGAGGAGGAGGAGGAGGAGGAGGAGGAGAGAAAGAGAGATAAAGCTGAGAGATCTGGGACCTGGTCCATAGATTTCCAGGATAAGAGGATGTTGATAAGCTTTGATATATTGTAAGGAGATTATTTTCCTAGCACCCATCACTAGTTCCATTCTTGATCAATCATTGCACTGGGTCATTGTTTTATTTATGTACGGTATTTGTTCATATATATTAATTAATTTATTTATTATCATTATTTATTTATCTATTTCTTTAATCTTTTTTGCAGGGGACCTATGGCTCCAAGAATCTGGTCTCATTCTTGCTGCATGAGAATAATAGCACTCCACAAAGGAAATCCATGTGACTGTTTTCTTTGAAACACAAGAAATAGAAAGATAATTTAACTCAAGTTGGATGATGAAAGATATCAATCATAGAAATTTTACTGATATGGACCAAAAGGTTTCCTATCACCATGCTTTGCCTTTGTAATCCACTGCAATCTTTTAACAGGTTTGATATTTGTGTATTGAACAAGCTTATATTCATGAAAAAATACATTAGACAAATTTCCTCTAAAAGATGTTTTAGATAGGTCTGAACAGCATTCTTTCATATTGGTATCCTGCCCTTTTTTATTTTTCTAATATTTTTCTATCATCTACCTTTCAGCAGTTGTCACACGACATTCATACAAGCACTTATAATAAAAAAAAATTAACGATTACCTAAATTTATAGTTTATCAATTTACCTTTCTATGGTGTGATGTTGCTGTTCTTCTCCAACATTCCTTTCTTCTTGGCTATACTTTTTCTCTCTTCTTTGGTTCCTGCATTTCAATCATCTTTGAGCCTTCCATGTCATTAACCTTCTTTTCTTCTTGCAACTTCTTTTCTGTTGAGTGAAAAAGTGAAGCACAGATGGATTTAATACTATTCAGCTAGAATATCAAAGTATACATATGGAAAACTTGTAGTGGTGTTGAATATCTTATAGGCTATCTAAAGGTAAAAAATGAAGAGAATTATGTTATGGAAAGAAATTAAAAGTGAAAGAGGAAGAGGAGGCGAATCAAGTAGAGAAGAAAAGGTAAAAGGTGCAGATGGAGAGATGATAATGGAAGAGAAGGCAGTGAGAGGAAGGTGGGCAGAGTATTTTAAGGAGTTGCTAAATGTAAAGGAGGATAGGGAGGGAAAGGTAGTTGCAGTGGGAAGTGCTAAGAAAATGAGATTGATGAGTGAGGAAAATGGAGGAGAAATAGGGAAAGATGAAGTGAAAGCAGCTGTTAAGATGATGAGAGCAGGTAAGGGAGGAGTAGGGGTGGAGATAGAATGTAGATTGAGAGAAGCGAGTAAATGCCTTGTTGGATTAAAAAGTGTAATGAGAAATAGATATCTGGGCATGGATGCTAAGAGGAGGTTATATTTACCTAGTTGTGATTGTGCCGACAGCACTGTACGGGGCAGAAACATGAAACATAATAGAGAGGGAAAAAGGAGTTTGAATGTCTTTGAGATGAAATGTCTGAGAAGCACTATAGGGGCTACTAGGCGAGATAGAGTGAGAAATGATGAGGTGAGGAGGAGAACAGGGGTGGAAAGGGAGCTGGGAGATAGGCTTGATGAAAGAGTATTAGGATGGTTTGGACACATGGAAAGAATGAGTGAAGAAAGATTAGTAAAAGAAATGTGGAAGGCAGAGGTGGAAGGAGTGAATATGAGGGGTCATCCTAGGATGAGAAGGATGGATGGGGTAAAAGGGGCATTACAAAAGAGAGCAATGTCTGTTGAGGAAGGACAGGAGAGAACAGAAGATAGGAGTGAATGGAGAAGGGTTGTGTATGGATGATGCTGTGATGCATGAGGGGGAGTGGGTGGGGGATGAGGGTGAGGAAGTATGTATGAGAAATAATTTGAACACAGCCCGAAGTGATTTCTCCCCGTCTTCTCCTTTTCTGCATGAGGGGACGGAGGGGGGGGGGGATCGCCGAATTGATGAAGCGGCCTTGCTGTGGGTGTGCTGTGGCTTGAGACACTGCTTCTGACCCAGGAAAGTGGACAGGATGCAGGGATGACCCATCATCCAGGAGGTGCTAAGATGAGAAGGTAGAGGGGAGTGGAATATGTAGGGGATGGAATGGGTGGGAGTGGTTTCTATGCCTTTTTCTTTTTGGCTACCCACTGTGTAAGGGGGAAAAAGCCTTAGGTATATGTATGTATATATTTTTATATCTAGTTATTGACAGAGTATTGTACGTTTATGGGAATAGATGCAGCAATTTGTTAGTGTATCCTACCATTACTAACCATTACGATATATCACATGCCATGACACATAATCCATACACATACAAGAAGGCACTAACATTTAGCAATACCTCTGATCTTGATGACCTCACATTTCCTAATCATAAACACCTGACTCAGACAATGCAATACATCATCATGCCATCGTCCAGCAAGGATTACTGACACAAGCACCTACTGTCACCAGATAGCTCATTAACCTTTTCTTATACCTACCAAGCTACATTATTGTAACTCCAATAAGTACACTATTTTATGACACATCAACGAATATAAATACAGTACTTCATACTAAACCCATTGTAATGCAACACACATATATGACTAATATCTAACACATATATCTAACAACTTACATGAAACATGCTTAGCTAAGCCTATTCCCATTCATAACGGGCAATTTCATTTGCCAGAAGAGAGGAGACTAAGGAAGACACTCTCCCTTAGACTCTGTAAACCCAGATCTCTGGTGATATACCAAGAAAAACCAGAGAGATTTTATCTGACCCTGCTAAGCCCCATTGTGTAGCTCCAACCTTTTCAATGGCTACATATTGGTGCCAGGCGGTGGTCCCACTCCCCCTGAAGAAGAGACCACCCATCCACAAGTACCTGGCTAAACAGGTCGTTGCCTGCCAAGCCGCTCGTCCACAACTAACCACATCTATCAGGTCTGACATCTACCATGCCAGCCCATCTGCCATCTGTTGTCGACTGTCTGCCAGCTCACCTACCCACCAACTCGACCACCGTCTGAAGTGAGATCGCTATCTGAGTAGGAGAGAGACCACCGTTCGAAAAGAGACCGCCATCCAAAGAGAGACCACCGTCCGAAGGGAGACCGCTGTCTAAAGAGAGACTGCCATCCAAAGAGAAAACACCGACCGAAGAGAGACCGCCGACCGAAGAGAGACCACCATCCGAAGAGAGACCGCCTGCTGAAGAGAGACCATTGTCTGAGTAGGAGAAACCGCCATCCGAAGAGAAACTGCCGTCCGAAGAGAGACCGCCATCTGATGAGAGACCGCCGTCCGAAGAGAGACCACCATCCGAAGAGAGACCACCGTCTGAAGAGAGACCACCATCCGGAGAGAGACCGCCGTCCAAAGAGAGATCGCCGTCTGAAGAGAGACCACCATCCAAAGAGAGACTGCCGTGTAAAGAGAGACCGCCATCTGAAGAGAGACTGCTGTCTGAAGAGAGACTGCTGTCTGAAGAGAGACTGCTGTCTGAAGAGAGACCGCTGTCTGAGTAGGAGAGACCACTCGGTTACATGACTAGAATCGTCAGCCCAGAGTAGCGATTCCCAGCAACACAACAGCAAGACTTCAATCAATCAAATGCACCACTGCATCAAATTCCAACCAAGTCACGAAAACTCCCAATACAACGCATCAAAGCCCAGTATCAATCAAGCCCAGCGCATCAAAGCCCAGTATCAATCAAGCCCAGCGCATCAGGTTCAAGACTTCAATCAAGCCCCTGGGATCCAACACAGACTGAAACTTGAGGCAACTACCCACAAGACTTCAATCAGGCCCCGCGCACCTACTTCGAGCCAACCACCCACCTCCACCCACTCAACCCTCCCCTCCACACCATTCCCCTCCAAATAACCACTGCATTTCTACCCTTTCCACCCCCAACCGACCTCGCCAGTCGCCTGACAAATGGAACCTAAACAAACAATCCACTCCGTAAATAACACTACTTCTCTCTCATTCTCCTACTTATAGAACAAAACCAGGCGACTCTAATTGTACCAAGGGACCCAAACCCAGCGCCTTGTCTTCGGGCTCAGCAGTTCCAAGTGACTTCATTCGACCACAAGTCCCTGCCCAGTCAGTCTACATATCACCCTTCCACATCCGTCCCCTCCAAAGCGATGATTGAAACTTCAACCAGCCCACATCACCAGCCATCGTGAGTATCAACAAAAAAACGTACAACTAATTTCCTTTATCTTTTTAGACCTTCACGCACGGACCCTGCCAGGAACTTTGCATCGGCCAGAGGCAGGCCCCGACCGTCCACCCCTCCTTCCACACTATCGTGTCGATCAAGCATAGCTGACGAGTGACCTCAACGCTCTACTCACCTCGACCCTACACCTGCTCCCTCCATGCCATGACCCACAGCTAGGACCAATCCAACCACCTTTCTTCTAAGGGTACTAAACTCGCATTCAGATACGAGGGGTCACACTAAAAGTCTGTCTAACCCAACAGTTCTTAGGGGGTGAAATCTGGGTTAGAAGAGGGTGGAGGGTATATAGCACTCCCCATATGATATTAATGATACATATTCCCACCTGTCTGTCTGTCTATCTCTTTAGAACTGTCATGTTCCATGACGCATCACTGACACAAAGGGGACAAAAAATGGCACCACAAGCTATATTCTAGCAAGAGCCATATTACTGGTCATCTTAAATGGGATGACCATTGATGTTGGATTCAACCAATTAGTGGTTTATCTTAATTTAGAAAATAAGATTTGATATAAATTGTCTGTACCAAATAAATGCCCTAGTTGCAGGAGCCTTGCTGCGCGGATGGCAGAGGAGTACAAAATTGAGGCCCTTAGAGGTCAGAGGGCATGTAAACAAAATGACGCTACGAAGTAGTATCCTTGCATATGTATTCATTCTCCCATTAATCTAGATAGGTAATGATTGAAAATTTGTAAGCCTTCACACACAAATAAAGAAGTAGAAGGATTGTGTGAAGACAGGCAAATAGGGATAGACTAGGCTTATAGAGGCACACATCGGTACCTGTCCCTGGCACCTATGTTGTGCGGATGTGATGTAAAATTAAGAAGATGCGGGCATTGACTCTCTCTGACTCCCTACTGCATCCCGTTCTCACCCTCGGATCTTTTTGTAAGACATACATACATATACCAAGGCTTTTTCCCCCTTACAGTGGGGGTAGCCAAAAAGAAAAAGGCATAGAAATCACTCCCACCCATTCCATTCCCTACATATTCCACTCCCCTCCACCCTCCTCCCTCCCTCTTATCTTGGCTGACAGGTCATCCGTGCATCCTGTCCACTGCCCTGGGCAGAAGCAGTGTCGCAAGACACAGCAAATCCACAGCAAGGCCGCTTCATAAATTCGGCGATCCCCCCCCCCCTCCGTCCCCTCATGCAGAAAAGGAGAAGACGGGGAAAAATCCCTTCAGGCTGCGTCAATTTTTTTCTCATACATATTTCCTCACCCCCCCATCCCCCACCCACTCCCCCTCATGCATCACAGCATCATCCATACACAACCCTTCTCCATTTACCCCTATCTTCTGTCCTCTCCCGTCCTTCCTCAACAGACATTCCTCTCTTTTGTAATGCCCCTCTCACCCCATCCATCCATCTCATCCTAGGACGCCCCCTCATATTCACTCCTTCCACCTCTGCCTTCCACACCTCTTTTACTAATCTTTCTTCACTCATTCTTTCCATGTGTCCAAACCATCCTAATACTCTTTCATCAACCCTATCTCCCAGCTCCCTTTCCACCCCTGTTCTCCTCCTCACCTCCTCATTTCTCACTCTATCTATTCTAGTAACCCCTATCGTACTTCTCAGACATTTAATCTCAAACACATTCAAACTCCTTCTCTCTTCTTTTCTTATGTTCCATGTTTCTGCCCCATACAGTGCTGTTGGCACAATCACTCCTTCATATAACCTCCTCTTAGCATCCATTCCCAAATGTCTATTTCTCATTACACTTTTTAATCCACCAAGACATTTGCTCTCTTCTCTCAATCTACATTCTATCTCCACCCCCACTCCTCCCTTTCCTGCCACATTCGCACCCAAGTATCTAAAACTATCCACTTCCTCCAGTCTCTCACCCTTAATGCTCACTTCCAGCCTGCTGTCACTCTCTCCCCTTGTACATCTCATCACCTTACTTTTGCCCACATTAATCTTCAGCTTCCTTCTTTCACACACCTTCTCAAACTCTGTCACTAACATCCTCAATCCCTCCTCTGATCCTGCTACAAGCGCAGTGTCGTCAGCAAACAACAACTGGCTTACCTCCCACTTTTCTCCATTTTCTTTAACCATCTCAAACCCCTGACCCACTACCCTTGCATTCATCTCTCGCACCACCCCATCCATGTATAGATTGAACAGCCAGGGCAACATAACACATCCCTGACGAAGTCCCACCTTTACCTCAAACCATTCACTCTCTCCATTTCTAATCATAACACAAGCTCTACTACTCTCGTAAAAACTCTTGACTGCTCTTAACAACTTTCCTCCTATCCTATATATCTGAAGTACCTCCCACAGGGCCTTCCTGTCTACCCTGTCGTAAGCCTTTTCCAGATCCATAAAAGCCCAAAAAACATCCTTACCTTTTCCTATAGCTTTCTCACATATCTGTCTTACCACAAAAATCTGATGTACACAACCCCTACCTGTCCTAAAACCACACTGTTCCTCACCAATTACTCCCTCTGTTCCTCTCCTAATCCTCTCAATCAAGACCCTCCCATAAGCCTACCCAACTACACTCAACAAGCTGATCCCTCTGAAACTACTAAACTCACACTTGTCCCCCTTTCCCTTGTAAAGCGGAACTATACAGGCACTCCTCCAGTCCTCCGGCACTCTACCCTCTCTTAAACAAACATTAAATAACCTCACCAGCCAGTCCATCATAACTGTACCTCCTTTCTTCAGACATTCTGCATGGCATCCATCCAACCCAGGTGCCTTACCTGCTCCCATCATCTTAACAGCTGCTTTCACTTCATCTTTCCCTATTTCTCCTCCATTTTCCTCACTCATCACTCTCATTTTCTTAACGCTTCCCACTGCAACTACCTTTCCCTCCCTATCCTCCTTCACATCTGCCCTCCTCTTTGCTTCCTATATCTTATGATTAACTTCCCTTCTCTTTACTTTGTACCTCTCATACGATTCTCTCGTCCTAATTTGTAGCCAATCTATGAATGCCTATTTCTTCTCTTCTACACCCTTCTTTGCTTCCTCATCCCCCACTCACTACCCTTCCTTCTATTTCTTCCTGCCCTCCTTGTTCCACACACCATCTTTGCATACCTTATGACTCCCTCCTTGAACCATCCCCATTCCTCCTCCACTCCTAGTTCTACTCTATCTTTCACTCCCTCCCACTCCTCTCTCAGCTTCTTCTTATACTCATTCTCCTTTTCTTTCTCATTTAAGCAGTTCACTCTAAGTACTTCCCTACCTTCTGCCCTTTTCCTCTTTCTCCACCTATTTTCAATTCTCAATTTACCTTCCACCAGAAAATGATCTGATATTCCCCCACTGTCTCCCCTTAGAACATGTACATCCTTAACTCTTCCTACAATACTCCTGGTCACCACTATATAGTCCATTAATGCTCTATCTGTCACCCTTCCATCCAGCACCCTCTCCCATGTGTACTTATGCTTGACTTTCTTCCTAAACACTGTATTTGCTATCATCAACTCTCTTTCAAGACACATCTCCACCATCAATTCTCCACTACGGTTTTTACCTGGAACTCCATACTTCCCAATCACTCCATCTATTGGTTCATTTCCCAATACAACTGCATTGATATTTCTCCCTATTTCCTCTATGCATTCATTCATATCTACCCAAAAAGCCTCCCTTTCCTCTACGCTCTTCTCACTACCAGGTCCATACGCACTTACAAAACCCACATCTCCCTTCCCAGCTTCACCTTCATCCACATCAACCTTGATGAAACCTCCTTCCACTCCGCTACCTACTTACTTATCTCTTCACTTACTAGTATAGCCACCCCTTCTCTCCCTCATCCCCTCTTCACTCCTGAGTACCTCCCAGCTACACTCCCAAACTCACACTTGCCCTTTCCTTTCATTTTAGTTTCACTCAAAGCCAGCACATCCATCTTTCTTCTCACAAACATACTGCCTATCTCTTCCCTTTTACTCTCATCTGTACCACATCCATGCACATTAAAAGACCCAAACCTTAGGGTACTGGTTGGAAAACTCCCAGACCCTCTTATGCTTTTATTTTTTTTTAGGAATGTCCCCTTTGGGGATACAGGTAGTAGGACTCCTAATCCCATCCCCCCGTCCCGTTTTTTGTCGCTTTTTACGACTCAAGTGGAAAGACTTGGTGGTAGCATTTTCTTCCCCCACCACAGGGTAGGCGAAAAAAGGAAATGAATATTCAGAGAAATAGTACAGGACAGCAACAAGGGGTTAGGGGACAGCATAATGGAGGGACAGTGGTAGTATAAAAGTGTCATCATTTCTCTATGAACAGAGTCCTCCTCTATCACAGACAATTTGATGTGTGGCTCTGGTCCATAGGGGCACCCCATATAAACCCTAAAGTATCAACTGTATGCTACTCTGCCACAATAACATGCAGCCAATACCCCAGACAGGGTAAGACACTTGTATTTATATATCATGTACGTTGAATAGTTACTTTACACCTCATCATTTTATTTACATCCATGTTGAAGATGAAAAACCCATAAAAGGGGTGAGATGCTAAAAGTCGTGACACGAACTGTTGAATATTCATGTGGTTGCATGAGGTTTGAGCATTCATTGTCTAGCTATAATTTTCTGAATGTGTATATGAGCATGTTGAATACTTTTGCTTTAGGAATGAAGATAAGGTGGGAGAACACCGTATACATATTTCAAACCCTAGGAAATTCAATGCCCAAGAGTGTGGGAACCGTTGGTGTAAATTAAATCCAGGGATAAAGGTTTAAAGAAAAGATGATACCAAAAATTGGATTAATACATGACCCTAATCCCTATTTGAGACAAATGCAGTGTGCTACATTCTTTATCAAAGTGAACTTTAGAGAGGAAGGACTTACCTTTCTTGGCTAGCTTCTTCTCAAGGAATAATTTATAAACAGCAATATTGAGGATGCCTCCGATGATGGAAATGATGCCAAAAATTTTGAAGGTCTCTTTCATGCCCAAAGTTGATATCAAGTAGCCACCAATGAAGGACCCTACACCACGTCCTGCATGCCAGTGTGAAGAAAAAAATGTTAGAAGACCTAAAAACAAAATCAGTAAAGTAGAATGAGGTGGGCTAAGTTCAGGGTTCAGCTGTGATCACAAAACACTTGAATGTAACAATAGTGATAATCATGTAGATCATTATTACTCATTATGATGTCTCCGCAACTATAAGTACAAGCATGGTCATGGCTATAATGGCAGTGATTGTAATCATTACTGCGCCTCCTAACACCCAAAAATAGTGATCACTTTTAACTTCTACTATCCTTGCCTTCTGTTACCCACCTTAAATATCTTTTTTATCACCTCTGTGACTTCACCTATTTTACACGATATTGTCCTGAATGCTAGAAGTATTGATTATCCATTAGTATGGTATGAAAGAACATGGGGACATAGCAAGAAACTGAAGCATAGCTTGCCACATATAATTTTATGGAACAAGAAATAATTCAGGCAAACATTATAAATTAATTTAAGGCAAACCTTGATTAATAGAAATATAGGGATGGGACCTTATGAATACAGCTTCAGTCCGGTATATTACAATTATGAAAATATACAAGACAAATCTGTATTTTGCTCAATTAACCCTGACCTTAGAAGTGAGTGGGAGACAGGTGACTCTTCATATATAAGAAGTTAAGATGGAAGGAACAAAATATGGGTTTTTGGATAGGTGTGGGATGGGTGAAGGGTGGGTAAATGCTATGACTTAGCCATCCCTTTTCTAGCCCCTCAGACTTACCGACACTGAAGTGCACAGATCTTGCAAGCCCGACCATGGTGGCCAGAAGCCCTTTAGGAGCAAGGATGGGACAGTACGTCACAGCAGCAACCCACATCAACTGAAAACATATCACTTCCAGTGCCTCAAAAGGAAGGGAAAACCATGGATCTCTGGCAAAAAATAGATACAAAGAAATCTATGTTACTAACATAGACACACCTGAATCAGGATGATGAAATATGGCTACAATATCTTAAATACTTTAAAACCCCAGACTGTAGGAAAAGTGGAGGGGACCAGAGTAAGAAGAAGGCAGTGAGTCATATTTATGGATGTATTGTTGGAACACATCAGTAATGAATGAGGGTTGTGGATCTTGTGAGACTGGTTGAGGAAAGAAATGGATGGCGTTCCATGGTCACCAACATCACTTGACAGATACTCTGGTATGTTGTGTGTTTGTATCCAAAGCTGTAATTAATGAAATCTAGAAAGAAAATTTAAGAACTAATTCAAGAATTTGGACTTTTAGTTTGTCTTCTCAATAAGCAATAAACATGGTCTCATTTTATTGCAGTAATGAAAAATTAGGTAAAAGCAAGTCAACTTACGAAATAGATGCATATCCAAACATCCGAACAGCATAGGTAAAGAAAGAAATTATGAATATGTTTTGCCTTCCAAGGAGTCTGACCAGAGTATCTGCACCCACCATCATAGGCAATGACACCATGCATCCCACTGTCATTGTCAGCCCTGCCAAGAGAATCCTAATATCAAGAAATGTACTGAGAATCACAGGTATAAAAGTAGGTTGATCTTATACAATATCTTTTCTTTAAATGACTTATGGTCCTGCCTGTAGGCTGTTGCTAGTTTCCTGGAAGTTGTGGATCTTCAGCAAGAGGTACAAGGGTGAATGGATTGATTGATAGGCAATCCCATTTTAAATATATGAAAGTCTCACACCAAAAATGAGCTTGGAGCCCACTGAAAACATAGTGCAGAAAGGAGATTTGATTCATGAAACTTCCATCATACAATATTCTGTAGGTACACATTAACCACTTCACTCCAGGCCAAAATCTCGCGGGCAGCATTAGCTGCCAGACGTACGATGTTGCGTCATAATACTTGCATCATAAAAAATAGTCACCGCTTATATCGATCGTTCTCTCTTTCACCCGTGAATTTTGATAACCATAGAAAATGTGATGAAGACAGTTTAGAGAGTATGTCATTACGCAGGGGCAACTACAATAAATATAATCAAGACGCCGAAATGGCAGCCTCGCGTATCCACTTGCTCCTCATGCCGCCTACATAGGCGGCACCGTATGGAAGAGGTTAAACAAACTCAATAGCCAATCCATTATAATTGTTCCACCCTTCACCAGACACTCCATGTGATACCCCTCTAACTCAAGTACTTTACCAGCTTTCATAATCTTCAAAGCACTTTGTATTTCATCCTTTACTATAGCCCCATAATTTTCTTACATCAACCATTATCCTAGCATCTCGCATTTTTACAATCAATGCCTATCCTCTCCTACATTCAACAAGTCTCAGATAATTGATAATCTACCCATAATCCCTTCACTGCCTTTACTTTTATTAACGTCTGTCTGCACCCTTCATCTTTTCCTCTCCACCTGACTCACCCACTCATTTTACACCCTTAAAAAAAAAAAAAAAAAAAAAAAACTTTGTCAAACTCCTCCATTTTACATATCCTGTCCTTTTTGCCTCCCTCACCTTGTGCTTCTTTGTGTATAATATATATATATATATATATATATATATATATATATATGTGTATATATATATATGTATACATATATATATATATATATATATATATATATACATACATACACAGGATAGTAGCAAAATAAAAAAGAATATTAAGGGAGAGAGACTGGAGGAAGTGCAGTAACGTGCACAGACACTGCAAGGGGCAGGTGCTTTGGGCAGGAAATTGGGCTTTTTACTCTTTTGCATTATTCGAATTTGGCAACTATCCGGTAGGGTGCAACACCATTTTCCACATTATAATTTCTGAATGGTAAGAAAATGGAAAAAGCCTGTGAGAAATAATTTTTCATTCATTTTTATATTTTTTTGTGAAAGGCACTTTTGGGGCACAAGGCAGAGGGGCAGGTGCTCGGGCACCCCCAGCACCCCTCCTCAGCACGGGCCTGAGGAAGTGGATAGCTTTAGATACATGGGTGCAAATGTAGTGGGAAAGAGAGAAGGTGGAGGTAGAATGTGGATTGAGAAAAGCAAGTAAATGCCTTGGGGAATTAAGATGTGTAGTGGGAAATAGACATTTGAGAATGGATGCTAAGAGGAGATTGTATGAAGGGGTGATTGTGCTGACAGCACTGTATGGGGTAGAAACATGGAACATAAGAGAGGAAGAGTTTAAATGTATCTGAGATGAATTGTCTAAAAAGTATGGTAGGGGTGACTAGGCTGGATAGAGTGAGAAATGAGGAGGTGAGGAGGAGCGTGGGAGTGGAAAAGGATATGGAAGATAGGGTGGATAAAAGAGTATTGGGATGGTTGGGACACATGGAAAGAATGAGTGAAGAAAGATTAGTAAAAGAAGTGTGAATGGAGAGTGAACAGGAGGGGATGAGTGAGGATGAGATGGATGGGTGGAGTAAACGGGGCATTGAGAAGGAGGGGGTTGTCTGTTGAGGAAGGAAGGAAGACCACAGAAGATAGGGATGGGTGGAGAATGGTTATGTATGGATGATGCTGTGATGCATGGGAGTGGGTGGGGGATGGGGGGGGGGTTAGGGAGTGGTTATGTGCAAATGATATTTTGACGTAGCCTGAGGATTTCTCCCCATGTTTTCTTTTTCTGTATAAGGGGATGGAGAGGGGGGCTCACTGATTAAATGAAGTGGCCTTGCTGTGGATGTGCTGTATCTTGCTGCATTGTTAGCGGGCAAGATGCAGGGATGACTATAGATAAAAAAAATAATAATAATTAATTGCTGTTTTTTTTTTTTTATAAAAAACTTATTTTTTATGAGTTTTTTTTTATAATCTCGTCCAAATTTGTTCAGATATTTAATATTTAGTATATAAAATCAGGTGCAAGTATGTTATTCATCCCTCCACATATGTGCATCTATCTTATTCAAAGAGGCATTAGACAGGGTATAAAAATAAACAAGTAATTGACCATATTAGTCACTGTCAGATGCTGCAAGCCTGCAACAAGTGTAGATACTGTATATGGGCCAGTATGGCTATTGGCTGACTACCTTACAAAATTTACCTTTTATCTTAGCATACTCTTCAAAGATTAAACACTCCAATTTTCCATAATGACCCTGGACATTGCCTAAAAACAGATCTGCCACTTGGACAGTGGAAAAGGAGTTAACATAGTAATGGGGGGGAACTGTTGTACTCCCCGCCACCCATCAAGGCTCAGAGCTTACTTTCTACCTGACTTTTTGCTCGCTATCCCTTAACTTTAACCTACAATCATACATAAGTCCTTGAGATACAACTCAAAAAACCGTGCTTTATTTATTTATTTTTGCAAGAAAAAGAAAAAATGGATATTTTCGTTTTTTTTTTATATATATATTTTGTTTTAGAATAACTCAGCAAGGAAAAGAACCATATTACAATAATTTTTCTATGTTAGAATATCAAATAAATTAGTATACCCCTCACTTAAGGTTTTCTATGGTGTTAGGGCACTTCTATTTTCTGTGGTTTCATGTTCTGATGTGTTTTATTTATTTTACAATGTACAGTTGCCCCACCTAGTTTTGGCACAGCTTTAAAAATGTTTTGGACAAGAATAGCAACTCGCCCAGTATTCTTTTTAATTACATTTTCGTGTCTGTTCAGGTACATGCTTTTAGATATTTTTATTTTTTTTTTTTTTTTTTTTTTTTTTTTTTTTTTTTTTTTTTTTGAGTTGCATCTCTATGGATGACCTATAATCCTGGAGGAGCCCAGAAATGAGAGAGGGAGGGATGTTGAATGGGAGTGGAGTGGGAGGGGATGAAATAGGTGGGAGTAGAACTATGCTTTTTTGTTTTGGCTACTTCCTTTGTAAGGGGGAAGAACCCTTTGGTATATGTATGTATGTATCTATATCATATATATATATATATATATATATATATATATATATATATATACATATATATAATATATATATATATATATATATATATATATAATGTATATATATATAATGTATATATATATATATATATATATATATACGCCGACCAAGGAACCGACAACACCTTCGTCGCTGGGCCCCAAAGAAGAGGATAAACAACGAAAAAGGAAATCTGGTTTGTATTGTATGGGAGGGTAGAAATCGTAACTGTCAGAAATTATATATGCAGTGCTAGTTAAATGTATTAAGATGTGGAAAAAAAACATAAGAATAAAGGAGACTGCAAGAGACCATAAGGCTTACACTAGGCAGCTCCGTACAAAAAAAAAAAAAAACAAAAAAAAAAACGATAAGTCTGACTCGAATGACAACTTCAAATCAGAGCCATCTATTGAGCCATGCCGAACCCCGATGTAAACAATCTTTACGAGACTCCAGCGACCACGAGGGAATATCAAGATGCTTTTTCTGGATTCAGTAAGTACGAAAGAACGAGTTTATGTCGAATCTTAGAGATAGAGAGGGAAATGAGCAAAAATAGGATACGGTGGGAGAATGAAATTATGGACTTAAGGAACGAAATCGTTGGACTAATGGATTGCTTAGTGCAAGCAAACATTGAAATTTCCGACCTGAGGAAAACTAACTTGGATCTAAGAAACGAGATTAAGGAAATGAAAAATGATATAAGAGAGCTGAAGAGTGATAATGAAAAGAAGAGAATTAATGATACTACTAATAGCGAAAACTTAAAAAAAGAGGTAAACAACAAATACAAGAAATGACTGAAAAAATCGAAGAGAACTTAGGTGAGGAAAGTATCCAAAATATTAAGAAATGGAAGGAAAACATTGAAAATAAAGAAATTGTTTTCAAAGAAATAGTCCAACAACAAATGCAGGAAAATGCAAAAGACACAATTATCCAAGTAATTAATGAAAAAGCAAATTGGGTCAGAGACACAGTGGATAGGAAAAAATGTATTGTGGTATATAAACTAAAAGAAAAACATGGTCTGGCGAGGTACATGAGAGAAAAGAAGAAAAAGAGACAGCAATAGCAATCCTAAAAGAAATTCAGGATGGAGCCCAAGATGCACGGAAAGAAGTAGACGATGCATACAGGATTGGTCACCATTCTAAGGATAGAAATCAACCCCTAAAGATAAAGTTAAGGTCACAAATGGTAGTAGAAGACATATTTGAAAAGTAGGTAACATGGCAAGGCGTGAAAAGTACAATAATATAAGGGTAAAAAGAGAAATGAATAGTGAGGAATTAGAAAAAGAGAAGACACTAAGAAATGAAGCAAATAAAAAAAAAAAATAAATAAATAAATAAACGCGAAGAGAACGGAGACCGAAAGCAAGGAATTCTATTGGAGAGTAATCGACATGAGACTGAGGAAATGGTACATCAGAATGGACGAACCAAAGACAGAAAAAAAAAAAAAAAAAAATGAAGAAGAAAATTGAAAGTGGCCTATACCAATATCGACGGATTAATTTCAGGACTGAATGAACTTAATGATTACCTGCTAAAAGAAAAAACAGACATAATGAGAATTGTGGAGACTAGACTAAGGGGTGAAATACCATCCATTGATGTTGGACATGGAATGTACAATTACTGGATTAAAAACAGAGACAAGGAACGGGGAAGAGGAATCATGTTCTTGGCAAAGAAAAAATTGAACGTGACAAAAATTGTGGAGGGAAAAGGTAATGTAGAACTGATCATGATAAAAGTCGAAGACAAGAACATGAAAAGTAAAATGTTTGTGGTGACTTATGTGTCCCCAAAAACGAACGCTTGGAAAGAGAACGAGCATACGAAAATGCTAGAAGATGCAAGGCAATCATTAAATGAGATATTAAGGGGTGGGGGTAATCTGGTAATTATGGGGGACTTCAATTGAAAAGAAATTTGTTGGGAGAACATGACAGTGAGAGGAGGAGAAGACTTGTGGGGTAATTATACTACTGGACATGACCATAGAATACACAATGACTCAGTGGGTCAGTGAAAACACCAGATACAGAAATAACGAGGAGCCATCGAAACTAGATTAATATCTACAACAGAACCTGAAATTTTGGATAAAATCCAATGCAAGATGGTGATTGGAAAGATTGACCATATACTCATTGAGACTGAACTAAAGGAAGAAATATAAATGGATAGTAATGAAAAGCATAGGAAAGGAAGATTGATGTACAACAAAACAGACTTTGCAAAACTAAAGAAATTCTTCCAGAATGCAAACTGGGAAAATGTTTTACATGGAAGAGACAAAAGGAGAAGAGAAATGGGATATCTTGATGGGTAATTGCAATGAAGGGGTGAATAGGCACGTACCAAGACAGAAGCTAGTGTACATTAGATGCTGGTTCAACAAAAGATGCAGTGAGGCAAAAGATAGAAGGGACAGAGCTTGGAAAAGATGTAAAAAGATAAGAAACCTTGAAAATGGCAAGTTGATATAAACTATAGAAATGAGTATGTCAAAGTGAGAGGGAGGAAAAAGGAACCATGAAAAAGATATTATAGATAAATACAAAGAGCAACCCAAGCTATTCTATCGATACGTGAATGGTAAACATAAAAACAAACAGGAAGTGGTGAAACTACGCCAAGGGAATATAGAATACACAGAAGAATTAGAAATGGCCGAAGTCATGAATAAGCACTTCAAATCTGTTTTCACTAGAGAGTAAGTATAATATTGGGACGAAGGAAATGAAAGGCGATCTCCCCCCATGAGTGACATAACAATAACACAAAAAGAAATAATGGAACATTTCTCAAACCTTGATGTCAGGAAATCACACAGCTTGGATGGAATTGCAAATTGGATTCTAAAAGAATGCAGAGAAGAACTAATGGACAAAATACATAACATAATAAGTTGTTCACTTAAAGAAGGGAAAATACCAAAAGACTGGAAAAATGCTTACATTGTACCAATATATAAAGGAAGAAACAAGGAAGAACCAACTAATTACAGGCCAGTCTCACTAACAAGCACTATAGCCAAAATTTGTGAGAAAATCATCAAGAATAGATGTGTAAAACACCTGGAAGACAACAATATAATAAACCCAAGAGAATTTGGGTTCAGACAAGGATGATCATGTACCACAAACTTAATATGTTTCTACTCAAGATTAATAGACATAGTGCAAGAAAGGAATGGATGGGCTAATTGTGCCTTCTTGGACTTACAAAAAGCTTTTGACAAAGTACCACACAGAAAATTATAAAAAAAACAAAAAACTTGAACATATAGGAGGGATACAAGGGAACCTACTAAAATGGATGGAGGACTTCCTGATCGGTAGAAAGATGAGAGTAGTGCTCAGAGAAAAATATTCAGATTGGAAAGAGGTGATCAGTGGAGTACCGCAAGGATCTGTATTGGCTCAAATAATGTTTGCTATTTATGTGAATGACATGGATGATGATGTGAAATGTTACATGGGCTTCTTTGCAGACGACACCAAACTGTTAAGGAAAGTAAAAACTGAAAAGGATTGCGAATCACTGCAGGAAGACCTGAATAAGATATGGAACTGGGGTCAGAAATGGGAAGTTGACTTCAATATTAACAAGTGTAGCATAATGGAGTTTGGAAAAAGCAAAAACAGAATATTAGGACAATATAGAATTGGAACCAAGGAGGTAAAGAAGGAGAGATCTGAAAAAGATTTGGGTGTGATTATCTCAAACGACTTGTCCTATGATAAACAGATAAACAAAATTGTCGGAGAATCCTACAACTTTCTAAGATCAATGAAAGTGGCATTTACATATTTGGACGATGAAATTATGAAAAATAATATTGGTCACACTGATAAGACCTAGACTAGAATATGCGGCGCTATTGTGGTCACTCAGTACCAAAAAGAATATAAAGAAAATAGAAAGAATCCAGAGAGCAGCAACAAAAATGGCACCTGCACTTGCAAACTTGTCATATGAGGAGAGATTGGCTAAACTGGAGTTACCGACTCTGGAGCAAAGAAAAGAGAGAGAGTTGACTGACTGACCATATACAGAATCATGAAGGACACAGAAATACTTGATAGAAAGGACTTGTTAAACTGGGACAAGAGAAGCACAAGAGGACATGGAAAGAAAATAAAAAAACATAGCTACAGAAGAGAACTGAAGAAAAAAAGTTTTCCACATAGAGTGGTGGAAACTTGGAACAAACTGGACAATGAAAGAGTGTACACAAAAACCATGAGTTTAAGAGCAAACTAGACACTGCGAGATACAAAGGCGGGACACCACGAGTATAGCTCCCCTTCCCGCAAAATACAACTAGGTAAATACATATATCTATATATATATATATATAAATATATATATTTAGATATATATATGTGTATACATGTATGTATATATATACACACATATATATATATATTATATATATATATATATATATATATATATATATATATATATATACACACACACACACACTCATATATATATATGTATATATATATAAATATATATATGTGTGTGTGTGCACATATTTACCTAGATGTATTTTACGGGAAGGGGAGCTATGCCCATGGTGTCCCGTCTTCATATCTCATTTCTAATTCATGAATTGTTTCTGCACACACCACTTTCTCATCTAACTTGTTCCAACTGTCTATTATTCTGTGAGGAATATTAAATTAGTGGTGCATGATCGTCCTTGTCTGAATCCAAATTGTCTTGGATTAAGCATGCTGTTTTTTTCTAAATATTTTACCCATTTACTTATGATAATTCTTTCACAAATTTTTGCTATTGTACTTGTTAGAGAGACTGGTCTATAGTTGGTAGGGTCTTCTTTATTACCTCCTTTATATATAGGTACTATATTTGTTTTTTTCCAATCTTCTGGAACTTTTCCTTCTTTCAAGGAACTATTTATTATGCTATGAATTTTGTCTGCCAGTTCATTTCTGCATTCTTTCAAAATCCAGTTTGCCATTTCATCTGGTCCATACGATTTTCTAACATCAAGATTACTCAAGTGTTTCATTATTTCATTCTTTGTTACTTCTATTTCTTTCATAGAGGGGACTTTCTCTTTCCATTCGATCTCTTCAGGTTGTATATTCTCCCTTGTAAACACCGATTTAAAATGCTTGTTCATAATTTCTGCCATTTCTATTTCCTCTGTGTATTCAACTCCTCCTTGTCATAATTTCTCCAAGTCTTGTTTGTTTTTCAGTTTGTTGTTTACAAATCTGTAGAACAGTTTTGGTTGATCTTTACATTTTTCTATGACATCTTTTTCATATTTTCTCTTTTCCTCTCTGCACGCTTGTACATATTCATTTCTATAACAAGTGTATATTTTCCATTTTTCAGGTCTTTTGTCTTCCTTCCATTTGGTCCAAGCTTTGTCTCTTTTGTCTTTTAACACTCTACAGCTTTTGTTGTACCAGCACTTTACATATTCTTTTTCTTGTTTTTGTCTTGGGACACTTTTCCACTTCTTTTTTATAAATTTTTGTCAAAATATTCCATTTCTCTTCTACTGTTGTATCTTCTTTGTGTATTCTTTCCCAGTTTTCATTTTGAAAGAATTATCTTATTTTATAAAAATTTATTTTTTCATACATCAATCTTCCTTTTCTATATTGTTCATTTTTTCATGTATTTTTTCTCATTTAGTTCTAGTTCTATCAATATGTGGTCACTTTTACTTATTGGTGCTTGGTATTCTATCTTTTCCACTATTTCAGGTTCTGATGTGATTATTAGGTCTAGTCTCGATGGTTCTTCTTCATTTCTATACCTAGTGTTCTCCTGTATCCATTGTGTCATTGTGTGGTCAATAATCATCTCAAGTAGAACACTTCCCCATGAGTCTTCGCCACCCTTTACGGTCATCTCTTCCCAGCAGATTTCTTTGCAATTAAAGTCACCCATCATAACTATTCTTCCTCCATCTTCCATTATCTTGTTTAATGTTATCTTTGTGTCTTCTAACATACTTTTATGTTCACTCTTTTCCCACGAGGCTGTTTTTGGGGGCACGTAGTTTATTACAAAATTTCTGCTTTTCTTATCTCTGTCTTCCACTTCGATCATAATCATCTCTACTCTGTTCTTTCCATATGTGACACACCTCACGTTTATATCCTTCTTAGTCAGGAACATAACTCCACCCCCTTGTTTTATCTCTGTTTCTAATCCAATAATTATATGCATTGTGTCCTATGCTGTTGGGTGGTAGTGGACCTTTTAATTTTGTCTCTACAATTCCCATTATGTCCGGATCTTTTTCCTTCAGATACTCGTTCAGTTCATTCAGTCCTGTTATTAATCCATCTATATTTGTGTAGCTCTTAACTTTCTGTTATTTCCACTGTATTCTCTGTTTCTTTTTTGTTTCTGTTATGGTCCATTTCTTCAATTTCATATTCACTACTCTCCAGTAGAATTCTTGTTTTTCTGACTCCGTTCTGGTCTCGTTTATTTCTTTAGCTTCTTTCCTTTTCATTTTTTCTTCCTCTCTTTCCTCTTTATTCATTTCTCTTTTTATCCATACCTTTTTATATTGTTCACTTGCTGCTAGCTTCCCTGTTTTTGCTAAGATATTCTCTGCTGTTGTTTGTGATCTTAATTTAATCTTAATTGGTCTGGTCTTATCTGTACTATACTTTCCGAGTCTGAACTTCTCTTCAATTTGTTTCATTATTTCAGGTTCATCTTCCTGAACTAATTCTAGTAATCTGCTTATTTTTTCATTTTCCTCATTGATTCTTTTGGATCTATCTGGGTTATGTTTCTCTTCCATTCCTAGTATAATTATACATTTCTTTTTATCTGCTAAGTCTCTTACAATATTCTCCTTCTGTCTCTTCACTTTGATAACTGAGTCTTCAGTTTGCTCTTTCATTTGCTCTTTAATTATATCAGTAAATGCAACTTTACTATTTTCCTGTATCTTCCACCCCTGTGCCTCTTTTGCTATTGCCTCTTTATTGTCTTTATTGTTCCTTTTTAATTCTTCATTCTCCTCTTTTACTTCTCTTAACTGTCTTTTTAGTTCTTCTATTTCATCAGTTAAGTTTTTGTTCGCCTTCTCTAGTTCTTCCAATCTTTCAACCCTTTACGCAATTTTTGACATTCTACCGAACCTAATCTCCCAATGTTCAGTCATTTGTTCAAGTTTTTCCTCCAGTTTTGCCAGTCGGGGGAGGTTGGTATCCGCCTCCCCCTCATTAAATCCATGGAAATTACTATTCTCACCTTCTATTGTGCTGCTCTTATCTATGTTTCTAATCTTTACATTTTTGTTAGTCCCTTCATCGTCACTAAATTGCTCTGGCCCGCGCTTGTTTACATGGCGTCTGCCTGCCTGGCCCAAGTCCTCTCCTTCCTCGTTTCCTTCCATTTCCCTCAGTAATCTCTCCCCTTCTCCCTTTTCCTCACTTTCCCACTACACCACAAGCAATCCCCTTCCCTGTAAATACAATAGGTACTTCCTTTGCGTTGAGATCCACGAATATTTAACTTTTTCTTCAGGACGTCAATCCTCGCCGTCCGTCCGACGTAAGTGTGTGTGTGTATTTACCTAGTTGTATTTTACGGGAGGGGGAGCCATGCTCGTGGTGTCCCGTCTTCATATCTCATTTTATCTAAACTATTTTTAAATTCATGTATTGTTTTTGCACACACCACTTTCTCATCTAACTTGTTCCAACTGTCTATTACTCTGTGAGGAAAGCTGTTCTTTTTCAGATCTCTTCTATAGCTGTCTTTTTTTATTTTCTTTCCGTGTCCTCTTGTATTTCTATCATCCCATTTTATCAGATTCTCTCTATCAGTAATTTCTATGCCTTTCATGATTCTGTAAATAGCTATCAAATCTCCTCTCTCTCTTCTTTGCTCTAGTGTCTGCAGTTCAAGTTTTTCTAGTCTCTCTTCATATGATAGTTTTGAGTGTGTTGGTGCCAATTTTGTAATTGCTCTTTGTATTCTTTCATTTTTTTTTTTTTTTTACATTTTTTTGTACTTGGTGACCATATCGTTGCTGCATATTTCAGTCTTGGTCTTATCAGAGTGATTAGAATTTTCTTCACTATTTCTTCATCCAGGTATGTAAATGCAAATTTGATTGTTCTTATTAAATTATAAGTTTCTCCAAAAATCTTATATATATGTTTCTCAGGTGACATATTATTCATAACAATGACTCCCAGGTCCTTTTCATTTCAACTTTTTTTTTATTCCTTCTTCTCCCAATTTATATGATCCTGTTATTCTGTTTTTGCTTTTTCCAAATTCCATTATACTACACTTTTTTTTTTGTATTGAACTCCATCTCCCACTTCCTACTCCATTCCTGTACTTTATTTAGATCACTTTGTAGTGATTCACAATCTTCTTCCGTGTTCACTCTTTTCAGTAGTTTTACATCATCTGCAAAGAAGCTCATATATTTTTCAATTCCTTCATCCATATCATTAATATATATAGCAAACATTATTGGGGCCAGAACTGTTCCTTGCGGAACACCACTTATTACTTCATCCCATTTTGAGTGTTTGTCTCTTATCACTACTCTCATTTTTCTTTCTTGCAAAAAGTCTTCCATCCAATTAAGCAGTTTGCCCTGTATTCCTCCTTCATATTCTAATTTCTTAAGCAACTTCTTATGTGGTACTTTGTCAAAGGCTTTTTTTAGGTCAAGAAATGCACAATCAGCCCATCCATCTCTTTCTTGTATTATATCTATTAGCCTTGAATAGAAACATATTAAATTGGTGACGCATGATCGTCCTTGTCTGAATCCAAATTGCCTTGGATTTACAAAGGATTACAAAGGCGGAGCATGCCGACAGGAGACCTTTTGATCCATATCTAGGTCGGATGCAAAAAAAATTTCATATTAATAATAAAATGATAAATAAAAACTATAATAATGTAAATTACAAATAAAATACATAAATAGATGCATAGGTATAGTTAATTAATAAACAAACAGGTAAATAGTAAATAATAATAAATTGACATATAACTAATAATAAATGAAAATCAGACAGACAAATGATAACAAAACAAAAACAAATAATATAAGATAAATTATAATCATTACAGCATCTTACTTAGGTACTTATCTAAATGATTCTTAAAGCTTTGATCTGAACTACATTGCACTACCTGTGCAGGAAGTTTATTCCATTCATTAACTACACGGTTGGCAAAGTTGTTTCTACCTATTTCCAAATTGAATCTATTTCCGGACAGTTTGAGACCATTGTTTCTTGTCTGATTCTCATTCAATGTGAAAATTTTGTCACTTTTGATGTTGTCAATTCCCTTTAAAATCTTAAAGACCTGTATCAAGTCACCTCTGAGTCTACGCTTTTTTAGGGAAAACAGATTCATATGTTTTAGTTGATTTTCGTATGATTTATTTTTGATATTTGGAATCAGTTTTGTGGCTCGCCGTTGTACTTTTTCCAGTCTGTCAATGTCTTTAATGAGATTTGGTGACCATACGGAAACAGCATATTCCAAATGTGGACGAACTAACGATTTATATAGCTTGTTAATGAGTGATGGACTTTTGAAATCAAAAGATCGTGCAATCAGTCCCAGAATCTTATTTGCTTTCTCAGAGGCTGAAATACACTGCTTGGATGATTTGAGGTCGTTACTGATAATTACGCCGAGATCTTTTTCACTATCCACTTTTGTTAACAAATTTTCAAATAACTTGTAATCGTACCTACTGTTATTTTTACCTATGTGCATTACCTTGCATTTACTTGTGTTAAATTTCATTAGCCACTTTTCAGACCATTGCTGTAATTTATCTAAATCTGCTTGAATATCTAATTGGTTTGAGTGATCATTTGCCACTCCGCACAGTTTTGTATCATCAGCAAATTTGGAAACAGTAGATTTTAGTCCATGGTCTATATCATTTATATATACTATGAATAGAAGTGGCCCAAGAACGGAACCCTGAGGAACTCCACTTGCAACACTTTTCCATCCAGAAGTTTTTCCATTTAAAACAACTCTCTGTTTTCGACCATTCAACCAATTACTAGTCCAACCTAATAGGCTACCACTTATTCCATGCAAAGCTAATTTAGTAAGTAGTCTTTCGTGTGGGACGGTATCAAAAGCTTTTGCAAAGTCTAGATATATTAAATCTATATTGTTTCTTTTGTCATAATTCGAGATAACTGTGTTGTAGAATTCGAGTAAGTTAGTCACGCAAGAACGTTTCCGTCTGAAACCATGCTGGCTATCATTTATCAAACGGTTACTTTCTAAATGATGTTCGATAGCATCTCTGATGATAGTTTCCATTATTTTTTCCTATGACTGAAGTCAAACTTATAGGCCTATAGTTATTTGGTTTCTTTTTGTCACCTTTTTTGAATATGGGAGTAACGTTAGCTAGCTTCCATTCTCTTGGGACATCTCCGGATATGATGGATTTCTTGAAAATAATTTCTAATGGAACAACAATCTCATTTTTAATTTCCTTTAAGATTCTTGGATGCCAACCGTCAGGCCCTGGTGTTTTATTAACTTTGAGTTTGTCTATACACCTTTTAATTTTTTCTTTTGTTATATTTACCGTAGTGAGTAAGTTTACCCTAGACTTTTCACAGGTTTCAGTTTGGAATTCACTTTGAGGTGTTTCGTTTACGAATACCGAGCTAAAATAATTGTTTAAGATATTACACATTCCTTCATTTGAACATTCAAGTTGGCCGTCAGCAGATAATAGTGGACCAATGTGATTCCTAATAACCTTTTTATCTCTAATGTAACTATAGAATTCTTTGGGATTCTCTTTGGATTTATCAGCGATGTTCATTTCGTATTGTCGTTTTCTTTTTCTTATTGTCTTTTTTAAATCTCTCTGTATTTATACATAACTTTCATAGTCATTAGATGCACCTGAGCACTTATATTTCTTATAAGCCTGGCTCTTTTTAGCAATACTTTTTTCAGTTTCTTTGTTGTTGTTTTTTTCTAAATATTTTACCCATCTACTTTTGACAATTCTTTCACAAATTTTTGCTATTGTACTTGTTAGAGAGACTGGTCTATAATTGGTAGGGTCTTCTTTATTTCCTCCTTTATATATAGGTACTATATTTGCTTTTTTCCAATCTTTTGGAACTTTTCCTTCTTTCAAGGAACTGTTTATTATGCTATGTATTTTGTCTGCCAGTTCATTCCTGCATTCTTTCAAAATCCAGTTTCCATTTCATCTGGTCCATGCGATTTTCTGACATCAAGATTACTCAAGTGTTTCAATATTTCGTTCTTTGTTACTTCTATTTTTTTCATGGGAGGGACTTTCTCTTTCCATTCGATCTCTTCAGGTTGTATGTTCTCCCTTGTAAACACTGATTTAAAATGTTTGTTCATAATTTCCGCCATTTCAATTTCCTCTGTGTATTCAACTCCTCCTTGTCATAATTTCTCCATGTCTTGTTTGTTTTTCAATTTGTTGTTTACAAATCTGTAAAATAGTTTTGGTTTATCTTTACACTTTTCTATGACATATTTTTCATATTTTCTCTTTTCCTCTCTGCACATTTGTACATATTAATTTCTAAAACAAGTATATATTTTCCATTTTTCAGGCCTTCTGTCTTTTTTCCATCTGGTCCAAGCTTTGTCTCTTTTGTCTTTTAACTCCATACAACTTTTATTGTAGCAGCATTTTACATATTCTTTTTCTTGTTTTTGTCTTGGGACATACTTTTCCTCTCCTTTTTTGTAAAATTTTTGTCAAAATATTCCATTTCTTTTCCACTGTTGTTTCTTCTTTGTATATTTCTTCCCAGTATTCTTGTTGAAAGAATTGTCTTATTTGATCAAAGTTTGTTTTTTCATACATCATTCTTCCTTTTCTGTATTGTTCATTTCTTTTCATGTATTTTTCTTCATATAGTTCCAGTTCAATCAATATGTGGTCACTTTTACTTATTGGTGTTTTATATTCAATCTTGTCCACTATTCTAGGTTCAGATGTAATTATTAGGTCTAGTCTCGATGGTTCTTCCTCATTTCTATACCTAGTGTTCTCCTGTATCCACTGTGTCATTGTATGGTCAGTAATCATCTCAAGTAGAGCGTTTCCCCATGAGCCGTCTCCACCCTTTACTGTCATCTCTTCCCAACAGACTTCTTTGCAATTAAAGTCGCCCATCAACTATTCTTCCTCCATCTTCCATTATCTTATTTAATGTTATCTTTGTGTCCTGTAACATATTTTATGTTCACTCTCTTCCCACGAGGCTGTTTCGGAGGCACATAATTTATCACAACCTCTCTGCTCTTCTTATCTCTGTCTTCCACTTCAATCATAATCATCTCTACTGTATTCTTTCCATATGTGACACACCTCACGTTTATATCCTTCATAGTCAGGAACATAACTCCACCCCCTTGTTTTGTCTCTCTGTTTCTAATCCAATAATTGTATGCATCATGTCCTACACTGTTGGGTGGTAGTGGACCTTTTAATTTTGTCTCTACAATTCCTATTATGTCCGGTTCTTTTTCCTTCAAATAATCATTCAGCTCATTCAGTCATGTTATTAATCCATCTATATTTGTGTAAGACACTCTTAGTTTTCTGCCACTTCCATTGTGTTCTCTGTTTCCCTTTTGTTTTTCTCTAGTATGTCGAATTTCCTTAGTTTCATATTCACTACTCTCCAATAGAATCTCTCTTTTTCTGACTCTGTCCTGTTCTCGTCTTTTTTTCCTTAGCTTCAAGTCATTTCTTTTTTTCCTCCTCTCTTTCCTCTTTATTCATTTCCCTTTTTATCCATACCTTTTTATATTGTTCACTTGTTGCTAGTTTCCCTGTTTTTGCTAAGATATTCTCTGCCGTCGTTTGTAACCTGAATTTAATCTTAATTGGTCTGGTCTTATCTGTACTATACTTTCCGAGTCTGAACTTCTCTTCGATTTGTTCCATTATTTCTGGTTCATATTCCTGAACTAATTTTAGTAAACTGCTTACTTTTTCATTTTCCTCTTTGATTCTTGAGGTTCTATCTGGGTTATGTTTCTCTTCCATTCCTAATATAATTATACATTTCTTTTTGTCTGCTAAGTCTCTTACAATATTCTCCTTCTGTCTCATCACTTTGATAACTGAGTCTTCATTTGTTGTTTAATTATATCAGTAAATGCAACTTTACTATTTTCCTGTATCTTCCTCCACCCCTGTGCCTCTTTTGCTATTGTTTCTTTATTGTCTTTATTGTTCCTTTTTAATTCTTTATTCTCCTCTTTTACTTCTCTTAACTGTCTTTTTAGTTCTTCTATTTCATCAGTTAAGTTTTTGTTCGCCTTCTCTAGTGCTTCCAATCTTTCAACCTTTTCTGCAAGTTTTGACATTTTACCGAACCTAATCTCCCAATGTTCAGTCATTTGTTCAAGCCTTTCCTCCAGTTTTGCTAGTCGGGGGAAGTTGGTTTCCGCCTCCCCCTCTTTAAATCCTTGGAATTATTATCCTCACCTTTCATTGAATTGTTCTTATCTATGTTTCTAATCTTTACATTTTTGTTTGACATTTCGTCGTCACTAAATTGGTCGGGACCTCTTTTGTTTACATGGCGTCTGCCTGCCTGGGCCAAGTCCTCTCCTTCCTCATATCCTTCCATTTCCCTCAGTAATCCCTCCCCTTCTCCCTTTTCCTCACTTTCCCACTACACCACGTGCAATTTCCCCCCCACCCTGTAAATACTTCCTTTGCTTTGGGATCTACGAAAATTTCACTTTTTATTCAGAACGTCCTCTACGCCGTCCGTTCGGTGGAGTGTGTGTGTGTGTGTGTGTAAACGCACACACACACACACACTTTCAACGAACGGACGGCTTGAAGAACGTTCTGAAGAAAAGTGAAGATTGTGGATCCCAACGCAAAGAGAAGTGCCTTTTTGTATTTGCAGGGTGGGGGGAAATTGCTCGTGGGGTAGTGGGAAAGTAAGGAAAGAGGAGAGGGGAAGGGATTGCTGGGGAAATGGAAGGTAATGAGGAGGTGGAGGAAATGGCCCTGACGGGCCGCCGAAAGGTAGACAAACGACCCCAAGACGAGCTGGATGAAGACGACATGTCTAATAGGAATGTGAAGATTAGAGGTATAGATAGGAGCAATATAGCAGAAAGTGATGAGAATATTTTCAAGGGATTTAAAGAGGGTGGGGGGGGACACAAACCCCCCCCCGACTGACAAGACTAGAGAAGAAGGTTGATAAGGTGATCGAGGACTTGGAGAGTAGGTTAGGTCATATGAACACCATTTTACAAAGGGTTGAAAGATTGGAAGAACTGGAAAAGGCGAATAAAAACTTAACTGATGAAATAGAAGACCTAAAAAGACAGTTAAGAGAGGTAAAGGTGGAGAATGAGGAATTGAAGAAGAATAGTAAAGAAAACAGAGAAACGATAGCTAAAGAAAGTAAAAATTGGAAGAAAACCCAAGAAGGAAATAAGGTTTCATTCACTGACATAGTCAAACAGCAATTGAAAGAACATACTGAAGACTCAGTTATTAAAGTGATGAGACAAAAGGAGAATATAGTAAGGGATTTAGCAGACAAGAAGAAATGTATAATTATATTAGGAATGGAAGAGAAACACAACACAGATAGAACCACAAGAATCAAAGAGGAAAATGAAAAAGTAAGCCAATTACTAGAATCAGTTCAGGAAGATGAACCAGAAATTATGAAACAAATCGAAGAGAAATTTAGACTCGGAAAGTATAGCACAGACAAGACCAGACCCATTAAGATTAAATTCAAGTCACAAACAACGGCAGAGAATATCTTATCCAAAACAGGGAAACTAGCAACAAGTGAACAATACAAAAAGATATGGATAAAAAGAGAAATGAATAAAGAGGAAAGAGAGGAAGAAAAGCAGAAAAGACTGGAAGCTAAGGCAAAAAACGAGAACAGAACGGAGTCAGAGAAAGTGAGATTCTATTGGAGAGTAGTGAACATGAAACTAAGGAAGTTCGACATACAAAAGGAAAACATAAGGGAAACAGAGAACACAATGGAAGTGGCAGAAAACTAAGAGTGTCTTACACAAATATAGATGGATTAATAACAGGATTGAATGAGCTGAATGATTATTTGAAAGAAAAAGAACCGGACATAATGGGAATTGTAGAAACAAAATTAAAAGGCCCACTACCACCCAACAGTGTAGGACATGATGCATACAATTATTGGATTAGAAACAGAGAGAAAAAGCAAGGGGGTGGAGTTATGTTCCTGACTAAGAAGGATATAAACGTGAAAGGTGTCATATATGGAAAGAATACAGTAGAGATGATTATGATAGAAGTGGAAGACAGAGATAAGAAGAGCAGAAAATTTGTGATCAATTATGTGCCTCCGAAAACAGCCTCATGGGAGGAGAGTGAATATAAAAGTATGTTAGAGGACACAAAGATAGCATTAACTAAAATAATGGAAGACGGAGGAAGAATAGTTATGATGGGCGACTTTAATTGCAAAGAAATCTGCTGGGAAGAAATGACAGTAAAGAGTGGTGATGACTCATGGGGAAATGCTCTACTTGAGATGATTACTGACCATTCAATGACACAATGGATACAAGAGAACACTAGGTATAGAAATGAAGAAGAACCATCGAGGCTAGACTTAATAATTACATCTGAACCTAGAATAGTGGACAAGATTGAATATAAAACACCAATAGGTAAAAGTGACCACATATTGATTGAACTGGAACTTAATGAAGAAAAATATATGAAAAGAAATGAACAATATAGAAAAGGAAGAATGATGTATGAAAAAACAAACTTTGATAAAATAAGAGAATTCTTCCAACAAGAAAACTGGGAAGAAATATACAAAGAAGAAACATCAGTGGAAGAGAAATGGAATATTTTGACAAAAATTTACAAAAAAGGAGTGGAAAAGTATGTCCCAAGACAAAAACAAGAAAAAGAATATGTAAAATGCTGGTACAACAAAAGTTGTAGGGAGTTAAAAGACAAAAGAGACAAAGCCTGGACCAGATGGAAAAAAGACAGAAGACCTGAAAAATGGAAAATATATACTGGTTATAGAAATGAATATGTACAAAAGTGCAGAGAGGAAAAAAGAAAATATGAAAAAGATGTTATAGAAAAGTGTAAAGATCAACCAAAACTATTCTACAGATTTGTAAACAATAAACTGAAAAACAAACAAGACTTGGAGAAATTAAGACAAGGAGGAGTTGAATACACTGAGGAAATGGAAATGGCAGAAATTATGAACAAACATTTTAAATCAGTGTTTACAAGGGAAAATATACAACCTGAAGAGATTGAGTGGAAAGAAAAAGTCCCCCCTATGGAAGAAATAGAAGTAACAAAGAATGAAATATTGACACACTTGGGTAATTTTGATGTCAGAAAATCGCATGGGCCAGATGAAATAGCAAACTGGATTCTGAAAGAATGCAGGAATGAACTGGCAGACAAAATACATAGCATAATAAGCAGTTCCTTAAAAGAAGGAAAAGTTCCAGAAGATTGGAAAAAAGCAAATATAGTACCTATATATAAAGGAGGAACTAAAGAAGAACCTACCAACTATAGACCAGTCTCTCTAACAAGTACAATAGCAAAAATTTGTGAAAGAATTATCAAAAGTAGATGGGTAAAATACTTGGAAAAAAACAACGTACTAAATCCAAGGCAATTTGGATTCAGCTAAGGACAATCATGCGTCACCAATTTAATATGTTTCTATTCAAGGCTAATAGATATAATACAAGAAAGAGATGGATGGGCTGATTGTGCATTTCTAGACCTAAAAAAAGCTTTTGACAAAGTACCACATAAGAAGTTGCTTAAGAAATTAGAATATGAAGGAGGAATACAAGGTAAATTGCTAAATTGGATGGAAGACTTTTTGCAAGAAAGAAAAATGAGAGTAGTGATAAGAGATCAGCACTCAAAATGGAATGAAGTAATAAGCGGTGTCCCGCAGGGAACAGTTCTGGCCCCAATAATGTTTGCTATATATATTAATGATATGGATGAAGGAATTGAAAGCTATATGAGCTTCTTTGCAGATGATTCAAAACTACTGAAAAGAGTGAAAACTGAAGAAGATTGTGAATCACTACAGAGAGATCTAAATAAAGTACAGGAATGGAGTAGGAAGTGGGAGATGGAGTTCAATACAAAAAAGTGTAGTATAATGGAATTTGGAAAAAGCAAAAACAGAATAACAGGAGCATATAAATTGGGAGAAGAAGGAATAAAAAAAGTAAAAAATGAGAAGGACCTGGGAATCATTGTTATGAATAATATGTCACCTGAGAAACATATAAATAAGATTTTTGGAGAAACTTATAATTTAATAAGAACAATCAAAGTTGCATTTACATACCTGGATGAAGAAATGGTGAGGAAAATCCTAATCACACTGATAAGACCAAGATTGGAATATGCAGCAACGATATGGTCACCAAGTACAAAAAAAATGTATAAAAAAACTTGAAAGAATACAAAGAGCAATTACAAAATTGGCACCAACACTCTCAAAACTATCATATGAAGAAAGACTAGAAAAACTTGAACTACAGACACTAGAGCAAAGAAGAGAGAGAGGAGATTTGATAGCTATTTACAGAATCATGAAAGGCATAGAAATTACTGATAAAGAGAATCTGATAAAATGGGATGACAGAAATACAAGAGGACACGGAAAGAAAATAAAAAAAGACAGCTATAGAAGAGATTTGAAAAAGAACAGCTTTCCTCACAGAGTAATAGACAGTTGGAACAAGTTAGATGAGAAAGTGGTGTGTGCAAAAACAATACATGAATTTAAAAATAGTTTAGATAAAATGAGATATGAAGACGGGACCCCACGAGCATAGCTCCCCTTCCCGTAAAATAGAACTAGGTAAATACAACTAGGTAAATACACACTTTCGTTAGATGGACGGCGAGGATTAGAGTTCTGAAGAAAAAGTGAAATTTCTGTGGACCTCGATGCAAAGGAAGTACCTATTGTATTTACAGGAAAGGGGATAACTTGTGGTGTCATGGGAAAGTGAGGAAAAGGAGAAGGGGAGGGGTTACTGAGGGAAATGGAAGGAAATGTGGAAGGAGAAGACTTGGTCCAGGAGGCCAGACGTCTTGTAAACAAACGGAGGACCGATGATTCTGGTGATGGAATTTACAAACATGTAAAGATTAGAAATATGGATAAGAGCAGCACAATGGAAGGTGAGGATAATAATTTCCAGGGATTTAATGCAGGTCCCCCCACCTGCATTAAATCCAACCTCCCCGATTAACAAGACTAGAGGAGAAACTTGATAAGATGATCGAACATTGGGAAGACAGGTTCGGTAACGTAACCAACATTGCGCAGAGAGTTGAAAAGTAGGAAGAACTAGAGAAGGCGAACAAAAATTTAACTAATGAAGTAGAAGAATTAAAAAGACAATTAAAAGAAGTAAAAGAGGAGAATGAAGAATTAAAGAGGAATAATAAAGACAATAAAGAGGCCATAGCACAAGAAGCACAGGATGGAAAAAAATCCAGGAAAACAGTAAAGTTGCATTTACTGACATAATTAAAAAACAAATGAAAGAACAAACTGAAGACTCAGTTATCAAAGTGATGAGACAGAAGGAGAATATAGTAAGAGACTTAGCAGATAAAAAGAAATGTATAATTATATTGGGAATGGAAGAGAAACATAACCTAGATAGAACTTCAAGAATCAGTGAGGAAAAAGAAAAAGTAAACAGTTTACTACAATTAGTTCAGGAAGATGAACCTGAAATAATGAAACAAATTGAAGAGATGTTTAGACTCAGAAAATATAAGACCAGACCAATTAAGATTAAATTAAGATCACAAACAACAGCAGAGAATATCTTAGCAAAAACAGGGAAGCTAGCAGCAAGTGAACAATATAAAAAGGTATGGATAAAAAGAGAAATGAATAAAGAGGAAAGAGAGGAAGAAAAAATGAAAAGGAAAGAGCTAAAGAAAAAAACGAGACCAGAACGGAGTCAGAAAAACAAGAATTCTACTGGAGAGTAGTGAATATGAAATTGAGGAAATGGACCATAACAGAGAGAAACAAAAAAGAAACAGAAAATACAGTGGAAATAACAGAAAGTTAAGAGTGTCTTACACAAATATAGATGGATTAATAACAGGACTGAATGAACTGAAAGAGTATCTGAAGGAAAAAGTACCGGACATAATGGGAATTGTAGAGACAAAATTAAAAGGTCCACTACCACCCAACAGCATAGGACACAATGCATATAATTATTGGATTAGAAACAGAGATAAAACAAGGGGGTGGAGTTATGTTCCTGACTAAGAAGGATATAAATGTGAAGCGTGTCACATATGGAAAGAATAGAGTAGAGATGATTATGATAGAAGTAGAAGACAGAGATAAGAAAAGCAGAAATTTTGTAATAAACTACGTGCCCCCAAAAACAGCCTCGTGGGAAGAGAGTGAACATAAAAGTATGTTAGAAGACACAAGAATAACATTAAACAAGATAATGGAAGATGGAGGAAGAATAGTTATGATGGGCGACTTTAATTGCAAAGAAGTCTGCTGGGAAGAGATGACCATAAAGGGTGGAGAAGACTCATGGGGAAATATTCTACTTGAGATGATTATTGACCACACAATGACACAATGGATTCAAGAGAACACTAGGTATAGAAATGAAGAAGATCCATCGAGACTAGACCTAATAATCACATCAGAAACTGAAATAGTGGAAAAGAAAGAATACCAGGCACCAATAAGTAAAAGTGACCACATATTGATAGAATTAGAACTAAATGTGAAAAAATAGATGGTAAATAAATGAACAATATAGAAAAGGAAGATTGATGTATGATTTTTTTTTTTTTTTTTTATAAAATAAGATAATTCTTTCAAAATGAAAACTGGGAAAGAATACACAAAGAAGATACAACAGTAGAAGAGAAATGGAATATTTTGACAAAAATTTATAAAAAAAGGAGTGGAAAGTATGTCCCAAGACAAAAACAAGAAAAAAAAATATGTAAAGTGCTGGTACAACAAAAGTTGTAGAGTGTTAAAAGACAAAAGAGACAAAGCTTGGACCAAATGGAAGAAAGACAAACGACCTGAAAAATGGAAAATATACACTTGTTATAGAAATGAATATGTACAAGCATGCAGAGAGGAAAAGAGAAAATATGAAAAAGATGTCATAGAAAAATGTAAAGAGCAACCAAAACTATTCTACAGATTTGTAAACAACAAACTGAAAAACAAACAAGATTTGGAGAAATTGAGACAAGGAGGAGTTGAATACACAGAGGAAGTAAAAATGGCGGAAATTATGAACAGGCATTTAAATCAGTGTTTACAAGGGAGAATATACAACCTGAAGAGATCGAATGGAAAGAGAAAGTCCCCCCTATGAAAGAAATACAAGTAACAAAGAACGAAATAATGAAACACTTGAGTAATCTTGATGTCAGAAAATCGCATGGACCAGATGAAATAGCAAACTGGATACTGAAAGAATGCAGGAATGAACTGGCAGACAAAATACAAAGCATGATAAACAGTTCCTTGAAAGAAGGAAAAGTTCCAGAAGATTGGAAAAAAGCAAATATAGTACCTATAAATAAAGGGGGAAATATGGAAGACCCTACCAACTATAGGCCAGTCTCTCTAACAAGTACAATAGCAAAAATTTGTGAAAGAATTATCAAAAGTAGATGGGTAAAATATTTAGAAAAAAACAATGTGCTAAATCCAAGGCAATTTGGATTCAGACAAGGACGATCATGCGTCACCAATTTAATGTTTCTATTCAAGGCTAATAGATATAATACAAGAAAGAGTTGGATGGGCTGATTGTGCATTTCTAGACCTAAAAAAAAGCTTTTGACAAAGTACCACAGAAGAAGTTGCTTAAGAAATTATAAACTGAAGGAGGAATACAGGGCAAACTGCTTAAATGGATGGAAGACTTTTTGCAAGAAAGAAAAATGATAGTAGTGATAAGAGACAAACACTCAAATTGGGATGAAGTAATAAGTGGTGTTCACCAAGGAACAGTTTTGGCCCCAATAATGTTTGCTATATATATTAATGATATGGATGAAGAAATTGAAAGTTATGAGCTTTTTTGCTGATGATGCAAAACTGTTAAAAAAAAAAGTGAACACAGAAGAAGATTGTGAGTCACTACAGAGTGATCTAAATAAAATCTGGGAATGGAGTAGGAAGTGGGAGATGGAGTTCAATACTAAAAGTGTAGTATAATGGAATTTGGAAAAAGCAAAAACAGAATAACAGGAGCATATAAACTGGGAGAAGAGAGTATAAAAAAGTTGAAAATGAGAAGGACCTAGGAGTCATTGTTATGAATAATATGTCACCTGAGAAACAAATAAATAAGATTTTTGGTAAAACTTATAATTTAATAAGAACAATCAAAGTGGCATTTACATACCTGGATGAAGAAATGGTGAAGAAAATACTAATCACTTTGATAAGACCAAGATTGGAATATGCAGCAACGATGTGGTCACCAAGTACAAAAAAATTTATAAAAAACTTGAAAGAATACAAAGAGCAATTACAAAATTGGCACCAACACTCTCAAAACTATCATATGAAGAGAGACTAGCAAAACTTGAACTACAGACACTAGAGCAAAGAAGAGAGAGAGGAGATTTGATAGCTATTTACAGAATCATGAAAGGCATAGAAATTGCTGATAGAGAGGATCTAATAAAATGTGATGATAGAAATACAAGAGGACACGGAAAGAAAATCAAGAAAGATTTAAATAGGGTGGGGGGGATGCCAACCTTCCCCGATTAGCAAGACTAGAGGAAAAACTTGATAAAATCACCGAGCATTGGGAAAATAGGTTCGGTAACGTAGCCAAGATTGCGCAGAGAGTTGAAAAATTGGAAGAACTAGAGAAGGCGAACAAAATCTTAACTAATGAAATAGAAGAATTAAAAAGACAGTCAAAAGAAGTTAAAGAAGAGAATGAAGAATTAAAGAGGAATAATAAAGACAATAAAGAGGCCATAGCAAAGGAAGCACAGGGCTGGAAAAAATCCAAGAAAATAGTAAAGTTGCATTTACTGACATAATTAAGCAACAAATGAAAGAACAAACTGAAGACTCAGTTATTAAAGTGATGAGACAGAAGGAGAATATAGTAAGAGACTTAGCAGACAAAAAGAAATGTATAATCATATTAGAGAAATTTAACCAAAATAGAACCACAAGAATTAAAGAGGAAAAAGAAAAAGTAAACAGTTTACTAAAATTAGTTCAGGAAGATGAACCTGAAATCATGAAACAAATTGAAGAGATGTTTAGACTCAGAAAATATAGTACAGATAAGACCAGACCAATTAAGATTAAATTCAGGTCACAAACAACAGCAGAGAATATCTTAGCAAAAACAGGGAAACTAGCAGCAAGTGAACAATATAAAAAGGTATTGATAAAAAGAGAAATGAATAAAGAGGAAAGAGAGGAAGAAAAAATGGAAAGGTAAGAAGCTAAAGAAAAAAACGATAACAGAACGGAGTCAGAAAAAGAGGAATTCTATTGGCGAGTAGTGAATATGAAAGTGAGGAAATGGACCATAACAGAGAGAAACAAAAAAGAAACAGAAAATACAGTGGAAATAACAGAAAGTTAAGAGTGTCCTACACAAATATAGATGGATTAATAACAGGACTGAATGAACTGAACGAGTATCTGAAGGAAAAAGTACCGGACATAATGGGAATTGTAGAGACAAAATTAAAAGGTCCACTACCACCCAACAGCATAGGACACAATGCATATAATTATTGGATTAGAAACAGAGAGATAAAACAAGGGGGTGAAGTTATGTTTCTGACTAAGAAGGATATAAACGTGAACAGTATCACATATGGAAAGAATAGAGTAGAGATGATTATGATAGAAGTAGAAGACAGAGATAAGAAAAGCAGAAATTTTGTAATAAACTACGTGCCCCCAAAAACAGCCTCGTGGGAAGAGAGTGAACATAAAAGTATGTTAGAAGACACAAGAATAACATTAAACAAGATAATGGAAGATGGAGGAAGAATAGTTATGATGGGCGACTTTAATTGCAAAGAAGTCTGCTGGGAAGAGATGACCATAAAGGGTGGAGAAGACTCATGGGGAAATGTTCTACTTGAGATGATTATTGACCACACAATGACACAATGGATTCAAGAGAACACTAGGTATAGAAATGAAGAAGAACCATCGAGACTAGACCTAATAATCACATCAGAAACTGAAATAGTGGAAAAGATAGAATACCAGGCACCAATAAGTAAGAGTGACCACATAGTGATAGAACTAGAACTAAATGAGGAAAAATACATGAAAAGAAATGAACAATATAGAAAAGGAAGATTGATGTATGAAAAAACAAATTTTGATAAAATAAGAGAATGCTTTCAAAATGAAAACTGCGAATGAATACACAAAGAAGATACAACAGTAGAAGAGAAATGGAATATTTTGACAAAAATTTATAAAAAAAAAAAAAAAAAAGGAGTGGAAAAGTATGTCCCAAGACAAAAACAAGAAAAAGAACATGTAAAGCACTGGTACAACAAAATTTGTAGGGAGTTAAAAGACAAAAGAGATCAAGCTTGGACAAAATGGAAGGAAGACAAAAGACCTGAAAAATGGAAAATATATACTAGTTATAGAAATTAATATGTACAAGTGTGCAGAGACGAAAAAGAAAATATGAAAAAGATGTCATAGAAAAATGTAAAGATCAACCAAACCTATTTTACAGACAAGGAGTTGAATAAACAGAGGAAATAGAAATGGCGGAAATTATGAATAAGCATCTTAAATCAGTGTTTACAAGGGAGAACATACAACCTGGAGAGATCGAATGGGAAGAGAAAGTCCCCCCTATGAAAGAAATACAAGTAACAAAGAACGAAATAATGAAACACTTGAGTAATCTTGATGTCAGAAAATCGCATGGACCAGATGAAATAGTAAACTGGATTTTGAAAGAATGCAAGAATGAACTGGCAGACAAAATACAAAGCATAATAAACAGTTCCTTGAAAGAAGGAAAAGTTCCAAAAGATTGGAAAAGAGCAAATATAGTACCTATATACAAAGAAGGAAATAAAGAGGACCCTACAAAGTATAGACCAGTCTCTCTAACAAGTACAATAGCAAAAATCTGTGAAAGAATGATCAAAAGTAGATGGGTAAAGTATTTAGAAAAAAACAATGACCATTTTGATTCAGACAAGGACGATCATGCGTCACCAATTTAATATGTTTCTATTCAAGGCTAATAGATATAATACAAGAAAGAGATGGTTGGGCTGATTGTGCATTTCTAGACCTAAAAAAAGCTTTTGACAAAGTACCACATAAAAAGTTACTTTAGAAATTATAAACTGAAGGAGGAATACAGGGCAAACTGCTTAATTGGATGGAAGACTTTTTGCAAGAAAGAAAAATGAGAGTAGTGATAAGAGACAAACACTCAAATTGGGATGAAGTAATAAGTGTTCACCAAGGAACAGTTCTGGCCCCAATAATGTTTGCTATATATATTAATGATATGGATAAAGAAATGGAAAGTTACATGAGCTTCTTTGCAGATGACGCAAAACTGTTAAAAAAAAGTGAACACAGAAGAAGATTGTGAGTCACTACAGAGTGATCTCAATAAAGTATGGGAATGGAGTAGGAAGTGGGAGATGGAGTTCAATACAAAAAAGTGTAGTATAATGAAATTTGGAAAAAGCAAAAACAGAATTACAGGATCATATAAATTGGGAGAAGAAGGAATAAAAAAAGTAGAAAAATGAGAAGGACCTGGGAGTCATTATTATGAATAATATGTCACCTGAGAAACATATAAATAAGATTTTTGGTGAAACTTATAATTTAATAAGAACAATCAAAGTGGCATTTACATACCTGGATGAAGAAATGGTGAAGAAAATACTAATCACTTTGATAAGACCAAGATTGGAATATGCAGCAACGATGTGGTCACCAAGTACAAAAAAATGTATAACAAAACTTGAAAGAATACAAAGAGCAATTACAAAATTCGCACCAACACTCTCAAAGCTATCATATGAAGAGAGACTAGGAAAACTTGAGCTACAGACACTAGAGCAAGGAGAGAGAGAGGAGATTTGATAACTATTTACAGAATCATGAAAGGCATAGAAATTATTGATAGAGAGGATTAATGAAATGGGATGATAGAAATACAAGAGGACACGGAAAGAAAATCAAGAAAGACAGCTATAGAGGAGATCTGAAAAAGAATAGCTTTCCTCACAGAGTAATAGACATTTGGAACAAGTTAGATGAGAAAGTGGTGTGTGCAAAAACAATGCATACTTTATTTCGCATGCTACCAATTCACATATCCTCCTTTATTTCTACATTGTTCCTTCACCACTTACATATCATTATCCTTGCTATACTTTTTATCATGATTATTATTCTCTTAATATCACTATTTATTTTAAACAATATTATTATTATCATTATCATTATTATTATTATTACTGTTGTCATTATCATTGTTATTATTATTATATTTTTTATATTTTTAATATTTAAGTTTTCATTATCATCATCATTATCATTGTTATTATTATTAAATATTTAATTTTTCATTTTTATTATAAATTTTGTTAATATCATTACTGGTATTGTTATTTTATTAGATATTTAAATTTTTATTTTTATTGTCATTGTTGTTATTATCATTATTGTTACAATTACCATTAATATTTTCTTTGTTATTATTAGTATTGTCATCATATTTACTTGTTAAACTTTATCTTTATTATAAATATGTAATGTTAACACTTGTCACCAACTATGGAAACACGGGGAGGTAGTGAGGTCCACCCCATGTATAAAATGCCCACAGCCTGTTTGTACACCATTCCTTTGATAAAGCACACCTGTGAAACTAGTCATGAATAAACTCAAGACTAAGACTCCTGTGCTTCCTATTCCGCTTACGTCAACCTGTCAAAATGTCTCAACATATATATATATATATATATATATATATATATATATATATAAAAATATATATATATAAATATATATATATATATATATACATATGAATATATATATATATATATATATATATATATATACATATATATATATATTATGTATATATCTTTTATTATTTCTTATAGTGTTCTGGCTACTAACTTTATTTTTTTTATCATTAATTTCAATCATGAATTTCATCCCTTTGAAAATCACATGTATGTATGAGTTGACCCCCTAATTTCACCTTAAAAAATGTGTAATTTCTTTTATTATTACTTGATGATATATGCCAAGTGATTACTACAGAGAAACTGCTATAATATATAATTCTTACCTAACATGAAGTTGGGCGCATTGAGTTCAATCAGGTAGAGAAAAAGGAAGCTCTCAATGAAGCCCCAAGCAGACCCAAAGATGAGGAGGAAGAAGAGAAAAACATCAATCTCCACTTTCTTTACTAGTTTCTTCAAATCACCCAGTACACTTGAATCTGGTGTCTCAACCTGCACATAATGCATTTGTTAATAGTCATGATCTAGCACTAACTACATGGAAGCTTCTCGTAGCTAAATAAAGTCCCTCTATTGCCCTAAGAGAGAATATATATGGCTGAAATGTGTAATAAGTTAATCATGATAGATTTACTCTGAAATGTGTGAAGTCTTCCTTACATCAATAAACTGGCTGGCTGGATGGCTATCATTATAAAAACTTACATGTAACTATTAATGTGATATTACAAATGTGTCAAAATGCAGAACTATCAAAATGACTCAAGTAGAACTATTAATTTAAGTGTTGTAATGGATAACTATCATCATCAGAAACATATTCCAAGTATTTATGCATCTATAATGAAAACTATTTCACATCCTTTAGATATGTGGAAGCATAGTCAAGGGTGGTTCGTATGAATTGTTTAAAGATCATAATTAGAGTTTTCTTCTGTTGTCTGAAGCCATTCAGCACTTGTTGGGTGATATTTATAAGCAATGTGGTGGGGAAGTGGCCCTCCTTTAATCTATGTTGGTTAGGAGAGGTGGGCAGTTTAGATGTATTTCTTTCTGCTACTAGTCTTTCAGTGAGGTTGGAAATAGTGGATAGTGATGATATTGGTCAGTAGGATACAAGGTTTTTGGGCAGTTTGTTTGTTTTTGATATGGGTATTACATGGGTTCTTTTCCAGATAATTGGAACTTTAGTGTACCGTATTTTCCGGCGTATAGTGTGCGACTTTTTTCCGTTGGAAGGGCCTAAAAATGGGGGGTGCGCGTTATCCGGTGGTGCGCATTATCTACGGCCTACGATAAAAATTCTGCGGCTGTGTGTGTAATTTTTTTCACAACAACGTGACGATGTTGGCCGTCACAAAGTCGGGACGCCACACTTCTCCGTGACGTTCCGTGAGAACAAGAAGAACAGCCATGGTGACATGAAAGAATACGCCAGCATGGGCTACCGTATATAAATATTTGGTATAGGTAGGTATCTATCGAATCTTATTTTTCATGTTTAAATAGGCCTAAACACCATGAAACATGATCAATATTCATGATATTTGCCCATGTTCACAGCAACCTAGTTTCAATTTTATGTTGGCTTTGTTGCTTCACTTTAGGTATGGTACAAATTCCGTTGCGGCCGTTCATAAACTCGTGTCAAACACGTGACTACAACACCCTCTTTCGGGAGTTATATTAACTAAACGTCACCTCGATGAGAGACTGTCCTATTTCACCACTGTCATTGCAGGTTCAAAGCTAAAACTAAACAGTCTGTAGTTTGTTTCAGTATTAAATAAAAAATGGTAAAGACGAATTATTTCCTCAAGATATAAAATGAACATTTTCTGTAAAAATCTCGACATTTTTCTGTATATTTTACTTTCAATAAACTTTTTTTAGATCATATTTCCTACAAACTATTTAAGCCACAAATAAGGGACCAACGCACAATATGAGTCATACACTGGTACATGTAGTTCCGACTTTTTCTTAGTTGGTTCTCGATTCTCTCGCTAGATGGCGATCGGGCATGCGCGTTATACGTCGGTGCGCGCTATCTGTGTACTGAGATAACGAAGTGCATGGGTGCGCATTATAACCCGATGCACATTTTAAGCCAGAAAATACGGTACAAGGCTTTTAATGATTTTGGGCTGAGGTGTTTCAGGTGGATGTTCGAGGTCTTATCTAGGCCTTTGGCACAAGATTTTTTAAATTTCTTTATTACTTCTTGTACATCTTTGTTGGTGAATGGAGATGTGGTATCGCTGTTCTTTTTTTTTCCTCTTTTCTGGAGAATGTTGACGTTGCATTGCTGTTTTTGGTGATGGTAAATATTATATTATCATAATGCTTAAATTACAGACTTAGAATAATATCATATTCATACTTCTAGAAAGGAGCTTAAATCAAAAGTACTTTCAGGAAAGTCACTGGTAGCCCTTGAATTCAAACATGGTTTTGTGTCCTCGGTAAAAAGGTGAAATTACATTTGTAATGTTAGAGGAGGATTTGCTGAAATTACATTTATAAGAGGCTTGACTAAAATTATATTTATTTAAATGTATAAGCTGAAATGGTCCTCACCTTAGGATTTACACCTTTGAGTAAGATCAAGGATATCATCAGTAAGATGTCACCAAGAACAAAGACAGGCATGTAGTCAGTGCTTCCTAGGACAAAGAAAGTATTACAAGTATGAATTGTCAGTAGTATATATTATGGTCATTTACAAGTAAAGGGAATTGACTGACAACTGACTGCATTATAAACAAAGGGAAGCATATGCTAGGTATAAGAAGAAGAAAGAAAAATACAAGCTGAGGGAGGCAAAGAGGAGGGCAAATGTAAAATGGGGTTGGGTATTGCTAGTGGCTCACTGTGACAATCCCTGTCAATTGTTGCCTCAAATTTCTCTTAATGGAAACCTTTGGCTCCATATCAGCTGGCTATGGTCCTTGGGGCCCTCTCATAAATTTCTCAAGAAATATTGTCCAACTGTCTGTTTTATATGAATGTATAGCCATTTCTTTGTCACCAGCTATAAGGAGGAGGAAGAGGAGGAGGAGAAGAGCAATTCATGGTAGTCAGCTCTCTTTATGAGAAAAACATTGTGTAAAATAGTTAAAAGCTGATAGTAAGAGATCTTGGACCTGGTCCACACAAAGGATTACAAAAGCGGAGCATGCTGACAGGAGACCTTTTGGTCCATAACTAGGTCAGATGCAAAAAAATAATAATGATGAATAAATAAATCAGTCAATAAATAAAAACTATGATAATGTAAATAATAAATAAAATACATAGATAAATGCATAGGTATAGTTGAATAATAAACAAACAGGTAAATAGTAAATAATAATAAATTGACATATAACTAATAATAAATGAGAATCAGGCAAATAATAAACAGACAAATGATAACAAAACAAATAAGCAAGTAATATAAAATAAATCATAGTCATTACAGCCTTTTGATTAGGTGTTGATCTAAATGATTCTTAAAGCTTCGAACTGAACTACTAGTTCCAGCTTGTTTAGACAGCATTTATGGGTGGAGCTTTTGTTCTAATAGGCTCTAAAGACAGGTATTGAGAGGTTATACTCTCACAAGTATGTCCTGCAGGACTATCACACATAGATGGCCATCATCAGTTCTACCTCATATCCAAATTTCATAAAAATCCTTGATTCTTGCAGCTGGCCACTGTGGCCAACCCACACAGACCATGGATCTCATCCATGAATGCTGTCTAGAACCATCCTGAGATAGACTTATTCAATGCAAACCAAACTGCCCTAATATGGGTACAATGCTGGCACAATAAGATATGATGATGATATACGAGTAAATTGCCAACTCATATGAAGGTAGAGCCATATGAGAATCTTACATGTCATATGGTAGCACAGGGAAATTAATTTATTTCTTTTGTTTTACTTGCAAGAAATGAATAAAGTATCACTTTTATAGTACAATTTTTAAGTTGAAGTGAACCCTGATGCAGCATACTTATATAGAAATAGGCATTCAGACACAATGAGGAAAATTTTCAGGATCACCTTGGGCTTACTCAAGTAACAATTTCTCAGTGCCAACCTCATGACATCATGCTTGGTGAAGTACAATTTTCCAGCTCAAAATAGAGTGACTTGATTTATACAAAATTTGCACTTCTCAACAAGTGAATTACCTTGATATTGTGACCACCAATCAACAATCATTCCAGAAAAGAAGGGTGTAATAGCTTGTGCTGCTAAAGGCAATAATTGCTGTTTGCCAAAACCACCACTGTGTTCCTTTATAAGAGCTAAGGCTGTGGCATCCTGTGAGGAGAAATATTTGTGTTAAAACACTTATCTTCCCACTTATAATGATGGCCAGCCAAGGCATACAAAAACCCTTCACCCATCCCACATCCATCCAATCCTCATTTGTCTTTCCTTACATTTTAGCTGTTTGTGGATGAAGAGCCATGCCTACCCCCTGCCTGCTGCCTGAAATAGAAGGACCTGACAGCCAGAGCTGGTTTACCCGACTACTTTATTTCAGTGCTTCTCCACTAACACTTATTTTTGCCCTCTTTCTCTGCTCAACAGACATTACCCTTTTACTCAAGGCTCCCTTTGCCCCCATCCTTCCATCCCATTTGCAGTCTTCCCCTCAAGTTCACTTTATCCACCTCTACCTTCCACTTCATCTCAAATATATTTAAATTCTTCCTATCTACCTCCCTTAAATTCCAAGTTTCTGCCCTATACAGTGTCATATGCATAAACATCCTTTCATATACTCTTCTCACTGCATCCATCCATCTGAAGATAATTTCTTATGTCACTTTTCATTCCCCCAATTCCTCTAGTTCCTCACTGGCATTCAACTTGTTCTATTGTTAGGGTATCTCCTTGGGGCCACATATCATGGGGAATTCTGCATTGGTCTTCAAATTTGTCATATATTCTTGTGGGACATTTCTTTGTTGTCAATTCATTGTTGGTAGTCTTCAGGACCAAGAATCTTGGGTAATCCAAGTCAGGGTCCACTTTGTCTTGTAGGTCAAGTTGGTTAGCAGGGTTGTGTAGGCTTGAGAGTACAATATCTCTTAGTGGGATTGGGTTTGTAGTTATTGATTGTGGTGCTTAGGTCTGTTGATAATGCTGATGGCAGCAAGTATTCCTCTGTGGTATGGATAGATAATTCCCTAGACTGGTTATGTTTAGGGCATCTTTTCTAAGACCTTAACCATATGGGGTGAGGAGAGTAGATCTTGAATAGGGTACAAAGATTTGGTACAAGCTAGGTCCTTGACCTTAAGCACTCCTTGTGCTGGACCTTGACCTCGGCACTGCCTCCTGCCAGGTATGTGACCTGCGGAGTCCTTCCTACCAGGTTGGTGACCTGGGCAGTCCTCCCTGCCAGGTAGCTGTCATAATAAAGGGGGTTAGTGGGTTGCCGTATATGAAATGTGTTACTCACTTAAATATAGTTATGGGTGTTAGTTCTGTTATATAAGGGTTAGGTGTATGGTTGGCAGGCTTGGCTAGACATGGTGTATATATGTTAACTTAAGGTATGTAATTGGGGTAGGTATGAGAAAAGGTTCAATGGGTCTGTCTGGTGATATTAAACATCTCGTGTTGTGACACCATGGGGGGGTCGTTGTTTGTCTTATTTAGTGTTTAGTCAGGTGTTTACGATAGAGAAATCTATGAAGTCTCTAAGATAACAGGTCTTACCAAAAACAAGTACCATTTTGCATGTGTGTGGATCACATGCGTGGTTGGTGATGGTTAGTGACTGTTACAGCTGCTTAGTTATGTAGGCTGCTTGGCAAGTTATACTACTCCCCATATTCACATAAAGCAACTACTGGGCCTACACTGCCTGCCATGTGGGTTATGATTAAGGGCTCCCAGAGATCATCTGCCCCTATTGTCATGCACCATCACTGGAGGACTTGTTACAACTAGAGATGCATTTATTGTTAGTTCATGCAAGAGACAGTGACTGATTATATTGTACTGATAGTTTCAGTTGCTCCCTCATTCCTGGTGTTACCCAGGGGTACCACATGGAGGTGGTGAGGTAGGAGTTGGTTTTCCTTTCTGGTTTCAAATCCTGCATTGTGATCTTTCCTCCCTCTTCTTGGGTAGCACATAGGATGAAGGGGACTGCAAGACCATGAAGTGGGATTCAAAGTAGTTAGGCATATGAAAGACAATGAGGAGGTTAGGAGGTTGGGGGTTGGAGTAGAGGAGTTGTTAAGTAATTAAAAATACATAGAAAATTTACCAAGCATTCACAGACAATTCAAGTGTGGAGTTAACACAAACTGACGGTCTGACCAAACTTTTTATTTTCCGTCTTTGTAACCTACATGTAAGATAGTTTTGTGACACTTTCATATTCAAGCAAGCTGATCATCCTCCAAACAGAGCATTATCAAGGCAACTTTTGGGACAAATATGTTCATGAACTTATCATAATGTGGCACCAGTTGTAGGAGATTGCTACGTAGTACAGTGGAAGAATACACAAATGGAACAATTTGATGAAAGGGTCAAGGAAAGTGGTTCCATCTCAAATCATGCTAAATTCATAACAAGATCTAGATAGACAGCAAATGATAAATTGTAAACCTTCACACAAACATAAAGTGGAAGGATTGTGTGTAGCCAGATAAATAGGAATATAGAGTAGGCCTATAGATGTAGCTAAATGACACTTGGCAAATTGCACTTGTATGTGCCCCACATATAAAAGAAAGGGTTGCATGCTTTTCCAACACATGGCTCACATATGTGCCCTCATTCAAACCCCTTCATATTTATGTAAGTTCATTTTGTATGTACTGTACTCTATATCATATAAGTAAAATAGTTATATTTTGCCATTATTTCATATCTGGTGTATGATAGAAAATCTTCCTTCAAAAGGCATAAAGGACGCTGTTATTTGGTTTGATAAAACAGCATATTGTGGCCGGGTTTGATACAGCAATCAAAAACAACATGCCAAGCCATGACAAACTGAAGTGTTTGTAATTTGTGAACTAGATGGTTTGTTACTCATGAACTAGAGTGTTTTTAATATATCCATAAAAAAAGGGGAAAAATGGTATCAGCACTACAGATATCCTAATGCAAAAAGAGAATAAGCAACACTGCATTTGTTAACAAATATGTCAATACTGTATTTAATTTATTTTATCTAGAAAAGGCATATGGCACAGCCTGGAAATGGTTGATCCTACATAAACTTTATCTCCTAGGTTTATGAGGAGCTATACCCACCTTCATGTTCCAATTCTTAATGCATAGAATGTTCCAAGTATGTATAGGAACAACACTATCTTCACCACATAACAAGCAAGGAGTTTCCCAAGGAAATGCCCTCAGCATCCTTCCTTTCACCTTACCTATAGACAGCACAAGAAAAGTCCTCCTGCACGTCAATAACCTACTTCGACTATTTTAAAGAACAAAGTCGGCTGCTATGAACAGATTCTCGGGGAGGGGGTGAGGGATGATTTTGACATCGAGGTAGTGGTGGATTGATGAGGGAAGTTTTGAGTTCTTGGGAGGAGCCGGTGGAGGATGGTGCCTCTGATGACAGCAATGCAGCCAACCAAGAACAAAGTGCGACCGGTGTTGGATTTCCGATAGCTGAACCAGTTCATGAGGTGTCATACTGGCGATGATTTTGTAGACATATATAACGAGACCCTACGCAAATGGCGCCAAACGAGGGGCGGCTTACCTGTAAATTCACGTGGCGAAGAAGCTATGGATATATCAACTAATACAGTGTAAAGGTTAAACATATTGCTTGACCAGACTCGGATTCGGGCTGTGTTCAGCTCCGAGGATAATGACGAGGATCCTGAAGACAGTACTGGAGAAGACTGAAGTGATGAAGAAAGGTATGGACTCCTACCTTGATGACATACAGTACTGGTGGATGATACGACTGTACCGGCGTCGGACGTAGTGGAACACTTAGCTCAGTTTGGATTGGTCTCGAAGGAGCCGGAACCGATGGAAGAAGAACCGTGTTGGGACTGCGTCTAGAGAGAGACGGGAGCGGAAACCTGACGTTCAGGAGAGGTAACGAGATCCAGAATGTAACGGACGAGATGAGCAGGTGAGAGCTCTTCTCGCTGTGTGGCAAATTGGTTGATTACTACCCGATCGCAGGTTGGCTCCGTGTAGCGTGCACTTATATTAAGAGGCGGTCAGGGTCGACGGATTGGGGAGACAAGGTTGATGAGGGCACGCTCACGATGATACGTGACGTACGACGGGTGAGACTCGAGGATCCAGTGAGAGGGCAGTGGAGTCCGCCGCAGCATAGTAACCTGCTTAGTCTTGGAGATAGAAGGTGTGGTAGTCAAAGTTAGGGCGTGGCAACGCAAAAAGGATGACTACCATCACATTAACGTATCGGAGTTGGATGCGGTTGTAAAAGGAGTCAGTTCGGCACTGAAATGGGGGCTACGCGAGATTGAAATCAGGACAGACTCAGCCACAGTGGCGGGATGGGTAAACTCAAAGCTGACGGCTGAGAAGAGAATACGCACAAAAGGGACAGCAGAGGTCAATGTAAAATGGCGCCTTGAGATCCTGACGAGTTCAGCGTGAAGGTGAGCATAACCAAAGTGCTGCCAGGAGTGAACAAAGCGGACGCGCTAACCAGAGTAAAAAAAAGTTGGCCGAGAGTGCCGGAAGAGGAAGGGAAGGTTGAAGTGTGCGCCGCAGGGTCCCTATGCACGAAATAGTTACATGGAACACATCACCTGGGTGTTGATAGGTCATTGTTCTTAGCAAGGAAAGTTGATCCGAATATACATACATACATATACCAAAGTCTTTTTCCCCCTTACACGGGGGGGGTGGGGGTGTAGCCAAAAAGAAAAAGGCATAGAAACCACTCCCACCCATTCCATCCTCTACATATTCCACTCCCCTCCACCCTCCTCCCTCTCTCTCATCTTGGCACCTCTTGGATGACGGGTCATCCCTACATCCTGTCCACTGCCCTGGGTCAGAAGCAGTGTCCCAAGATACAGCGCATCCACAACAAGGCCGCTTCATTAATTCGGCGACCCCATCTCTCCGTCCCCTCATGCAGAAAAGAAGACGGGGTGAAATCCCTTCGGTCTGCGTCAAATTATTTCTCATACATACTTCCTCACCCCCCATCCCCCATCCACTCCCCCTCATGGATCAGAGACATTCCCCTCTTTTGTAATGCCCCTTTTACTCCATCCATCCATCTCATCCTAGGACGCCCCCTCATATTCACACCTTCCACCTCTACCTTCCACACATCTTTTACTAATCTTTCTTCACTCATTCTTTCCATGTGTCCAAACCCTCCCAATACTCTTTCATCAACCCTATCTCCCAACTCCCTTTTCACCCCTGTTCTCCTCCTCACCTCCTCATTTCTCACTCTATGTAGTCTAGTAACCCCTGTCATACTTTTCAGACATTTCATCTCAAACACATTCAAACTCCTTCTCTCTTCCTCTCTTATGTTCCATGTTTCTGCCCCATACAGTGCTGTCGGCACAATCATAACTAGGTAAATATAACCTCCTCTCAGCATCCATTCCCAGATGTGTATTTCTCATTACACTTTTTAGTCCACCAAGGGATTTTATGGATTTGGAAAAGGCTTACGACAGGGTAGATAGGAAGGCACTGTGGGGGGTACTGCAGATATATGAGATATGAGGAAAGCTGTTAAGAGCAGTCAAGAGTTTTTATGAGAGTAGTAGAGCTTGTGTTAGGATTAGAAATGGAGAGAGTGAATGGTTTGAGGTAAAGGTGGGACTTCGTCAAGGATGTGTTATGTCACCCTGGCTGTTCAATCTGTGCATGGATGGGGTGGTGCGAGAGGTGAATACAAGGGTGGTGGGTCAGGGGTTGGAGATGATTAAAGAAAATGGAGAAAAGTGGGAAATAAGCCCGTTGTTTGCTGACGACACTGCGCTTGTAGCAGGATCTGAGGAGGGATTGAGGAAGTTAGTGACAGAGTTTGAAGTGTGTGAAAGATGGAAGCTGAAGATAAATGTGGGCGAAAGTAAGGTGATGAGATGTACAAGGGAGAGAGTGACAGCAGGCTGGAAGTGAGCATTAAGGGAGAGAGACTGGAGGAAGTGGATAGTTTTAGATACTTGGGTGCGAATGTGGCAGGAAAGGGAGGAGTGGGGGTGGAGGTAGAATGTAGATTGAGAGAAGCAAGTACATGCCTTGGTGGATTAAAAAATGTAATGAGAAATAGACATCTGGGATCCGAATATAACTAGGGAAAAAGTCCGGCGGCGGTGAGAGTATGTGTCAGATGTCAATCAATAAATCCCGCTCCTAGACCGCATGCAACAGCGGAGCTCAACATAGAAGAGAACTGGAGAAGGTTGGCGGTCGACGTAACCTACTATCGACGGGGCATGTACTTATCGATGGTTGACTCTGGCCCAGGACCATTCGCCGTCTGGCGAGAGCTGAAGACGGAGACGGGAGAGGAAATTGCACAAGTGATGAATGAGATATTTTTGGAACGGGGTCCTGTGGATGAAGTCCTGATGGATAATAGCACCACGTTTCGGTCGAGAGTACTGAAAGAAATACTGGGCAAATGGAGCACAAAACGTTTCTTTAGGGCTGCCGAGCGGAAACGGAATAGTAGAACTACATCATCGCACTATCAATTCCATCGTCGAGAGGGCACTAATACCGCCTATGGAGGCAGTCTTCTGGTATGATATGTCCCCTAAGTCAGGCTAAGACGAAGACTCGGTGTCACAAAAAGCTTTATATGAATGGCGGCATCCCAGGGTAGCGCCGGTGCTACTGGCCAATGCTGAAGAAGGCGCTGCCTCAGTACAGGTGGTGGAGGAGATACGGGTAAAGCCAAAGGATAGTAGGTGCACATCACAGTGGATGAGGGGGATCGTGACGGAGGTAATTTCGCGGAACAACATCTCTGTCGAGGGAGTGCCGCGAAATATACTGGATCTTCGTCATGCGGTGGATGACGAAGGAGGAAGGAAGAGTCACGACGCGGTAATGGATGGGGGAGCGACACCTTGATGACAGCAGCGTAATAGACGTCCTCCGAGAAGGCTGCAGGACTACGAAGTAGGAAATGGAGGAGACGAAGAATAGGTTGATCTCGAGATCAAAGGGTGTGTGTGGTATGAATGTGGTGCGGGTACAGGTATACAGTTGGCATCCCCGGCACGGGATCAAAGGTCACCGTCTAGAAGAAGGGCAAATTGAGCGTTGGCTGGCGTGCAGCGTAGTGCGTATGTGAGGTGAATGGTGAGAAGGTGCAAATGATAGAAGCGCAGTAGAAGAAAAAAGCACACAAACATTAGCTAGAGTAGAATTGATAGGCGATACGAGTGAAAGAGAAAATAGAGACGAGTGTCATATTAAGTAAAGAAGAACCAGGAACTAACGCGGACAAGGTAAGTGATACGTCGATTCGTTACAACAATTAACATAATGTTTTACTTTATAACCATTTATATTTTCCTTCTTGTGAATGTTTGTGTAGGAAGAACTCTAGTGTAACGCTATGCTTAGGAGCCTATAATGCTGTTAAGACAGCCTTGACCAAATTCAGATTTGCCCTTCTTTTAAAGTTTAGTATTACTGTTAATACATCCATTTTTTATAAGCACATTACCAATCTTCTCATTTTTGCTCAAGCATGTCCCACAAACATACATATTCAAAGACCCAATTACTAAAGTTCTGATTGGAGTCTTCCTTCCAGGCCTTCTTTTGCTTTCACTCTTCACAAGAGAAAATAACAGAATGTATAATTTGAGAAAAGGATGTACTAGTGACAAAAGGTTCCAAGAAAAAGTTTAGTTAATTTTTTATGATAAAATGGGACTTGTATATATTGCTATTCTAACTGGTGAATCAGTTCAGATATTGGCAGTAAAATACCATGCTCAGGGAAAAAGCATTTGAAGAAATATAAGATATGATGAATTAATGCATGAAATTATCATAAATGCAATACTTCAATGCCATCAATGTGTATAAAATTAATCACAGTATAAATCCTACTACTTTCTTAAGCAACAGAACAAAAATGAGTTTTGTGATTTCTTGTCCATCCTAGCTGTTAACTACTAAATGAATACTCACCAATATACTGAAAACGGATGCTTCGACCAAACTTGCACCAAGGCGAAGAAATAAATAAACCCAAAAGGTCACAGAGAATTCAGACTGCTCCACACCACCTCCTCCCCACCCACATTCAGGTGCTCCTTCAATATGGCACTCAATGGGGCAGCCAACAGCTGGGCAGATAAGATCTATGTAATTCATGCCCTTAAAGATAATATTGGACATGGAAGAGGAACAGGTGTTGTTGACAAAGGATGTGCTGAGGTTGACTGCAAGTTCAACCTGAAAGAATAGAAAATTATATTAAAGTGAGTAAGTTCTGCAAGATGGACATCAGAGAGAATTGTTTTCCTTCCACTTACCTTCAGAATTCATCAATGCCCTCACCTCCATCTGTAGATGCAGCCCCAAGGAGCTGATACTCAAGTCTCCAGACCAGTCTCAAGATCTTTTAATAATTTTTCACTGTATTTCCTCCATCTTTTCACACAAGGAGAGGTGACAGCCAGTGACTGCTCTCTGCCTATTACTATAACCTAAAGATGCAGAAACTGACCCACACTAATACAACAAATATCAGTCCAATGTTTCTTCACAGAAATCCATAGGAGGCCCAAGAACTAATATTAACTACAATGGGGCAAGAGGTTTCCAGTCAGTAAAGCTCAAGGTAACAATTATAATAAGTAATATGGTCTACAGTCTACCTGTCCTTTTATATTATTTTAAGTAAAAACCACGGGGACTACAAAATCAATTAAGAATACCTACAAGAGATAGTCCATTGAGGTGGACATGAGAGTTATCTTTGTTGCCCATCTTCAAAATCTGTCAACATCCTCAACTCCATCTGGAGGCACAGCCCTGAGTGGTTGGCAGTTAGTCTCTGGACTAGGCCCAAGATCTCTCCCTATCAGATTTGTGTTTCCTCTGCTTTTTGATTGACAGTGACTGTCCCCCTCCTTGTAGTAATTCAAGCCAGTGACACAGGAATGATCCTACATTACAATGCAGACATCAGTCCAAAGTTTCTCCCCAGCAAGATCAATGGGAGGACTCAAGGACCACTGCCAGTTGCTGTGAAGCTGGAGGTTTCCAGTTAGCGAAACTCAAGGTAACAATTGTTATTACTATTATGGGGTTCTGTTGGTGCTGCATGACATACCAGTTAGATGCAGCACCACTAATAGAGAAGAGGAATTTTCAAAGGAGATCTTGATACCTTCTGACTGCAAAAATGTCATCCTATCCACACTTCTGCAAGGAGGTACAGCCCTAAGGGGCTAGTACCTGCTCTCTTGATTGAGCCCAGAAACTTGCTCAATCCTATCTGTTAATTCTTGTCACCTATCCCCTTTTATGAGGATGGTGCTCTGCTACCTAGCCACAGACAGAAACCATCCCAGTCCCATATACATGAACTAGATGGATAAAACTTGTAAATTATTCACATATATCTAAGTGTAACACATACTACACATGGGACCACTTCAAATGCATCACACCTGACTATACAAACCAGTACTCTCACTCAAAAACATTCCAGCATAAAAACACTAAACATACTACAAATAAACAACAGTATTACAAAACATGGAACTGCTTCAATTCCTACACAACATTCATATATCACTAATACAAGAAATTGAACTAACACTACAATCCATACTACTCATATTACAGTTAAAGAAAACAACAAACATAAAGATGAACACAACAAGAAACCCTTTTACCATTAAAAAAAATTGCTAAGAGACAACAACAGAAATAATCACAATCCAAACACAGATAAAGAAAACTAATTATATCCCAAATTATGTATCACCAATTACATCAACCCTCAGGGGGCTATATCCCCTAACTCCAAGCACTGAACACACAAACCACATACTGGCAGGTGACTTGAAGATGTCAAACAATATGGCTAAACACACAGAAAGCAGACTAAAGGGAAACAGAATATTAGATCAATCAGTCTGTTGCCCCTGGTTTCTTTTGCAGGGGACACATGGCTACCAGCTACAGCTACTGGGTGGTCCCAGAAATCACTCAGGGAAGAAATGTAGTGTTGTCCTCCAGGGATTGCTAGTGTGGGGCATTATGGATTGAGGTGTTCAGTGTCTTCTGTGTTGTGGCTGCATCTAAGGCAATATGATTCTGTGTGCAAGCCTATTTTGTGATGATACTCTCCTAGAGCTGGATGGTGTCCTGAACACATTCTAGCAAGGTTCAAACTTGAGTGTGATTTTTCTATAGAGTTGATGTGTATAGGGTTTAGATAAATTGAGTTTGGTGGTCTGTCTGGAAGACCTTATTCAATGATTTGGGCGTATTTACCTAGTTGTATTTACCTAGTTGTATTTTACGGGAAGGGGAGCTATACTCGTGGGGTACCGTCTTCATATCTCATTTTATCTAAACTGTTTTTAAATTCATGTATTGTTTTTGCACACACCACTTTCTCATCTAACTTGTTCCAAATGTCTATTACTCTGTGAGGAAAGCTGTTCTTTTTCAGATCTCTTCTATAGTTGTCTTTCTTGATTTTCTTTCCATGTCCTCTTGTATTTCTATCATCCCATTGTATTAGATCCTCTCTATCAATAGTTTCTATGCCTTTCATGATTCTGTAAATAGCTATCAAATCTCCTCTCTCTCTTCTTTGCTCTAATGTCTGTAGTTCAAGTTTTGCTAGTCTCTCTTCATATGATAGTTTTGAGAGTGTTGGTGCCAATTTTGTAATTGCTCTTTGTATTCTTTTAAGTTTTGTTATACATTTTTTTTGTACTTGGTGACCACATCATTGCTGCATATTCCAATCTTGGTCTTATCAAAGTGACTAGTATTTTCTTCACCATTTCTTCATCCAGGTATGTAAATGCCACTTTGATTGTTCTTATCAAATTATAAGTTTCTCCAAAAATTTTGTTTATATGTTTCTCAGGTGACATATTATTCATAACAATGACTCCTAGGTTCTTCTCATTTTTTACCTTTTTATTCCTTCTTCTCCCAATTTATATGATCCTATTATTTTTTTTTCGCTTCTTCCAAATTCCATTATACTACACTTTTTGGTATTGAACTCCATCTCCCACTTCCTACTCCATTTCCCATACTTTATTGAGATCACTCTGTAGTGACTCACAATCTTCTTCCGTGTTCACATTTTTTTTTTAACAGTTTTGCATCATCTGCAAAGAAGCTCATATAACTTTCAATTTCTTCATCCATATCATTAATATATATAGCAAACATTATTGGGGCCAAAACTGTTCCTTGGTGAACACCACTTATTACTTCATCCCAATTTGAGTGTTTGTCTCTTATCACTACTCTCATTTTTCTTTCTTGCAAAAGTCTTCCATCCATTTAAGCAGTTTGCCCTGTATTCCTCCTTCAGTTTCTAATTTCTTAAGCAACTTCTTATGTGGTACTTTGTCAAAAGCTTTTTTTAGGTCTAGAAATGCACAATCAGCCCATCCATCTCTTTCTTGTATTATATCTATTAGGCTTGAAAAGAAACATATTAAATTGGTGACGCATGATCGTCCTTGTCTGAATCCAAATTGCCTTGGATTTAACACTTTTTTTCTCTCTCTCTCTAAATACTTTACCCATCTACTTTTATAATTCTTTCACAAATTTTTGCTATTGTACTTGTTAGAGAGACTGGTCTATAGTTGGTAGGGTCTTCTTTATTTCCCCCTTTATATATAGGTACTATATTTGCTTTTTTCCAATATTTTGGAACTTTTCCTTCTTTCAAGGAACTGTTTATTATGCGATGTATTTTGTCTACCAGTTCATTCCTGCATTCTTTCAAAATCCAGTTTGCTATTTCATCTGGTCCATGCGATTTTATGACATCAAGATTACTCAAGTGTTTCATTATTTCATTCTTTGTTACTTGTAGTTCTTTCATAGGGGGGACTTTCTCTTCCCATTCGATCTCTCCAGGTTGTATGTTCTCCCTTGTAAACACCGATTTAAAATGCTTGTTCATAATTTCTGCCATTTCTATTCCCTCTGTGTATTCAACTCCTTCTTGTCTTAATTTCTCTAAATCTTGTTTGTTTTTCAGTTTGTTGTTTACAAATCTGTAGAATAGTTTTGGTTGCTCTTTACATTTTTCTATGACATCTTTTTCATATTTTCTCTTTTCCTCTCTGCACACTTGTACATAGTCATTTCTATAACAAGTAAACATTTTCCATTTTTCAGGTCTTTTGTTTTTCTTCCATTTGGTCCAAGCTTTGTCTCTTTTGTATTTTAACTCCCTACAACTTTTGTTATACCAGCACTTTACATATTCTTTTTCTTGCTTTTGTCTTGGGACATACTTTCCACTTTTTTTTTTTTTTTTTTAATAGATTTTTGTCAAAATATTCCATTTATCTTCCACTTTTGTTTCCTCTTTGTATATTCTTTCCCAGTTTTCTTTTTGAAAGAATTCTCTTATTTGATCAAAATTTGTTTTTTCATACATCAATCTTCCTTTTCTATATTGTTCATTTCTTTTCATGTATTTTTCCTCATTTAGTTCCAGTTAAATCAATATGTGGTCACTTTTACTTATTGGTGTCTTATATTCAATCTTTTCCACTATTTCAGGTTCTGATGTGATTATTAGGTCTAGTCTTGATGGTTCTTCTTTATTTCTATACCTAGTGTTCTCTTGAATCCATTGCGTCATTGTATGGTCAATAATCATCTCAAGTAGAACATTTCCCATGAGTCTTCTCCACCCTTTACTGCCATCTCTTCCCAGCAGACTTCTTTGCAATTAAAGTCGCCCATCACAACTATTCTTCCTCCATCTTCCATTATCTTATCTAATGTTATCCTTGTGTCTTCTATCATACTTTTATGTTCACTCTCTTCCCACGAGGCTGTTTTTGGAGGCACATAATTTATTACAAACTTTTTGCTCTTTTTATCTCTGTCTTCCACTTCGATCATAATCATCTCTACTCTGTTCTTTCCATATGTGACACTCCTCATGTTTATATCCTTCTTAGTCAGGAACATAACTCCACCCCCTTGTTTTATCTCTCTGTTTCTAATCCAATAATTATATGCATCATGTCCTACACTGTTGGGTGGTAGTGGACCTTTAAATTTTGTCTCTACAATTCCCATTATGTCCGGTTCTTTTTCCTTCAGATAATCATTCAGTTCATTCAATCCTGTTATTAATCCATCTATATTTGTGTAACACACTCTTAATTTTCTGCTACCTACCTACCCGACTGGCAACAAGCAGAAATAATTCGAAAAGGACTGAGAAAAGGACAGAGGAAAGTTATCGAAGCCTTGTACATATCCACCAACTCTAACATTAATCAGAAAGTGGGGAACATAAAATGGACAAAATATACGGCTGAGTATGCAAAAATGAGAAATTGCCCCAACACAGCGCCAACATAACATGAGTGTCCATCCGAGTTTGATTTATTTAATTTGTTTATTTATCTTATTCCATTTTATTCCATTTTCCATCTTTTGATCACATTAATTTTTATCACAATGTTTAATTTCTGTTCTGGTAATGCGAGTTTCTTTTCATGATCACACCATAATCAAATGACCAAAAACATGACATTCCGCCACATTTTATTTAATTTATTTATCCTTCCCCTCTTTTGTTCAAGTTTATTTCACATTTTTGTATCACATATAAACGTTTAATATTTTTCTGTTCTGTTAATATGTTTCTTCTCACAACATGATCACACTATTCTCATATTGTCTTAAAATATGACATCTCGCCACATTCTAGGACAACTCAGCCACATACAACTGTAATTTATTCCATCCATCTTATGTTCAAATTTTATTATTTTGTATCACTTATTTTTGTATCTCATGAATATTTAATATGTTATTCTTTGATATGTTTTCTCACACACTATTCTCATATCATCAATAAGTGTGACATCTCGCATCATCATAAAATGTGACATCTAGCGAAACCGGTCAGGACACCTCAGCCACTCTATTCCCACAAATGTTCGATTTCTGATGTTATATTAGTTTCACACAAGTCATATCATACTCACAAAATTGTACAACAACACCTCACTCAATTGTAAACTCCAACGGACCCCCACAAAGAGGGAACGCGGAGTCAACCAACTATGTATACTGCCAGCTTTATTCCCAGAGTATCATTCCTCTGAAGAAGCTACAAGCGAAACCGGTCAGGAAAAAACTCGGAACGAGACCCGTGACTCTCTTTTTTGTATATATATATATATATATATATATATATATATATGTATATATATATATATATACACATATATATACATATATATATATACATATATATATATATATATATATATATATGCAAAGAAATCACAAAACACACGTGATAAAATATTTTTGCAGAAACCACCGGGAAATTGAAAAAAAAAAACAGATACCGAACGTTTTCGTCTATTTAGACATTTTCAAAGGTACAAAAAAGCAATACAGAAAGAAACAATAAATACATAAGAAGACAAGGATACTCGGAGAGGTCCCATGTTACATTTTATCACACACAATTTTGTCAATAATAAAATTGTCCAATTTAAATAAACCCAAACTCAAGTTCATGTTATTTCCAAAATTTCTTTTTATAAAACAAGATTCAATAATATTTCTTTCTATAATATAATTACAAGAAGTAATTATTTTAGAATTTCCCCAGTCAATATTATGACCATAATCCCTTTGGTGGACAAATAATCCACTGGACACTTGCCCCGTTCTAATACTATATTTATGTTGGCCTATTCTTTTTTCTAAGCCTTTGCCTGTTTGGCCTATATAAATAAAATCACAATTTTTACATGGTATATTATAAATACATCCTTCTTTACTTCTTGGGGAATTTTTAATTAACAGACTCTTAATGTTGTTATTATTTTTGAATACTATCTGGATACCAAATTTTTCAAAAATGCTAGGAAGATGGATTAAATTTTCGTGGTACGGAATTGTTAGCATATTTTTATAATTAAATGGTTTGACCTGCGACGTATTAAGAAAACATTTCCTAGCTTTGATTTTTGTTTTATCAATAAGATGTTTTGGATATTTTAAATTTTCTCCAATGTCATAGATGAATTGTATTTCTTGATGCAAGAACTCAGGGGAACAAATTCTATAAGCTCTCAGGAACATTGAAGAAAAAACTGACAGCTTGGATTTTTGACTGTGATACGAGTAAAAATGAATGTACGAGAGGACATTGGTCGGCTTCCTGTAAACGTCAAATTTAAAGTATCTTCCACATCGGTAAATATTTACATCTAAAAATGGTAACATATTATTTTCTTCAACCTCTACTGTGAATTTAATGGAATGCACCAAATTATTTAAATCTGACAAAAAAGTATCCAAATATTGATCATTAGGCCAAATGCATAATATGTCGTCAACATACCTGTACCAAACTGCATTAATCGGAAGAATGTTTGGTAATAACTCTCTTTCAAAAAACTCCATATACAAATTGCTAAGAATTGGAGACAGACAGTTCCCCATGGGCATACCAAATGTTTGAGTATAAAAGTTTCCATTAAATTCAAACTTAGAGTCTATTACACATAATTTGATTAAACTAATAATAGTATGAGCAGGGAGTGTAAAGTCATGTTTCTTTTATTATTAATTTTATTATTGACAAAATTGTGTGTGATAAAATGTAACATGGGACCTCTCCGAGTATCCTTGTCTTCTTATGTATTTATTGTTTCTTTCTGTATTGCTTTTTTGTACCTTTGAAAATGTCTAAATAGACGAAAACGTTCGGTATCTGTTTTTTTTTCAATTTCCCGGTGGTTTCTGCAAATATATATATATATATATATATATATATATATATATATATATATATATATATATATATATATAATACAGTCAAGTTGATAGATATCTTAGGTCCAGTCCAGAGACTGAGTGTCAGCCCCTCAGGGCTGTAACTCTTGGAGTTGAGTGTTTTGATAATGGCCAAGTCCGATATGCATCTTGTGGCACCATCAAAAGCAGTAAGCCATTATTGGTTCCAGTGACAATATCATAAATACAGGAAAGGTATCCGGTTCATGTACACCATAAAAGAGAACTCACTTCGGCAAGTTGTTGAAGAAACTTACATTTTGGCTGAAGGAATCCTGAATACATTTTTGGCTTATCCTATCACTTAGACAAAAGGTCAGATTGGATGATGGTGGGTCTAGGCATGTGAAGTGGCAGCCCTGATGAGAAGAAATTGAGAGAAGGCTTAAGGAGCAGCATCTTACATACAAAAGTTCTTCATTATAAAAATAAAAAAAAACATTTATTCAAAAGTATGGCAAGCACTTGTTAACCAGAGTTGCTGAAATAATGTGTAGGTGCTAGAAAATGCTGCTCCCTGTAGTCGTGTAGCAACTGTAGTCCCTGTTATTAGGTCTTATGTGGTGTTGGACTGCAACTATATATCATCAAATTCACAAAAAGGGACACTGATTATCTGCCAGGAAAAACATACCTTAAGAACTAGATTGCTGGTGCCATTGTCAGCACTCCAGCATTCGCTACAGGCCTGCCACTCAAGGGAGTAACCCTCTGTGTGGCACTCTAGGTTGAGACCATTCTTTGGAACTTTAGGCACAAACAAGAATGCAGTATGCAAGCTCATATTCAGTATCAAGTTTAGCACAAGGACTAAAATGTAACGACCAAAGGCATCTGCTAGGAGACCTGTGGGAGATGACAGAGTTTAATTACAGGAGACTTGAGAAGTGTGATGATATGCGGGCTGAAAGTCATACGAGTATCTTTTCAAATGAATCTGTGGATAGAGAATGATGATAATAATTGTTGTCCTTTGTATTGCTGTGAGGCTGTTTCTATACTATTAGCTGACAGTAGAAGGGGAGCAGTTACAGGGAGTCAGCTCTCGATCCATGTGTGAGGTGAAAAAATCTAGTTAAATTTGCTAGAGAGGTCTTAGGCCTAGTCCAGAGACCAAGTGCCAGACCTTTAAGGCTGCATTCCTTATTTGAGGTGAAGGGATTAACCAATTTTGAAAACAGATTGTTCTGCTGTCCATCTTGAAGGACTACCACAAGCAGATACACATCATTGGTCCCTGGCTTGAGGATACTCTTGTAAAATGCTAACATGGGGATATTATTAACACATTTAAATGTCAAGATTTATTCTTAAGATTTATGTAGCATGAAATTCCATTCACTTTTGTAAGGATGAGGGGTAGATCCTGGTGTGGAAGTGGACTCCATCAGGATGGGATCAGTCAAATGAAAACATCTGGTGTTCACCAAAACATAATAAGTGAAAATGGGCTTACAAAGCTCCTGATTGTAGATAGCCTCTCTCTATATTAGATACCTCTCAAACTAGAATTTCCAAAAATCGAAACGAAAAGTTTCAAAACCTAGAAAATCCAGGATACTAGAAGACCTTTTGAACAATCTATGACAATACTTTCGTAAGGCAATATGCGTTCTGAATATACGAGACTTACATGGGAATTGAAGTCTCTAGGTCCTTACCCGCGATCGGTGGCCCGATGATCGAGGCTATGGGAAGGATAGCGTAGACGACTGCGATCTCCCGCACCGTCAGTCCCAACTGTTTCATGTGTAACGTCAGGAATGGCAGGAAAGCTTTCATACCTAGGAAGATCACAAACACACGCATTTCAAACTTAGGTAGACGATAAGGAAATATGTTAAGAGGGAGAGGAGAGGGGTAAGTTGGAGAGACAGAATATTTTGTTAGCGATAATCAGTGCTTCTTTGGAAACAATATCGTGCATAAAAGATGAAGTCAGAGGTGTTGAAGGAATATAAATATTTTTTATTTGTCTATTTATCATTATTATCATTTTAGACTTTTTTTTCGAATACAACGTCAAGGATGACTTCTGCTCGATCATGAAACTTGATGTGAAGGGAAAATCAGAGATAAGAGCATTTGATTTCATGATATTTCGCCAAAAATGATTTTCTTTAAGAAATGAACAAGGGTGCTACGAGACATACAGCGGGGTCCCCATTTACGAACGGTTCGCTATATGAACATAATGAATAACGGACGGGTTTCCTGAAGACAACGAAATTCGCATTAGAAACTGAAATTTGCCATGGTTTATTAGTTTTCTATATTTGCTATATATTTATTAATGTATGCACATTTTTACGCGTTTGCTACCAAGCTTGTATGTTTTCCATTTTCTGTATGATTTTATGTGGTGTTTGGGATCACGATGATGGGCCCCATTGCACAAACTTGAATAGGTAAGCGTGTCCCAGTGTGGACTGCTACAGTTTGAACTGCCTCCCTCCTCTCACTTTGTCAACTGTTGTATGCAACCTGTTTCACAGTGACCCCTGTGTGATTACCCTCTGGTGGACCAAGCTCTTTCTTTCATCTGTTTGTCCAGTCACGTGTCTCAATTTCCATTGTTATCCTGGTTTGCTCCTCTAGCTCTGTGTTGGGTTGGATGATGATGTATTCAGCATCTACTGCATTTCTGGCCCTTTACCTCAAGTTCTTGTGTGTTAGCCCCCTTACATTGTGATGGGATTCAGTCCCGTTCATATGTTCAACCTGGAAATTTGACAATCCTGTCGTAGCGAAGGTCAACTTGTCTTCACATATACTCATCTCAGCCCGATTTGTATTAATTTTCATTATTTCTACTAACTTGACATTTATTAACCTAACAGGGGGAGAAAGAGCGATGGAAAGTTATCACAAATACTTAAAGAGCCAACTTCTAAGAAATCAGATTCGATCTGGTAGACATGGTCGCTGGGGAACTATATCTGAATACAATGTACAAACTACAGCCAATATTTGCCGCATTGTGTTCATTACCAGCGATGTCATTCTTTAACATCAAAAAGACATGAGAAGTTTGCTTAAGACTGCCCCAGTAACACACGAATTGTTCATGAATGGAAAACATGTTATGAAATAATCTTCATAACCATAAATGAAGAGAAATACAGTACATATAAGAACATAAGAATGAAAAAGACGGCAAGAGACCATGAGGCCTACACTAGGCAGTTCCATGTCTATTACCACTTGTCATCACCATCCATAAAGTTGTCTAATCGTTTTTTAAAACAACTGATAGTTTCAGCGCTCACTATATGGTCACTAAGTCTATTCCATTCCTTCATCACCCAATTAGTCAACCAATTCATGCTTATTTCTTTCTTAAATCTAAATTTGTTCAGTTTAAATCCATTACTGTGGGTCCTGCCCTGTTGTCTTAATACGATGACCTTGTTTATGTCACCCTTGTTAAATTTATTGATCCACTTAAACACCTCTATTAGATCACCCCGCACTCTGAGTCTTTCTAGACTCTAGAGAGTGTAAGTTAAGGTGCCTAAGCCTCTCTTCGTAAGGTAAATTTCTGAACACATGTATAAGACTGACACCGAAACTGTATCGCATAATCAAGGATGGGTCTAACACTAGAGTTTGATAATTACCTCTGCACTTCTATTCGTAACCGTTCGAGCAATGAAACCTAATTCTCTTTGTTTTATTCCTGGCGCTAATTATTGTATCCTAATTTCTGTTAGCATTATGCTCCTTGTAGATTCAGATAAATGCGTAGTTAGAATTCTGTATGTGTGTATGTACATGCGTGACAGCGTGAATGTTCGAGAACTTACAAATTACACTGTATAACAATGAAAAAAAACGGAAATGAGACTATCCTTTTCTAGAGTTATTTTTTTGCGTAGATCACGAATATAACATCCGTTTCTTTCTGTGACCCTCCAGTTCTTCGTAAATAGCAGTGCCCGCAATGTCTATCTGAACGGTATTTTTTGTTGCTTTTACCATTTATATAATTTTTCACATAGCTATGTGTTTTTTTTCTTAACAGGATACAGAGTTAAGATGCCTAGAGAATGCAAGAATTCGCCAGACAAGTTTTGTTATATATGTGGATCAGTTACATTAAGGCAATACAAGAGACAGTTGACTCAACGTGTAAAGAAACTTTATGAGCTGTACTTTGGATGTAAAGTGGGTGACCAGGACAAAAGCTGGGCACCTCACATATGTTGTGTCAGGTGTACAAGTTCCCTTTCTGCCTGGGTGAAAGGCAAAGGGACTGGCCTCATGTTTGGCGTACCAATGGTCTGGAGGGAGCCAAAGGACCACTCAACAGATTGCTACTTCTGCTTAACGGATATTAAAGGTGGGTGTTCAGTGTTTATTTTTTACTGTTTTTATATATATTTTCAAGAGATGTATCAATAAAAAAGATCGAAATACATAATAAGTTGCACTTCCACTATTTTTGCACGTGATCACAACCAATAGTATCCATTTTTAGTCTGATTTTATTTTATTTTCCTGCAGGTCGCAACAGAAAAGGCAAGAAATCTATCGTGTATCCAGATCTTCAGTCTGCTATTCGCCCAGTTCTACATTCAAGTGATATTCCTGTACCACAGCCGCCCTCTGAACTACCAAGCGATGACACGAGCAACTCAGACGATTCAGAATCTCAAGATGCAGCGTATACGACACAACTTGAATCTGATAAGAAACCACACCTCATCACCCAACCAGAACTCAATGATCTAGTTCGTGATCTAACACATACTAAGCAACAGAGTGAACTCCTGGCCTCACGTTTGCAACAATGGCACCTGTTGGATGAAGAAGCTCGAATTACAGTATTTAGGAAGCGTTCTGCAAATCTACAGGATTTCTTCACTTTGGAAAACAACTTGACTTATTGTAATGATATCAGAGGCCTATTCAGTGCCCTTGAGCTGTCCTATGAACCCAATGAGTGGAGGCTATTCATAGATGGATCCCTTTACAGCATAAAAGCAGTTCTGTTGCACATTGGGAACACCATGCCTTCAGTTCCAGTTGCTTACTCAGTCATTTTAACCCATTAAACTCCGATGACAAGATGTCTTGTCATTTGGTCAAATAAAACAAAAAATTATAAAACACCAAAATGTTTGATCCAACACCAGAAAAATATGACGTCAGTCCTCGCTTCGCTCGCGAGCGAAGCGAGGACTGACGTCATATTTTTCTGGTGTTGGATCAAACATTTTGGTGTTTTATAATTTTTTGTTTTATTTGACCAAATGACAAGACATCTTGTCATCGGAGTTTAATGGGTTAAGAGAGACATATGAGAACCTTGCTTTTATTCTAGACCGCATAAGTTACAAAGAGCATGAGTGGTTAATTTGTGCAGACTTGAAAGTAGTAGCCATACTTAATGGGCTACAAACTGGATACACCAAATTTATGTGCTTTCTTTGCAAGTGGGACAGTAGGGCCAGATCAGAACATTATATACGCTCAGAATGGCCATCTCTGGAATCTATGACGCTTGGATGCCATAATGTAATTCATGAGCCACTAGTTAAGAAGGAGAAAATCATTTTGCCACCACTGCATATAAAACTAGGCCTAATGAAGCAATTTACCAAAGCACTGCAACATAACAAGCCATGTTTCCAGTATCTCAAAGGGATCTTCCCTAAAATTAGTGATGCCAAGATTAAAGAGGGTATATTTGTAGGCCCTCAGATTCGCAAGCTTATAAATGATGAGGACTTTGAGGCGACAATGGATGAACCTGAGCTAGCGGCCTGGCATGCATTCAAAGATGTATGCAAAGGGCTTCTGGGAAAGCACCAAGAGTCCCAGCGAGAGCGTAAAGTGGAGAGGCTAATCAAATGCTACCAAGATCTCGGATGCAATATGTCACTGAAGATACACTTTCTTCATTCTCATCTGTCCTTCTTCCCAGAGAATGCAGCAGATGTGAGTGATGAACATGGAGAGAGGTTCCATCAAGATATAGCGTCAATGGAAAACAGGTACAAGGGAAAATGGAGCCCTGCTATGCTGGCTGACTTCTGTTGGAACCTGAAGCGTGACACGCCTGAGACGTCTTATAAAAGAAGAAGTAAATAATAGATTGTAGGTTAATACATCATATAAAGCTAACAAACATGCCGATTCATTATATATTAATTAAATAAATACAATGAAGACATTTAATCTGACTTTGGGAGCAAAATACATTTATGGAATCTTGGAAATCTCTATTAATTGCATAATTATTAAAACAGCGATTTACAAAAAATTGTGACGTGGCATGAAATTTTTGTTATCAAATTTGAATTCAGCACACTGAACTTCATAATAAAACGCACATGAGAACTATGTTTTTTTCTTAATCCTGAAATTTGTTGTACAGTGTTACCAATTGTGCCTACTAAGTAATTAAAAATTTATTTGTAATGCAAAAGTTGAATGAATGGGAGATAAGTCTTTATTACTATCAAAATTTTATTTATTGTATAACTGAAATACTAATGAATGTAAATTTCTGTGTGCAAGGGATGCTTGTGAAATTGATATCAGTCAAGAGCGAGCTGCGAGTTGACTCAGGTTCACGTGAGTTGTGTGAGAGTGAAAGTGAAAAACGTAGAATGTACATTCCACGTACAATTACAGTTAGAAAAATACCTGCCGTGTTTTACTCCACCTTATTTATTGACCATACAATATAATGTACCGTTTCCTAGATTTAAGGTCAGGACTAACTAGAACTCCCAAGTCTCTCTCGCATTCAGTTTTCTCTAAAAACGTGTTATTTTAGATATATATATTTTCGGGGCTGTGTAGCCCTACGTTTAACACGCTGCACTTTGAGATATTGAAGTTCATTTACCATTTCACCGACCATGTGAAAAATTTGTTAAGATCGTCCTGCAGAATCTTGGCGTCGTCTCCTGACCTAATTTGGTGTCTTATTTTAGTGTCGTTCGCAAACTTACTAGCATCATTATTAATCCCATTGTCCAAGTCGTTTATGTACATAATGAACAATAAAGGACCCAAAACCGAGCCCTGGGGAACTCCACTAGAAATACTCCCCCACCTGGATTTTACACCATTTATTGACCCACTGTTTTCTGTCACTGATCAAAGTCCTAATGCATTCTAACACTTTTCCTCCAATGCCATGGGCTTTGATTTTACTTGGTAGTCTCTGATGGGGCACCTTGTCTAAGACTTATGCTGTTTGGCTGTGCAAATGTACATGTACATATGTGAATATTCACTGAATATTAGGGCAACACTTATAGCCACTGAAAAATGTTTGATTATCTTTGCTATAATGACAAAGAAGTTAAAAAGGAAAAACAACAACTGACCGCCTACGAAGAAGAAGGCGATGAATTTGATCCGTAACAGCTTCGGGTTTGGCTTCAGACTTAGCCAGAATTTCTGCCACCAACTCGACATCCTTTGCACCTCGTCTTCGGTCTCCTCATTGTCTTTGTGATAATCTTTTTCCTCTTCCTTCAGGTCCGTATCTCCGTTTAACAGTCTACATTGTTCCCACTCTGATTCTTCACCCCTTTCATTTGCTGTTTGCCATTTCTCTTCTGTTGCATCTTTATTTTTTTCTTCTCTTCGTGTAATACATTCTTTGTCTACTTGCGTATTGTTCGTTGCCGTATCATTTTCTAGGCGTTGGATGTCATTCGGTGGAGTGGAAATAGGGTCATTCAAGGATGGATCTGCAAAAAATAATAATAATAATAATAATAATCAGATAGAATAAAAGGCAAAATTATATGAATCCCCAGTCTCCTTTTTGCACTTACATTAAAACACACACACACACACACACATACACACACACACACACACACACACACACACACTTGAAATAAGAAAGGATAAAGTAAATAATACATCACTATGGGATTTAGGGACACATGGTTTTGCACCTGGGACCCCCAAAACAGTCATGGGCTCATAAGTTATTGATCCACGCGCTTGTAGGACCCCCTAATCATTGTACTGTATGAAAATTCCTCAGATTTCTGCTAATTTACTCGTTTGTTTAATGCTTTTTTCAGTGCAACATCACAAGGTTGGTACATCATATTTTTTTTTGTTAAAGTTGTTTTCATACGCGAGCGCACGTACACACGTGCACACACACAATCACACACACAAACACACACACACACACACACACACACACACACACACACACACACACACACACACACACACACACACACACACACACACACACACACACACACACACACACACACACACACACACGTACGTCGGATACACGGCGAAAATTGGAACTCCGGAAAAGAAGTGCAACTTTCGTGGATCTCAACGACGAGGGAGTATCTTGTTGTATTAGTAGGGAAGGGGGAAGCTCGTGGTGTAGTGGGAAGGTGAAGAAATAGGAGAAATGAGGAAGAGGACGAACGGGCCCCGGATCGTAGGAGAGGTGTAAACAAACGGGGGCCAGAATACACAGACGAGGAACAATAAGGAAGCAGAGGTGTCAAGAGCAGACATATAGATAATAGCAGCTCAATGGAAAGAGAAGATAACTGCTTTTGTGGATTTAATGAGGGAGGAGGTGACAACCTCCCCCGACTAGTAAATCTAGAAAAGAAAAAAAAAAAAATGAACGAAGAATGGGAGGTTAGGTTTACCCAAGTAACCCTAGTTACCGAAAGAGTTAATAAAATGGAAGAACTAAAGAAAGATAATCAAAATCTAACTAAAGAAACAGAAGAATTAAAAAGATAGTTAAGAGAAGTAAAGGAAGAGAATGAGGAATTAAAGATGAATAATAAAGAAAGTAAAGAGTCCATAGCAAAAGAGGTAAGTGGTTGGAAAAAAGTACAAAAGAACAATAAAATGGAATTTAGAGATATAATGGAAAAAGCAGATGAAAAAACAAACTAAAGACACAGTTATCAAAGTGATGAGGGAGAAGGAGAATATAGTAAGAGACTTAGTGGATAAAAAGAAATGTATAATTATATTAGGGATGGAAGAGAAGAATAACCTTAATAGGACTACAAGAATAAAGGAGGAAAAGGAAAAAGTAAATAATATATTAGAAGTAGTTCAAGAAGATGAACCAGAAATAGGGAAACAAATAGAAGAAATTTATAAGCTCGGGAAATAAAATACAGATAAGACCAGAGCAATTAAGGTTAAATTCAGGTGACAAACGACAGCAGAGAATATCCTAGAAAAAACAAACAAACAGAGAAACTAGCAGACATTGAGCAATATAAACAGGTATGGATAAAAAGAGAAATGAATAAAGAGGAAAGAGAGGATGACAAAATAAAAAGACTAGAAGCTAAGGGGAAAAAACGAGAAAAGAACAAAGTAAAAAAAAAATCTATTGGAGAGTAGTGAATATGAAAATGAGGAAATAGTTCATAGCAGAAAAAAAAACAGAAGGGAAAAGAAAAACATAATGGAAGTAGCAGAAAATGAAAGAGACTTAGCGGATAAAAATAAATATATAATTACATTAGGGATGGAAGAGAAGCATAATCTTAATAGGACTACAAGAATAAAGGAGGAAAAGGAAAAAGTAAATAATATATTAGAAGTAGTTCAAGAAGATGAACCAGAAATAGGGAAACAAATAGAAGAAATTTATAGACTCGAGGAATACAATACAGATAAATCCAGACCAATTAAGGTTAAATTCAGGTCACAAACGACAGCAGAGAATATCTTAGCAAAAACAGAGAAACTAGCAGACAGTGAGCAATATAAACAGGTATGGATAAAAAGAGAAATGAATAAAGAGGAAAGAGAGGATGAGAAAACAAAAAGACTAGAAGCTAAGGAAAAAAAACTAGAAAAGAACAAAGTAAAAAAAAAAAAAAAAAAAAAAGAGAGAGAAATTCTATTGGAGAGTAGTGAATATGAAAGTGAGGAAATGGTTCATAGCAGAAAAAAAAACAGAAGGGAGAAGGAAAACACAATGGAAATAGCAGAAAATTTAAAGTGTCTTACACAAATATAGATGGATTGATAACAGGATTGAACGAACTGAATGATTATCTAAAGGAAAAAGAACCGGACGTAATGGGAATTGTAGAGACAAAATTGAAAGGTCCACAACCACCCAACATTGTAGGACATGGTGCATATAATTATAGGACTAGAAACAGAGAGGTAAAACAAGGGGGTGGAGTTATGTTCATGAATAAGAAGGGTATAAATGTGAGGAATGTCACATATGGAAAGATTAGAATAGAGATGATTATGATGGAAGTGGAGGACAGGGATGGGAATAGCAGGAAGTTTGTAATAAATTATGTGCCTCCTAATACGGAAAATGGAGAAAAGTGGGAGGTGAGCCAGTTGTTGTTTGCTGACGACACTGCGCTTGTAGCAGGATCAGAGGAGGGATTGAGGAAGTTAATAACAGAGTTTGAGAAGGTGTGTGAAAGAAGGAAGCTGAAGATAAATGTAGTCAAAAGTAAGGTGATGAGATGTACAAGGGGAGAGAGTGACAGCAGGCTGGAAGTGAGTATTAAGGATGAAAGACTGGAGGAAGTGGATAGTTTTAGATACTTGGGTGCGAATGTGGCAGGAAAGGGAGGAGTGGGGATGGAGGTAGAATGTAGATTGAGAGAAGCGAGTAAATGCCTTGGTGGATTAAAAAGTGTAATGAGAAATAGACACCTGGGAATGGATGCTAAGAGGAGGTTATATGAAGGAGTGATTATGCCAACAGCACTGTACGGGGCAGAAACATGAAACATGAGAGAGGAAGAGAGGAGTTTGAATGTGTTTGAGATGAAATGTCTGAGAATATTGATAGGGGTTCCTAGGCTAGATAGAGTGAGAAACGAGGAGGTGAGGAGGAGAACAGGGGTGGAAAGGGAGCAGGGAGATAGGGTTGATGAAAGAATATTAGGATGGTTTGGACACATGGAAAGAATGAGTGAAGAAAGATTAGTAAAAGAAGTGTGGAAGGCAGAGGTGGAAGGAGTGAATATGAGGGGGCGTCCTAGGATGAGATGGATGGATGGGGTGAAAGGGGCATTACGAAGGAGAGGAATGTCTGTGGAGGAAGGACAGGAGAGGACAGAAGATGGGGGTGAATGGAGAGGGGTTGTGTATAGATGATGATGTGATGCATGAGGGGGAGTGGGTGGGGGGAGGGGGTGATGAGGAAGTATGTATGAGGGGAAAAAAAAATGACGCAGTCCGAAGGGATTTCTCCCAGTCTTCTCCTTTTCTGCATGGGGGGACGTAGAAAGCGGGTAGCTGAATTTATGTAGCGGCCTTGCTGTGGATTTGCTGTGTCTTGCGACACTGCTTCTGACCCAGGGCAGTGGACAGGATGCAGGGATGCCCCGTCATCCAGGAGGTGTCAAGATGGGAGGGAGGGAAGAGGGTGGAGGGGAGTGGAATATATAGGAAATGGAACGAGTGGTAGTGGTTTCTATGCCTTTTTCTTTTTGTCTATCCCTCGTGTTGGGGGAAAAAGCCTTTGGTATATGTATGTATGTATGTAAAACGGCCTCGTGGGAAGATAGAGAACACAAAAGTATGTTCGAAGACACAGGGATAACACTAAATAAGACAATGGAAGACTGAGGAAGAATAGTTATAATGGGTGACTTTAATTGTAAAGAAATCTGCTGGGAAGAGATGACAGTGAAGGGTGGAGACGATCTATAGGGAAATGTACTACTTGATATGATTATAGAACATACAATGACGCAATGGATACAAGAGAATATTAGGTATAGAAATGAAGAAGAACCATCGAGACTGGACCTAATAATCACATCAGAACCCGAAATAGTGGACAAGAGTGAATATAAGACACCAATAAGTAAAAGTGACCACATATTGGTTGAACTGGAACTAAATGAGGAAAAATAAATGAAAAAACGAACAATATAGAAAGGAAAGATTGATGTACAATTTTTTTTTTTATAAAGCAAGAGAATTCTTTCAAAAAGTAGACTGAGAAAGAATACACAAGGAGGAAACAACAGTAGAAGAGAAATGGAATATTTTGACAAAAATTTACAAAGGAGTGGAAAAGTATGTCTCAAGACAAAAGCAAGAAAAAGAATATGTAAGGTGTTGGTACAGCAAAAGATGTAGGGAGTTAAAAGACTAAAGTGATAAAGCTTGGATAAAATGGAAAAAATGCAAAAGACCTGAAAAATGGAAAATATATACTAGTTATAGAAATGAATATGTACAAGTGTGCAAAGAAGAAAAGAGAAGATACAAAAAAAATGTCTTAGAAAAATGTAAAGATCAACCAAATCGGTGTTTACGAGAAACAACCTAGATATATCGAGTGGGAGGAGAAAGTCCCCCCTATGGAAGAGATAGAAGTAACAAGGAATGAAATAATGATTCACTTGAGTAATCTCGATGTCGGAAAATCGTATGGACCAGATGAAATGGCAAACTGGATTTTGAGAGAATGCAGGAATGAACTAACAGACAAAATACATAGTCTAATAAACAGTTCATTGAAAGAAGGAAAAGTTCCAGAAGATTGGAAAAGAGCAAATATAGTACCAATATATAAAGGGGGAAACAAGGAAGACCCTACCAACTATAGACCGGTCTCTTCTACAAGTACGATAGCTAAACTTTGTGAAAGAATGATCAAAAATAGATGGGTAAGGCATTTGGAAAAAACAACGTACTAAATCCAAGGCAATTTGGATTTAGACAAGGACGATCATGCGTCACAAACTTAATGTGTTTCTATTCAAGGCTAATAGATGTAATACAAGAAAGAGATGGATGGGGTGATTGTGCATTTCTAGACCTGAAAAAAGCTTTTGATAAGGTGCCTCATAAGAAGTTGCTAAAGAAATTAGAAAATGCAGAAGGAATACAGGGCAAACTGCTGAAGTGGATGGAAGACTTCTTGCATGAAAGTAAAATGAGAGTGGTGATAAGAGACAAAAACACTAATTGGGATGAAGTGATAAGTTGAGTTCCACAAGGAACAGTTCTGGCCCCAATAATGTTTGCTATATATATTAATGATATATATAAAGGAATTGAAAGTTATATGAGCTTCTTTGCGGACGATGCAAAATTGTTGAAAAAAGTGAACACTGTAAAAGATAGAGTCGCTACAGAGTGATCTCAATAAAATATGGGAATGGAGTAGGAAGTGGGAGATGGAATTCAACATTAAGAAGTGTAGTATAATAGAATTTGGATGAAGCAAAAAAAAAAAAAAAAAAAAAAAAAAGAATAGTGGGATCATATAAATCGGGAGAAGAGGAAAAGTAGAAAATGAGAAGGACTTGGGAGTAATTATTATGAATAATATGTCCCCTGAGAAACATAAAAAAAAAAAAAAAAATGGAGAAACTTATGATTTAATAAGAATAAAGTGGCATTTACATACCTGGACGAAGAAATTGTGAAGGAAATACGACGTGGTTACCAAGTACAAAAAATTGTATAAAAAAAATTGAAAGAATACAAAGAGCAATTACGAAATTGGCACCAACACTCTCAAAACTATCATATGAAGAGAGACTAGCAAAACTTGAGCTACAGACATTAGAGCAAAGAAGAGAGAGAGGAGATTTGATAACTATTTATAGAATCATAAAAGGCATAGAAACTATTAATAGAGAGGATCTAATAAAATGGGATAGTAGAAATACAAGAGGACACGGAAAGAAAATCAAGAAAGACAGTTATAGAAAATACCTGAAAAAGAACGGCTTTCCCCACGGGTGCGGGACTACTCAACACCGCCAACTTAACACCGCCAACTCAACACCGCCGACTCAACGCCAGGACAACTCAACACCGGGACAACTCAACACCGGGACAACTCAACACCGGGAGAGGTCACCGATAAAGTTATTCCTTATTTACAGCTCATGATTATTATTATTTTTTTGCTTGTATGTATATATGTATAAATAAGTTTATTTAGAACCATATATATTTGTATGTGTATATATAATGTGTATACTCTAACCGGTATATGTATGTACATATATAATGTGTATGTTCGAACCAGTATATGTGTGTGTATATATATAATGTACATATTTGTGTAAATGCATCTTCATACATAATTAAATGTATGTTCCTGTGTTTGAATGTATGGTTAAATGTATTCTTATATGCGTTTCTATATGCATGTAATATATATATATATACATATATATATATATATATATATATATACGCATACATATGTATGTATGTAGATACATTACACACGCACACACACAATATATTTTTATGCGACGTTTTTGTTTGAAATTTCCTGGCCAGGAAAGGCTAATCAAGATGCATATATCAAAGGAGGATACCGTAAGTTAATCCTAAGGTTAAAAGAGACAAACAAATAGAGATTGAGATAATCTGCCCAGATTTATTTTGAAAGTATTTTTTTTTTTTTTACTTAATAAATGGCAATTTTTCTGAAATGGCAATCTTAACACTGGCTGTTTTCCTTGGGGAAATATTCCCAATGGTAATTTCCCCACTGGGAGTTTTCCTAGAACCCATCTTAAAAGTTAAATCAAACTAAAGTATATTATATTAAGAGTACTTTTTTTATTTTGTATTTTAAAGGAAATAGAAACTTTAGATACTTAACTAAGTAATTTATTTGTTATATAACATTATTTGAAACATTAAAGATTAATAAATAAATACTTGGCTTGAATCTTAAAGAAAACGGCTACAATTTAAAAACATAACTTTTTAAAATTAAATATAAGCTATTTACAAAGGATACATTTTCAACATAAGTCTGAAAGGTAATGAAGGAATTTAATTAAAATTGTATGCAATTCCCCTCAAATATTCTGTGGGGGCTCGTTCGGAAAAAGTGTAAACAATATGCCGAATTCTATCATCTGCCTTCATATACTTCTTCAGTTTAGGAGGGGGTGGATGTCCCCCAATCAACTGCTCAAAAAATGCATCGCGATTTCTTTGCACCTTCTGCAGTCCTTTAATAAATCTCCAAATAGTAGGATGCTCCATTCCGAGTTCTGTCTGTAGTCTCCTGTTAGCTGCTTCAGCATGATTATTTGTCCGATCTTCCATTTGTAATGTCCTTTCGTACACATTCCACATTTCAGGGGGGAAGAGTGGAGGTCTTCTGCCGTTTCCACGTCGATTTGGTCTTCCAATATAGTTATCTTCGAACCAATTCAGCAATGTTGCAAGTTCCTCATTTATGTCCACAGAGAGGGCATCAACATAAGTATCAATATGAGCGAGAGGAACAAATGCTAAACTTAATATCATCTTGGCTCTTAGGGCAAAGCTAGCGTCGTTGTTATACATAGAAGTGTAACCCATGGCAGTTATCTTTCTGTGCATATTTTGTGATAAATGGAAAAAACATCCTTTTATTTCAACTTCTGGAAAGACTTCTTTCAACGCTGTAAAGGCAGCGTGCTCAAAGTCGCAAATAATAGATGTTGGGCTTAGTGTGGGCTCGAGATCTTTCAGCATTTCAAACATCTTTGAATAAGTTGATCGCTGCTTATTTGGCAAAAGAGCATAGATAATTGGAATTACACCATTGAATTTCTTTGCAAGAATAATGTAAACCTGTGAAAATAATCTTGGTGCTATTTTAAAAGTTCCATCGCCATACCAAGTATCAGACGATTGTAAATGTTGCAACCAACTTTCTCTTCCAAAAAGCAGAATTCTGTGTAATCCAGGACCACTATCTCCAATCAGGAAATTTTCTTCTCTCCCTTCTTCTGGAATGTAAATCTTGTACTGGTGTGGCAACTCTAATTCTTGAAGATCTACAGGAGTCGGAGGGGGGGCACTTACGGCTCTCCTTTTGCGTTTAATCGTTTTTCTCATAGCTGAAGCATCAGGTAATGATCCAAGTGTAACTTGTGAAACATTAGTTAATATTTCACTTATTACTACACTTGGTTTTTCAATGGTGTCTACGGCGCGTCGTTTCAAGGCTGTGTAAGCTTTAGCCACTTCTACATTGGATACAGATGAATTATGGGAATGCTTGTTTACTTCCTTGATAACAGACCCAAATTGTGTATGAATCCTTGCATTGCACCTAGAACCTTGATCACAACGCCAAAATTTTATATTATTATCTATTTTACTAAACTTATCAAACACAAACATATGTCCTTCGTATGCAAATTTCTCTTTTCCTCTTTGACTAAGTATTTCCATTTTGGGTGTGATGAAAAAATTATATATATATTTTTTCACAAATATCTTTCAAAAATTCTAAGTCGTAGACCGATGTAAAGAGATGGACAACCAACACTGGTATTGAGCTATGCTTGCTTCGTGTTACTACTGTGGCAAAGTTGGTCAATTTATATGACAAAAGAAGGAACGTGGCAAAGTGTCAGGTGTGGCGGGCTGTCACAGCGGGTGGACCAAGTATCCGCCTGTTGTTCGCGTGGCTGAAACGTCCGTCTGGATCAGGGGCTCTGTGTTTATTGTTCATTACGACAAAGCGTGCTGCTGCTTTAGCCCATATTAAATCCCCAGTCCTCTTATTGATGTTATCATAGATGTTGATAAAAACGGACTCCATCGCCTTTCTTTCCTGCCGATCCAGAGCCCCTGATCCAGACGGACGTTTCAGCCACGCGAACAACAGGCGGATACTTGGTCCACCCGCTGTGACAGCCCGCCACACCTGACACTTTGCCACGTTCCTTCTTTTGTCATATAAATTGACCAACTTGACTTCAAACTATGTTCCTCTGAAGAAGCCACTTAGGCGAAACTAGTCAGGAATAAAAGTATTTCCCTCAGCTCGTGTTCCCTTGCCTCCTATCCACATTCGTCACAATGTATACACATTATTATTATTATTATCATATCATTATCATTATTATTATTATTTTTATTATTATTATTTTTATTATTATTATCATTATTAAGGCGAAGTGGTTTATAAAGCAAATGGTAAATCTGATCTAACGAAGTCAACTATGATATTCACAAATATGTTTTTCAAAATTATCATACATCATCATAACATTTACATTTCTTTTCATTGTCTCCTATCTATTTCTTCATTCTGATTACCACACTTTTGGTTCTTTTCATTGTCTTTGCATTTTTTTTCATTGTCTTTGCATTTTTTTTCATTCGGGACAACTCAACACCTCTCCCGGTGTTGAGTTGTCCCGGTGTTGAGTTGTCCCGGTGTTGAGTTGTCCTGGCGTTGAATCGGCGGTGTTGAGTCGGCGGTGTTGAGTTGGCGGTGTTGAGTTGTCCCTTCCCGTTCCCCACAGGGTAATAGATGTTTGGAACAAGTTAGATGAGAAAGTGGTGTGTGCAAAAACAATACACGAATTTAAAAACAGTCTAGATAAAACGAGATATGAAGACGGGACACCACGAGCATAGCTCCCCTTCCCGTAAAATACAACTAGGTAAACTAGGTAAATACACACGCACAAGCGGACCTCCAGACTAACACGTCAAATTTGAGCTCTCGAGAAACACGTTAAGAGTGGAACGTCTCAACAGTGTCGCATTAATAGGATACCTAGGATATGTTAAATGGGAAGAGTAGTGCTCGTGGATACCTGAGATGGTTAAATTACAGCGTTAATAGGGAGTATTGAAGCAAAATGGAAGAAAACTATGACAGGCCAGAGAAACCAAATGGTGGCGGAGCGTCGAATCATAACATAAATACGTACCCAGATCCATCTATCAATGCAAAAGCAAAGCATAATGTAAATATGAGCTTCAGGTCGCCTCGGTATACGAAAAAATTAATTTAGATAGTGGGGATGAGGGACATTTTTCTGGATTCAGTGGATATGAAAAAAGACTTCTTAGTAGAATTGTAGACATAGAGAGGGAGATGAGACGTATGAATAAATCATAGAAGCAAGAGACTAACGATCCATGGAGGACGAATCAAGAAATAAACAAAGAAGTGAGTGACTCAAAAAAGTAAATACTGAAATAAAAGAAGAGGTAATTAAAAAAAAAAAAAACTAGCCGAGTTAAAATGTGACCGTAACTAAAAAAAGCATAAGACGATGATTTACAACAACTCAGGAATGAATGGAAGAAAGACCAAGAAAAAGATAAGACAATTAAAGAAAAAAATAGTTCATCAACAAATGTGGGAGAATACCGATGATGCAGTCATTAAGGTAATTAAATAAAAAGAAAATCTAGTAAGAGATGCAGTAAACAAATAAATAAATAGATAAATAAATAAATAAAAGTGTATAGTAGTATATGGTATAAAGGAAAAACAACCTAAATTGGACCCTGAGAGATAAAGAAGAGAAAGAATGGGCAAGAAAGGTTTTAAAAGTAGTACAAAATGAAGAGCAAGAAATAGAAAACGAAATAAAGGAAGTGCACAAAGTGGCTAAATATGGCAGAAGAAAAAAGTCGACATCTAAATATCAAATCAAGGTTACAAATGGCAGCGGAAGAAATTTGAGCAAAAACAGGAAAATTAGCAAGAAGCGAACACTACAAAAGTATATGGATAAAAAGAGACAGGAATGATAAGGAAAGAGAATGAGATAATATATCAAGAAGCGAAGTTAAAAAAGGGAGAGAGAGAGAGAGATAGAAAACGGAGATAGGAGATAGAAAACGTAATTCTGTTGGAGAGTGTTAGACACGAGGCTGAAAAAATTATACATTAAAAAAGCGAAAGGTTTAGAGAAAGAGATAGAGGGAGTAGAAAATTAAAATTAGCTTATACCAGCAAAAATGGATCAATCTTAGGATTAAACAAACTTAATGATCACCTCTCAAAAGAAAAACCATACATAATGGGAATTGTGGAGACAAAATTAAGGGGTCTACTATTATCAGTGTTAGACATGGATTAGATAATCACTGGCTTAGAAATAGAGAGGAGAAACAAGGTTGGAGTAATGTTCCTGGTTAAGAAAAACTTAGTTGTGACGAAAGTTACATATGGAGAGAACAGGCGGAGATGATCACAATAAGAGTTGAAGATAGTGACATAAAAAGCAGAAAGTTTGCAGTGACTTATGTGCCCCCCAAAATGGGGTCTTAGAGAGAGTTTATTCCAAAATGTTAGATGATACGAGACTCATTAAACGAGATGCTTTAAGAATGGAAGTAACGCGGTACTTATGGGGGACTTTAACTGCAAAGAAATCTGTTGGGAAGAGATGACAGTGAAAGGTGGAGAGGATCAATGGAAAATGCATTACTTAACATTACTATAGAACATACAATGACACAATGGGTAAAAGAAAACACTATATTTAGAAATAATGAAGAACCGTCAAGACTAGATTTATCATTTACGTCAGAACCTGAAATTGTGGACAAAATTGAATACAAAACACCGATTGCGAAGAGTGACCATATACTACTTGAGTTGGAACTAAAGGAGGAAATATATTTATATAGGGAAAGGAGAAATACAGAAAAGAAAGACATGTATAGTAAAGCGGACTTTGAGAAACTTAGTATTTTTTAAGGCGAGCTGGGAAAAATTCTACAATGAAGAAACACAAGTGGAAGAAAAATTGATAATTCTGATGAAAATCTATAAAGGAGGAGTTGATAAATATGTCCCAAAGCAAAAACAGGAAAAGATGTATATTAAGTGCTGGTTTAACAGAAGGTGCAGCAAAGCGAAAGATAGAAGAGATGAAGCTTGGAAAAGATGGAAAAAAAGACAAAAAACCTAGAAAGTGGCAAATATATATTAATCAAAGGTATGAATATGTAAAAATACGCTGGGAAGAAAAAAGAACCCATGAAAAAGACATAATAGAAAAATTTAAGGATCAGTCAAAACTATTCTATATGTAAATGGTAAACTAAAAAAAAAAAAAAAAAAAAAAAAAAAAAAAGGAAATAGTGAAGCTACACCAACGGAATATGGAACACACAGAAGATATAGAAATAGCTGAAGTCGTGAGCAAACACTTCAAGTCGGTTTTCACTAGAGAAATTGTACAACATCGGAATGAAATATGAGGGAAATAATAGTAACATGTAACCATACCACGCACGTGATCCACATGCTTACAACATGGCATTACCTCCCCCTCCTGCTGACCTTGCAATCCCAGAACAACTACCTTACCACAGAAAACCTAACGCAACAGATTTCAAGACAAACAAGATATAGATGTCCAATGTCACCAGAGAAACCCATTAAACCCCCTTTATTATACCTATCCCTATTATATTACCCATAAGCTAACATATAACATATCTAACCATACCCTCCAACCATACGACTAACCCCCACACATAAAAACAACCCCAATGCATATAATAGCCAACAACCCACTAACCCCCTATATTAACCGACGATAATGTAACCAAGAGGAGAGCTGAGCAGGTCGAAAGCCTGCCAGCCGCAGGTGTGCCCGAGGTCAAGACCAGGCACTTACTATATTTTGCCCAAAGGGCCCATATATAGATTGTTATAATCAAACCAGATTCTGTTGTTATTGATAAATAGAAGAAACTCCGGTTTTGGAATTTATCTCGCCCGCATTAAGTCCACCTTATGTAACCTACAACAATCACCAAACGGGGAAAGAAATAATCGACCAAATAATGAACCTTCGTGTCAGGAAATTGCACGGCCTAGATGAACCTTCGTGTTAGAATATTGCACGGCCTGGACGAAATAGCAAATCGGATATTAAAAGAATGTAAAGAAGAACTAATAGACAAAATATATAACATAACAAGTTGCTAACTCAAAGAAGGAAAAAGGAAGATCCAACAAATTACAGACCTGCTCCCCTTACAAGCACAGTAGCCAAATTTTGTGAAAAAGTTATAAAAAATAGATGGATAAAACATCTGGAGAACAATATATTAAATCCGAGACAATTCGGATTTAGACAGGGAAGATCATGTACCACAAATTTGATCTGTTTTTACTCAAGACTACTAGATATAATACAGGAAAGGGACGGATGGGCTGATTGTGCTTTCCTAGATCTACAAAAAGTTTTTGATAAAGTCCCACACAAAAAACTATTAAGAAGACGGGAAACCATGGGAGCAATAAGAGGCAAACTACTGAAATGGATGGGGAACTTTTTGTATGAAAAAAAAAAAAAAAAAAAAAAATGAGGGTAGTGCTCAGAGATAAAAGTTCTACTAGGGAAGAGGTGATTAGTGGAGTTCCACAAGAATCAGTATTGGCTCCAATAATGTTTGCTATTTATGTGAATGACATGGACGAGGGTGTGGAATGTTAGATGAACTTTTTTGCAGATGACGCAAAACTATTGAAGAAAGCGAGTACTGAAACGGACTGTGACTCACTGCAGAGATCTGAACAGGGTTTGAGAAAGGAGTCAAAAGTGGGAAGTGAACTTCAACATTAAGAAATGTAGCATAATGGAATTTGGAAAAAAGGGTATCAGGACAATATAAAATTGGTGCAAAGGAAGTAAAGAAAGTGGGATCTGAAAAAGACTTGGGAGTAATCTCCACATAGGATATCTCCCCTGACAAACAGATAAACAAAATTTCGGCGAAACCTGTAACTTGGCATGATCAATAAAAGTGGCTTTTACTTGGATGAAGAAATGGTAAAAAAAATACTAGTCACACTGATAAGGCCAAATTTAGAGTACACAGCGACATTATGGACACACTGTACTAAAAAGAATACAAGGAAAATTTAGAGAATCCAGAGAGCAACTACGAAGATGGCCCCAACACTATCAAAACTGTCATGAAGAAAGATTGTCAAAACTAGAATGACCGATTCTGGAACAAAGAAGAGAAAGAGGTGACTTGTTGACTATCTACATAATTATGAAAGGTATAGAAGTCCTTGATAGAGAAGACTTACTAAATTGGGATAAGAGAAACACAAGAGGACATGGAAGGAAGCTCAAAAAGGACATCTATAGAAGAGACCTGAAAAAGAACAGCTTTCCCCACAAAGTGGTGGATGTATGGAACATACTAGACGCAATAATAGTGTGTGCAAAAACAATACACGAATTTAAGAGCAAATTAGATATGGCAAGATACAGAGACGGAAAACCACGAGCGTAACTCCCCTTCCCGTAAGATACATCTAGATAAATACAACTACCAGATGATTACAACTAGATAAATGCAACTAGGTACACACACACACACACACACACACACACACACACACACACACACACACACACACACACACACACACACACACACACACACACACACACACACGTCGGTCCAAGTGACAGCGAAGTTTGGAACTGCTGGAAAACTTCAAGTTTCGTCGATCTCAGAAGAAATGTCAATAAGAGGGCTGCAGACGACGCAGGTGAAGTCGAAAATATCAGTAAAGGCACTAAGATAAGAAATATAGATAAGAACAACACAATAGAAAGTGGAGATAATAATTTCCATGGGTTTAATGAGGGAGGGGATGCCAACCTCCCCCGATTACCAAATCTAGAAGAAAAAAATAGAAAAATTATCGAACACTGGAAGGTTAGGTTCAGCCTACTTACACGGATTACGAAAAGAGTTGATAAATTGGAAGAACTAAAAAAGGAGAAACAAAACCTAACTAAAGAAAAAGAAGAATTAAAAAGACAGTTAAAAGAAGTAAAAGATGAGAATGAGGAATTAAAGAATGACAATAAAGAGAATAAAGAGTCCATAGCAAAAGAAGCACAGGGTTGGAGAAAAGTCCAAGAGAACAACAAAATATATTTAGAGATATAGTGACACAACAAATGAAAGAACAAAGTAAGGACACAGTTATCAAAGTGATGAGAGAGAAGGAGAATATAGTAAGAGACTTAGCGGACAAAAAGAAATGTATAATTATATTAGGGATGGAAGAGAAGCATAATCCAAATAGGACTACATAGTACAAGTAAATTAGATGAAAAAAGGCCAAATAGGGGGAAAAAAATTATTAAGTTTTTTATATTTGGTAGAGACTCCCCAAGGATCACAAAACTAAGATTCAAAGAGTTCCCCACCGTCAGATGGGTGCAACCCCCTTTTTTGGGGGGTAACCCCCCCCCCCCTCTTCGGAGGGTACTTTTCCCCATATTTACTGTTTTTTCTCCAAAGGAGTGCATCATACGGATAAAAGGTATAGGAACCAAAAAAAATGAAAAATTAAATTCTGCACAAGTTTATTTCAATGTTTTTTTGCTCTAAATATTATAGTTTTTGCGCAAATAAGCCCGAAAGTAGGAGGCTCAATTTCGCCGATATGCAAAAAAAAAAAAAAAAAAAAAAAAAAAAAAAATGCATTTCGCCATTACATTTTGTTCAATAACTGTTAAACTACTAATTTCTCGTCAAAATACAATATAGATGATATTGTTGAGTGAAGATTTTCATTCATATGGTATCCTTGTTTTCTTCTATATCATTATTATATTTTTTTCAGAATGAAACTGGAAAGTAGAAGACCCGTTTTATCGTAAATAAAAGCAAAAATATCCATACCACAGTCAAACGAATAAATTTTTGTGAAAATCGCATGTAAATGTAACTGGGGTATACCAGTTGATAATGAAACTAGGCCTTCTGTTCTGATGAATGGGTAGTGGTGATGAAGCCATTCACAAATGTTTGAACATTCTCCTCATCCTTTCCAATCCTTGACTCCCTTAATTCAACATGTTGAAAGCTATTGCAACTCTGAATGCCACTAAATTGCTCGACACTCTCGCATAGATGATGAGCTACAGGTAAATCGAAGACCAATTTCTTCAGAACAATTTCAGTGAAGCCTCTTCCATGAGTGATGTCTCCAATACTCTTCATATTTTTCATCAATGTTTGTTCTATTGTCATATCTGACCATACACCACACCAGTAATTTTCAGAACGTCGAATAGTAAAGTACCCATCCGCCGTAAATTTCTGAAACTCATTGTGTGGCATGTTGAGAGGAAGAGAATCCATATCTTGGAGATAGAGTTGGCAAGATTTGGCGTACTGTATATGGCCAGTGGCATAGAAAATGGGCAACATAGCTCTTACGCAGTCTAAATGAAGCTTCCAGTTTCCCATGCGCTCTGCCTCAATGAAATGCAATGCAACAATCACAAGGTCAAAATATTGTAGCGACAACTGAGCTGTCTTTCATTTTTCCAAAATATTAGACATGTGATCATTCAAGTTTATTTGGATTCTTTTTAGAACATCATCACTTTCAACTGCACTGAATGATGGAGGATGGGCCTTGAATGATGAAAGAAGTTGTTCTACATACTGTCTGTCACTATCGTCAATAGCAACTTCTTGAAGTATGAGTTTTGCCAGGGCACAGTATGTCAGCATGTGATTTCTAATAGCTTGAGCATATGCATGCCCTGACAGCATGTGTGGCACTGATGAAGAACCATAAACAGTTGACCATAGTTCTGAAATCCCACTGCCCTCCATTATGTATCCAATGGACCCAAGATAAGACATAAGGAGATGGAATCCCCCCCCCCCCCGCCTTACAATTACATTGCTAAGTTCACCATCTGGACTTGAGGACACTATATCCTTGGCTTTGATGTAGAGTGGCTGGTCAAAAGTTACAAAGCATATTACTTGCACTGATTTTTTTGTTTCCCCGGCAGCATAGTTTAAAGCACTTAGCACTGTACTGTACTCAGTTGGTGGTAGGCTAATGAAAGGCAGTGAAGGAATTTTTGACCGATCATAAGAATGACTTTGTGTTATACCTTCCATGAAACCTTGCCATGATGGGAAGGAAGGGGTTTGGATAAATTTTCCATACATCCACAAAACATCCTTTGGTGCTGGGGTTGAAACACACTGTACAGCTTCACTGTTAGACACAATTTCCAGTTCTAAGTTCTTTTTGTTTGTCTCCATACTTTTTTATTTGAATTTGTCCAGCTGCAGCGATCTCATTAGAGGATGGAATACTTCGCAATTTATTAATTTCCTGACTTCTTACAGTTCTTTATGGAGTTACGCACTTTATTCCACCCATTGAGTGAAACGTTCCCTTGCCAGTCAAGGTTTGAATGTTAAAGTCTGCATTATCAAATACATACTGACAAAATTAATCTCCTTCCACATCTGGTTTCCAAGAAATTGTAGCAGATGACTCAAACAGCGTGACATCATTATAGGCAGAACAAAACCCAAAGTTTGATACCGTGTTGACAATGGTTCTAGAGCCAGTTTTCCGAAATAAATACACAGCCAAACCAAGCAATAAGCAGGACAAAAAAGATCGTGGATGAGTTGCAGTAATTATTGCATGGGCAATTGCTGTACACTTCTTTTCTAGTTTTTGCTTTTCACTCTTTTTGTCTTTTTGAATAACTAGTTCTAAAAAGGGACACAGTGTCTCAGGTACTACATCGTTTGCATTCTTCATAAAGTCTGTGGCATCTGGATAATCTATGATATTGTAAGGATTTGTTCTAATATCCTCACGAATTACTGTTACTACAGTTTTTACAATTCTTAATCTTTCATCCTTCTCACCTTTCTCTCTCTCTGTGTACCAGGTATTGATCAATTGTAGTCCAGAACCACGGAAACAAACTACTGTTGGTCTTTTCTTCATTTGACAGAACATAACTCCATCTCCATATGTGTTCATTAACCTATTTTTCAATGTTTTCTCTGTTACAGATGAACTTTCTGGCATATTTTCTTCAAGATTTCTCATTAAATCATGTAAAGTGAATTGACATTCCTCTGAATCATCAATGTACCTACACAATTTTTCAAAAGCACTGTCAATGTGTTCATCATTTGGACGTCCTCTTTTTAAAGATGGTGTCGTGCAAAAAAACAAACAAAAACAACAACTGTGCAGCACGCTTCATGATAACATGCTTCTTCAGCAACAAGACATAGTCACATAGGACAATGTTAACTCGTTTGAATACTTTCTCACCCCATTCATCTTGTCTTTGTTTAGCAAAGTCTGAAATTTTCTGTTTCAAATGCAAAACTCTAACTTCCCAAATTGTTTTGCGTTTGTCCACATTCTTTTTCTTTTCTGATGCAACATCACATATATCACCACAGAACAAGCACTTGCTTTTGAAATAAAAAAATTCTTCTGATCTCATGGTCTGCTGTGTTTCTTGTGAATTTTCTCTTTTCTTTTTTTCATCTCTGGCTATATTCTTCTCTTTTATGTACTCACGCCTACATATTTTATGCACTTCAATAGTGTCAACTTTCTGTAGCATTTCAAAATTACCGTCATTTCGGATTTTACTAACACGTCTCAAATTATGGATACCATCTTTCACTTTCACAGTTTCACCTCCACTTAATGTCTTATGGCAACAAAAACACATCTCGTTTCTTGAAGCCATGGTTAATATTTAATTTCATACACTTCTGAAAATAATTTCATTCTCCTCTGAAAAAAAAAGAAAAAATATCACAAACATGTTAATCACTTATTATGAGAGAAAAGCACGGTATTGTTTTATTTACAAGTTTTTTTTAATATGAATTTACTAGTAAAGCTTATGATGTAAAAGAAATCGAGATATGGATTTCTGTGGATTTACAGTTTCTTTGTTAGTTTTTTTTTTTTTTTGCATACTTTTTTAATATTCAGACCAAAAATAGGACATCAAATGAAAGAAGAATTTTCACTCTACAATGTCATATATATTACATTTTGATGAGAAATCAGTAGTTTAAGAGTTACTGAACAAAATGTAAGCGTAAAATACATTTTTTTTTAGATTTTGGCGAAAATGCATCTTCTACTTTCAGGCTCATTTGCGCAAAAACTATAATATTTAGAGCAAAAAACATAGAAATGTATTTGTGCAAAATTTCTTTTTGTATATTTTTGTACCTATACCTTTTATCCGTATGATGTACCGTTTTGGAGAAAAACAGTAAATATGGGAAAAGGTACCCTCCTAAGAGGGGTTTTCCCTCCAAAAAGGGGGGTTGCACCCATCTGACGGAGGGGAACTCTTTAGATCTTTGTATTGTGACCCTTGAGGAGTCTTTCTGCCAAATATAAAAAACTTATTATTTTTTTCCCCTAAAAATGCTAATTTGCCTGGACTATACAAGAGTAAAAGAAGAGAAGGAAAAGGTAAACAAGATATTAGATGTAGTTCAATAGGATGGACAAGAAACAGGGAAAGAAACTGAAGAAATATATAGAATAGGAAAATACAATACAGATAAGACCAGACCAATTAAGATCAAATTCAGGTCACAAACGACAGCAGAGAATATCTTAGCAAAAACAGGGAAACTAGCAGACAGTGATCAATATAAACAGGTATGGATAAAAAGAGAAATGAATAAAGAGGAAAGAGAGGATGAGAAAACAAAAAGACTAGAAGCTAAGGAAAAAACGAGAAAAGAACAAAGTCAGAAAAAGAGAAATTCTATTGGAGAGTAGTGGATATGAAAGTGAGGAAATGGTTCATAGCAGAGAAAAACGGAAAGGAAACAGAAAACACGATGGAAGTAGCAGAAAATTAAAAGTGTCTTACACAAATATAGATGGCTTAATAACAGGCTTGAACGAACTGAATGATTACCTGAAAGAAAAAGAACCGGACATAATGGGCATTGTACAGACAAAATTGAAAGGTCCACTACCACCCAACAGTGTAGGACATGGTGCATATAATTATTGGATTAGAAACAGAGGTAAAACAAGGTGGTGGAATTATGTTCCTGACTAAGAAGAATATAAATGTGAGGAATGTCACATATGGAAAGAATACAGTAGAGATGATTATGATGGAAGTGGAGGACAGGAATAGGAAGAGCAGGAAGTTTGTAGTAAATTATGCACCTCCTAAAACGGCTTCGTGGGAAGAGAGAGAACACAAAAATATGTTAGAAGACACAAGGATAATACTAGATAAGATGATGGAAGATGGATGAAGAATAATTAAATTGGGTGACTTTAATTGTTAAGAAATCTACTGGGAAGAGATGACAGTGAAAGGTGGAGACGATCTGATCTATGGGGAAATATACTACTTGATATGATTATAGAACATACAGTGACGCAATAGATACAGGAGAATACTAGGTATAGAAATGAGGAATAACCATCGAGACTGGACCTAATAATCACATCAGAACCCGAAATAATTGACAAGATTGAATATAAGACGCCAATAAGTAAAAGTGACCACATATTGGTTGAACTGGAACTAAATGAGGAAAAATGTATGGAAAAAAACGAACGAAAGGGAAGATTGATGTATGGACAATTTTTTTTTTTTTTATAAAATAAGAGAATTCTTTCAAAAAGAAAACTGGGAAAAGATACACAAGGAAGAAAAACAGTAGAAGAGAAATGGAATATTTTGACAAAAAATTATAAAGAAGGAGTGGAAAAATATGTTCCAAGACAAAAACAAGAAAAAGGATATGTAAAGTGTTGGTACAACAAAAGATGTAGGGAGTTAAAAGGCTAAAGGGATAAAGCTTGGATAAAATGGAGGAAAGACAAAAGACCTGAAAAATGGAAAATACATACTAGTTATAGAAATGAATATGTACAAGTGTGCAGAGCAGAAAAGAGAAAATACGAAAAAGATGTCATAGAAAAATGTAAAGATCAACCAAAACTATTTTACAGATTTGTAAACAACAAACTGAAAAGCAAACAAGAATTAGAGAAACTACGACAAGGAGGAGATGAATACACAGAAGAAATAGAAATGGCAGAAATTATGAACAAGCATTTTAAATCGGTGTTTACGAGGGAGAACATACAACCGAGAGATATCGAGTGGGAGGAGAAAGCCCCCCCCCCCCTATAAAAGAGATAGAGGTAACAAAGAATGAAATAATGAATCACTTGAGTAATCTCGATGTCAGAAAATCGCATGGACCAGATAAAATGGCAAACTGGATTTTGAGAGCATGCAGGAATGAACTAACAGACAAAATACATAGTCTAATAAACAGTTCATTGGAAGAAGGAAAAGTTCAAGAAGATTGGAAAAGAGCAAATATAGTACCAATATATAAAGGGGGAAACAAAAAGACCCTACTAACTATAGACCGGTCTCTTCTACAAGTACGATGGCTAAACTTTGTGAAAGAATGGTCAAAATTAGATGGGTAGGGCATTTTGAAACAACAACAACAACAACGTACTAAATCCAAGGCAATTTGGATTTAGACAAGGACGATCATGCGTCACAAACTTAATGTGTTTCTATTCAAGGCTAATAGATGTAATACAAGAAAGAGATGGATGGGCCGATTGTGCATTTCTAGACCTGAAAAAAACTTTTGATTATGTGCCACATAAAAAATTGCTAAAGAAATTAGAAACTGCAGAAGGAATACAGGGCAAACTGCTGAAGTGGATGGAAGACTTCTTGCATGAAAGAAAAATGAGAGTGGTGATAAGAGACAAGCACTAACTGGGATGAAGTGATAAGTTGAGTTCCACAAGGAACATTTTTGGCCCCAATAATGTTTGCTATATATATTAATGATATGGATAAAGGAATTGAAAGTTGTATGAGCTTCTTTGCGGACGATGCAAAATTGTTGAAAAAAGTGAACACTGTAGAAGATAGTGAGTCGCTACAGAATGATCTCAATAAAGTATGGGAATGGAGTAGGAAGTGTGAGATGGAATTCAACATTAAGAAGTGTAATATAATGGAATTTAGAAGAAGCAAAAAAAGAATAGTAAGATCATATAAATTGGGAGAAGAAATTAAAAAAGTAGAAAATGAGAAGGACCTGGGAGTCATTATTCTGAATAATATGTCCCCTGAGAAACATTTTTTTTTTTTTAACTTATAATTTAATAAGAACAATCAAAGTGGCATTTACATACCTGGACGAAGAAATGGTGAAGAAAATACTGGCCACTTTGATAAGACCAAGATTGGAATATGCAGCGACAAGTGCAAAAATGTACGATATAACAAAACTTGAAAGAATACAAAGAGCAATTACAAAATTGGCACCAACACTCTCAGAAGGGAGACTAGCAAAACTTGAGCTACAGACAATAGAGCAAAGAAGAGAGAGAGGAGACTTGATAACTATTTATAGAATCATGAAAGGCATAGAAACTATTGATAGAGGATCTAATAAAATGGAATAGTAGAGATACAAGAGGACACGGAAAGAAAATTAAGAAAGACAGTTATAGAAGAGACCTAAAAAAGAACAGCTTTCCCCACAGGGTAATAGATGTTTGGAACAAGTTAGATGAGAATGTGGTGTATGCAAAAACGATACACGAATTCAAAAACAGTCGATAAAACGAGATATGAAGACGGGACATCACGAGTAAAATACAACTATAGGTAAATACAAGACACACACACACACACACACACACACACACACACACACACACACACACACACACACACACACACACACACACACACACACACACACACACACACACACACACACACACACACACACACACACACACACACACACACACACACACACACACACACACACACACACACACACACACAAGTGCGCGTGCACGCATGCACGTACTTGCCGTAAATCGTGTTTATCATTTGTTGCACAACGCAATATATTTTATGACGAAGTAGATATTGATAAGAACATAACAATTCGTTATCTTAATATTCTATTCTTTAATTTTCACCTTATTTCCTGCACACTGTTGGATCGAACTTAGGCCTCGTTTTCTATGAATGTTATCTATATCTGGATTTTATAAGGCAGGAAGTACCTCATTATGTCACGTAGTATAGTGGTTTCAGAGTTTATCTAAGGAGGCCTTCGGCAGATATGGAAATAAACTCTGTAATACTGTCGGTTTGGTTAGGGAAAGCGCGAGGAGATGCGTTCTATAATAAATATATAAATAAACACTTCGAGTATAAATATATAAACATACAGATATATAAATACATATAGATATATGAATATTATACACATAAACATTTTGGTCTATATGCGAATAAATAGATAAATTGATGAATAGATAAATTGATAACTTAAACCAGGGGTTCCCAAAGTGGTCGATATCGACCCCAGGTGTCGATGAGACCATCCAAGGGGTCGACAAATAGCCAAGGGGTCGAAAGGGGGTCAGTAGATTGCTAGGGGGTCGATGAAACCATCCATGGGGTTGAAAGGGGGTCAGTAGATTACTATGGGGTCGAAAGGCAGTCTTCAAAATTAAATGGTTAGCATGAAATGATCCTGTTCTCTTTCCGTACTGACAAAGTGAGAATAATCAACCAACCAATATCTAAACTTAAAGGTCAGATATCAACAGATATACCATTCGCTAAAAATCATCGTATTGCTCGAAAAAGTACTTTTTAAAAGCATACAAATAAAGTTTTTACCTATTACAGAAGAATTTATTCAGAAAATTCACTTTTAATTGCGCCTCGCATACCACTTTTCCGAAGTCTAGATATTCAGAATAACAATATTGTTTGTTTGGCAACTGTGACGCCACGAACGCGGAATTCCCCGAACCTTTCCCGAAGCGCACGGGCGGAATGTTTCGAATAGCAGACGACGCAATGAAATGAAGACAAAACTGTTTTTTGCCAAATTTGATAAGATGTAGATGGTGGAATTATATAGAATACTGTCAGTATGTTTTTTTATGTACATTAAACTGTAAATACAAAAAGTTATGGAAGTCTTGATATCTGACCTTTATAGGTCAAGACTTCCATAACTTCCATAACTTTTTGTATTTACAGTTTAATGTACATAAAAAAACATACTGACAGTATTCTATATAATTCCACCATCTACATCTTATCAAATTTGGCAAAAAACAGTTTTGTCTTCATTTCATTGCGTCGTCTGCTATTCGAAACATTCCGCCCGTGCGCTTCGGGAAAGGTTCGGGGAATTCCGCGTTCGTGACGTCACAGTTGCCAAACAAACAATATTGTTATTCTGAATATCTAGACTTCGGAAAAGTGGTATGCGAGGCGCAATTAAAAGTGAATTTTCTGAATAAATTCTTCTGTAATAGGTAAAAACTTTATTTGTATGCTTTTAAAAAGTACTTTTTCGATGATTTTTAGTGAATGGTATATCTGTTGATATCTGACCTTTAAAGAAAAACCATGTCAGTTCACTCTGAGTCGAAAATCCTCCCCATTCTGTGCATGTAGGGAGAATCTCACATACACACAACCACATCGTGAATGAACATCAATATGACGAATAATGGCTTGAATATTACTTATTGTAATATAATAAAGAATATATAACATAAACATATATTCTAAAACACTTATGTTTATGTATATGTGAAAGTATCTGTATCATTATTAGAACACCGTCGCCTTGATGAATATTGTCTTTAGACCTTTTATAACAGATCAGAATGATGATAACATTATTGATAACTAGACCTATAATAACAACAACCCCCCCGAGGCCCAGTACTTTGATGTAGTGGGGGGGGGGGGCTTCCGTGTAGTAAGGACGGGCTGAGCTGTGCCAGCCAGGTGCAACCATACTGGAGAGGTCAGCCCCGAGCTACCAGACGAAAACTGAGCCAAAAGTCTTTTTGTTGACGACCCTAGGTTGGCATTGATAATGGACTGGAATACTCGCAGGATTTGTCGCCCTCATCCTATGACAGTTGTTTTAGGATGAGGTTTTTGGGGTAGTGAATTCCCCTATCCCTATCCCTATCCTTCATATTTGCTACCCTACTCTCCTTTTTCACCATCTTTCTCTAATACTTGTTAATGAAGGTTCTGGTATCTTGGTGCCTTCCAAGCTACATGTCTGAACCCAGTCAAGTGGGGATGTATACCGCGAGGTCACTACTCCCTGCGAGGGCCGAAAGCCCACCGACTGGGGAATGCATGTTTGTGAGGTAGGTACTAGGCTGCTGACTTCCTTTCTCCCTATCCAGTACACATGCAGAGTGACTACGCCGGACCCATCCTAAATGGGACAAAACAAAAGAGGACAAACCCCGTGTTGACAAAGTCTCTAACTCACCTCCGAGGCCCTGCATGTGTAAATAGTCGTTTCTGGAACCTCCCGACTCTGCAGAGACTTTTCTTTTTTTGTGCGTGGCAACGGGCAACTGCAGTATCTTCCTTCTATGCACTGATTTTTCTTTCTTAATATATGGTGTGGCCTTACAAATATACACGATGATGGCGGCTGTTGAAACAGAATGTTCTAAACCTCCACCACCACCTGATCCTCCTCCTAAACCCCCCGATCCCTCTCCTAATATTGCCAATCCTAATGTTGACAATATTGACTCAACAAAAATAAAAACCCTAGTTGACGACTCCGGCTTGAAAAAGGACTTCGGTAAAATCAATCAATCAAATGCTGCCCCTAATAGTCATAGAATCTTGCATTTACAATATGTCTCTCTAGATAAGAGTTATACAGACTTATATGAAAAGTTCCGTAAATTTGGACAAATTAAAGAGATCAGAGTTCAACTAACTGACAACTAGCTTGGCTAGTGTGGATCTCATTTCTTTCTAATCAGGATGCAGCTGTTGCCTGCTTGGATTATAATAATTGTAATGAGAATGAATCTTCAGCCCAACTTGTTGGTAGAGTGCCACCTAACTTGGATATCTTTTATCCAGAAATCCTGGTAGAGGAAAGGAAGGAAAGTGCGCAGAGACCTCCCAACCCAGCTAAGTGGCTCATTATCACTCTTGCAAAAGAACGTGCTAACTTGATCGAGTTTAGAAGATTCTTGAAAAGTCACCTTGGCTGTGGTAATTTGAATAACTCCCAGGTATCACGATTTGGAAGAAATTCCTTCTTAATTCATGTAAAATCTTATGAACAAGCTGCCATGGTGCTCAACTTGAAACAGAAATCGGACATTAAGGAAGTTAAACCCCACTACACCTTTAGTTATGCCAAAGGGGTAATTTTTAATAGAGATCTGTATGACTTTGATGAAGAAGAGATTTTAGAAATGTGCCCAACTAATGTTTGGAAGGTTGCTAAAATCCCTCGTTCTTCTATGATTATCCTAAGTTTTTGTGGTGAAGATCTAACTCATTATGTAGAGATAGAAAAAGAAATTGTTTATGTGAAGCAGTTTAAGCCCCGTCCCCTTCAGTGCTTTAACTGCTATGGTTTTGGCCATCCTTCCCGCAGATGTGCAAGGGACAAAATGTGTTTGATATGTGCTCAGCCTGAGCATGGGGATTGTTCCCGCCCAACATTTTGTATAAATTGTAAAGAAGAGCATGATGCCAGAAATAAGAACTGTGTAATTTATAAGAAGGAACAGGAAATACTACTAAAAGCTCATGCAGAACATATAAGCGTAGGATATGCTAAAAGACTATTAAGTAATTCCAAAAGATACAGTGATGTTGTTAAAACAAATAGTAAAGTGGATCAGCCAACAGTAGAAGGCAATAGAAATAAAAATGCCAATATGAATGGTTCTGTTAACACTGAACCCAAGCCTCAGTGTAAAAGTGTAACTATGAAACATAATGGTCTTTCTTCTTCTCAAGTAGGAATTTCTAGTACTTCTGAAGCCTCCTGTGCGGAGGTTTCCTCACCCATCTGGAGGGGCACCTAAGGTTTCTATTGTAGAAACCTCACAGGCTTCTTGTAATGAAGCCTTCTCTCAGGCAATCTCTCTTCCAGACTTGGGGGATTCCCCAGTAGAGGGATTGCTGACTAGTGTGCCTCACTCGGTAGAGGTGCACAGAAGCAATGAGGATCAAGGAAATGCTGAACCCAAGCCTCAGCGTGAAAGAGTCACTACTAGACCAAATCGGTCTTCCCCACAAGTTGGAAATTGTAGTACTTGTCAACCCTACTCTGCGGAGGTTCTCCCATCCCCAGTTGAGGGAATGCCTCCTGCCCCATCTAGAGGGGCACCTAAAGTTCTCATTGCTGGGACCCCACAGGGTTCCTCTAATAAAGCCTCCTCTCAATCAGTCAAACTTCCAAACTCGAGGGGCTCCCCAATAAAGGGATCACGGACTGTTGTGCCTCACTCAGTTGAGGCACACAGAAGCGAAGCTATGGAGTCTGAAGCTATGCTCAGTAAAAGACTCCACAGTCCACCCTCATCTCCATCCTCTTCCCCAAATCGCGATAAAAAATCTAAGAAAGAAACTAATAACCCGGACTCTACATCGTCGGTCGGACCATCGTCAGAGAGGAGGATGCCACCCGCAAAAACAAAGAAATTAGAAAAGGACCCACCTTGTAAACCCTCTCTCTCCCAGACTTCTCTTACCAGACCAGTAGACCCCAAAAAGAAAAAGAAAACAGTATAATGTCCATAATTCAATGGAATATGCAAGGTTTTAATTCTCATCGAGAGCAGGTTGGGATTCTCTTTAAAGAACATGATGTGTCTGTTTTTTGTCTGCAAGAAACTATGCTTGGCAATTTATCCCCTAATGTTGGACTTAATTATAAATTTTACAGATCTCCTCCTATGATTGGGGGCCGTGCCCATGGAGGTACTGGTATCATTGTTAAGAAATGTGTAAACTACAGAAGTGTCCAGCTACATTCGGTGTTGCAGGCTTGTGCAGTACAAATCTTAACCACTAAATGGATCACTTTATGTTCTTTATATTTGGAACCTGAACTGGAAGATCGACTCGTAGACATATATAAGCACCCCCGTCAGTTTGAGTTAAATGACCTACAATCTTTGGTTGACCAGCTCCCTGAGCCTTTTATTCTAATGGGTGACTTTAACGCCAAGCATCCTCTATGGGGTGAATCAAGGTGTGACCCCTGGGGCAATATAATTGAAGAATTTATTGATAGTAACGATGTCATTTTGATGAATGACTGTTCCAAAACTAGGTTTGATGTCTTTCACAACTCAAGTTCTGCTATAGACCTAACTATTTGTTCATCATCCTTAAGATTAGACTACAGTTGGTCAATAGATGAAGAATTACATGGTAGCGACCACTGGCCTATCCATATCAAATGTTTAAAGAACACTCCCTCCCGTTGCTTACCTAAATGGAAGACAGGAGAGGCTAATTGGGAATTATTTAGGAGATCCACAGAGATTAATTATAAGACTAGTGATTTTGGTAGTAACTGTGATGCATATGACTACCTGGTAGACATGATACTCTCTGGTGCTTTCTCTTCCATTTCTAGGACAGCTGGTAAACCTCAACGCCCAGTAGTCCCCTGGTGGAGCGATGAATGTGCTATAAGCAGAAAGATTACAAGAACTTGCTATAAGAGATATCGGAGATACCCTTGTTTAGTCAATAAGATAACGTACAGAAGAGCTCGAGCAAAGCAGAAAAAAATCTTCAAGAAAGCAAGGAGGGAATCCTTCATTAGATATATTAGCGAATTGAAATATGACTCTTCCCCTACCTTAGTATGGAATAGGATTCGAAAATTACAAGGAAAGTTTACTCCATCTCCCTTACCCATTCTGAAGATAAATGACTGTTTTATATCAGATACAAGAGAAGTAGCAGAGGCTTTTGGAAGACATTATGCTGATATTTCAAGCCCACTACATTATTCAGAAGAATTAGAGCCAAGACCATGATTATTCCTCCTACCAATACGAACTCGGAGGCATATAATCTTCTCTTCACCTTGGATGAAATGGATCATGCTTTATCTCTATCCTCCCCAACCTCTCCTGGAGAGGATGACATTCTTTATTCCATGGTTGGTCACTTATCCATATCGTCGAAGAAATTCCTTTTAAATGTGCTGAACAAATTTTGGTCTTCTGGATCTTCTCCTAAATCTTGGAAGACTTCAATCATCATAGGAATCTTAAAGGCAAGAAAAGACCCTCATAACCCACAAAGTTACAGACCTATTGCTCTCACAAGCTGCATTTGTAAGATCTATGAAAGAATGGTTAATACGCGTTTAGTTTGGTTTTTGGAATCTAAAAATCTGCTATCTAACAGACAGTTTGGATTTAGAAGAAATAAGTGCACCCTGGACCCCTTAATTTTTATCACTCGTGAGATTGAGAATGCCTTCGCAATTGAGAACTCTAGCATTGGTGTGTTTTTTGACTTGAAAAATGCCTACGATACTACCTGGCGGGGAGGCATTCTGAAGCAAGTTGCAGAGTGGGGTATCGGGGGTAATATGTTCAATTGTTTAAAGGACTTCTTATCTGACCGTTATCTAAAAGTCCGAGTGGGCTCTTCTTTCTCTTGTGCATATCTTCAAGAGGAAGGGATTCCCCAAGGAAGTGTTCTGAGTCCTACACTCTTCAGCATAGCCATTAATAGTTTATTAGAACAAGTTCCCACAGGAGTTCATGGATTGGCTTATGCTGATGACTTCGCTATTGTGTGCAGCAAATCGACAACATTAGAAACGGGCCAAAAGATTCAAGAGGTTATTAACTTAACAACGACATGGGTTAATTGCAGGGGCTTCAGATTCTCTGCTGAAAAAAACAAAGCCATAAGGTTTTCCAGACTAAGACGCAAGGAAGAAATACCAACCCTATTCTTAGAGGGTGTCATATTACCGTATGAAGATGGAGTAAAATACTTGGGTCTGGTATTAGATAAAAGGTTGACATTCACAAATCACATAAACGAGGTTGTATACACTGTCAAACAGCGACTTAATATACTAAAAGTAGTGTCTCGTTTCAACTGGGGAGCAGATCGTGTAACTTTAATAAGGCTTTACCAAACATTGTGCCTTAGCAAAATGGATTACGGATGTCAAATTTATGGATCGGCATGTAAAAGTTCACTGAAGAAGCTTGACATAGTCCACAATATGGCTTTACGGATCTGTTCGGGAGCCTATAGAACATCTCCAGTGGATAGCTTGTATGTGGACGCAGGAATTCCTCCCCTGTATATGCGCAGGGAGGAATTAAGCCTTAGATATATATCTCGGGTCTTGACATCCAAACAGAATCCAAACTTCAAATTTGTAAAGCAGCCGGTAGACAGAGCTCCAAGGAAAAGTACTCTGCCGGAACCTTTAGAAGTGAGATGTGAAGTTGGGACAGAGAAGGTAGGACTTGTTCCTAACACAATTGCTGAGATCACGCCTCCCAAATTCCCTCCTTGGAACCGATGCCCCACTGAAATATGTCCTCTTAAAAACAAGAAAAATAGAACTGCTGTAGAGCTAAAAAGTGAATTTTTAGAACATTTATCAGTACATGCTGATGCAATTTTTATTTATACAGATAGATCAAAATCCCAAGACGGTGTTGGTTGTGCTGTTGTAACTGATAGCACAGTTTTAAAGAGAAAGTTGCCTGATTTTAGCTCTGTTTTTACTGCTGAACTGCTGGCAGTCAGCAAAGCCCTCAAGTTTGTTTTTAATTCTGTTCCGTGTGGTAGGAACGTTGTTATTTTTACGGATTCCATGAGCGTTCTATCCTCTGTAAATAATTTGTTGCCTCAGCATTTTTTAGTGCAAGAAATACAGGAATGGCTGATTCTCATAAACAACAGAAAGAAGATAAAAGTAAACTTTTGCTGGGTGCCGTCCCATGTGGGTGTCACTGGAAATGAAAAGGCCGATGCTGCAGCCAAAGCCGCCACTAGGCTCACCCATATAGCAGACCGAAAAGTCCCACATACGGACTTGAAACAAGTGATCCATTGTTATACAATGAAGAAGTGGCAAGAGCAATGGACAAGGCTGGACGGCAGTTATAAATTAAAAGAAATTCATCCCTTAGTGAACCCTTGGAAGTGTCCTCCTTTGGACAGAAGGTCAAGCATTGTCTTGACAAGACTGAGAATTGGCCATTCCTACATTACACATAAATTTTTAATGGCAAGTGGGACAGAAAGGCTGGCCCCCCAATGTCCCACTTGCCAAGTAGTTTTGACAATGAGACACATTTTAGTTCAGTGCCCTGCATTCTCTAACAAGCGCAGGGCAAATTTCTTAACAGATTTATCTTTTAAAGAAATTTTAGGGGAGGAAGCTTGTGTGAAGAACGTTTTAAAGTTTTTAAAAGACATAAATCTATTTTATGAAATTTAAAATTGTGTGTGTGAATGCTTGTGAGTGTGTGTTGTTGAAGTGTGTTCGTGAATGTCTATTGTTATAATTGTTTTACTTGAATTTTATTTTTATTTCATCTTTTAAACTAAAAGATAAATATGCGCTGAATGGCCTACCGGCTCCGGCGCTTGGCCTTCGAGCCAAAAACTCCATAAATCTTATAATAATAACAATAATAATAATAATAATAGTAATAATAACAATAATGATAAGGATAATAACAACTATAATAATAAAAAACTGACATAATTCGTGAATTAATAGTTTTGGGGTCTATAGAAAATCTTAAACTTTACTAGGGGATCGATGAGCTGAAAATTTTTGGGAACCCCTGGTCTAAAACTAAAACATTAGGCACCAGTAACTCCATTTATAAAATCAGAGAATACAAAGAAAATTTGGGAATAATCATGAAAGAAAAGAAACACAATGACTTAAACGAAGAAAAGGACTCGTCAATATAAGATACTCATTAGAAAGATTCTCACTGCTGGTTTTGTGTCATAACTCTTCACCGTCTACCTGGAAGTGTTAGAAAATTATCGAAATAAGGATCAAAAGAATCTCAAGCAGAAAGCAGTCTTGACAAAAAGTATTCTTGTATATCCACCGGGAATATATACAGTATATTATTGCAGTATTTCTCAACCTTGGAAGTTTCGTGGATCCCTTGATACAGGATTAGATAGGACATAGTCAATTTTTCTATTCATTTAGTGACACAAACGTTATAATGTTATATGGAATGGATCATCGCCACATTCTGAGAAACGTAGCTAGGCAAGAAAAAAGGAGAAAAAAGAGCACATTATATAACCATGAATTATATATATATGTGTGTATATATATATATATATATATATATATATATATATATATATATATATACTGTATATACTGTATATATATATATATATATATATATATATATATATATACATATATAACATTCAAAATGATTCTGAAATAACCTCAGTGGTGACGGTGTTTGGGGGACACTTTCGTAAGGGTAATTGGCTGTACAATACCGACTACCGATACGTGGTGACGTCACGGTAACGGGGACAGCTGATTGGCCGAGAGTGGTGACGTCACGGCAACGCAGACGACTGATTGGCCGAGAACGCTGACGTCACGGCAACGGAGACGATTGATTGGCCGCGAGCAAAGGGCGAATCAGTTGGCAGCTAGACTAAGGTACGAGCACAGTAAAACGTTCCCTGGGTTGTACGCTGATACCAAGACCTTTAAGGTGAAAGCGTCTATACACGAGTTCCAAAGACGATCGCCTTCAAATCAACTCGAGATAACGATAAACAATTCGAATACAGTGACGATATGTTTAACAAATTAGAGTGTTCGGATGATATGATATCCGATAAGGATTGAGAGGCATTCATACGGCATTACTTCATAGGATATAAGAAGTTCGTTGAAA